>NW_020450892.1:0-202485 GCF_003343035.1 Apteryx rowi | reverse complement strand
TGATCTCCAGAGGTCCCTTCCAACCTCAACCATTCTGTGATTCTGTGATTCTGTGAAATGGTTGAGAAACTTGGCAGTATAGAAGTGCAGTGTGGAAGTGAGCTCGAGGCAACATGCTCTGCAGGGTAGGAAAGAGGGAGAGATGGGAAGCAATGTGTGCAGCCGGTGCTGGGAGCTGCTGAGCGGGACACCCCGTGGCACCCACGTGGGAACACCACCTTGGGGCTTTGGGGGTGAAGTTTGAGATGCAGGTCAGCGGGGTGGGATTTATTCCAGCAAAACGGGGGGAGCAAAGGAAACCAAGTCTTATGTTTCCTCTGCTAAGGGAAAAATGTTTGCGGGGGAAGGAGGTTAGCTGTGCGTGTGAATTAAGATTCCTTTTTAGTATCTCAAGGAAAGATATCTGTTAATGGCAAGTGCAATTTTGTACTAGAAGTAATTCTCATAGCTTTTCATACTTTTTTACTATGCTAAAATTAGAATCTGATAACGCAGAATAACTTTGGCAGTAAAATATTTCACCAGTAGGAAAAACCTCGGTCAATTCTTTCCTTAGTCTGAGATGGAACATAACTGTGAAATCTAGCATTGCCATGTTTCTTAAAAGTCTTATGATGTTGACCTCTTGAAGAGAATGAACTTTTGAACATTGCTTAATGTGTACATGGGGGCGTTAAAACCCTTTTGCTGTACTGATTTTGTACTGGCTCAGGTCTGCTGAGGAAAGAAGGGCTGTTATTAGCCTCTGAGCCTCACAGACCACTTAACTGCCTGCAGGCATACCAATTAAATGGAATTATCATCCCAATTAACCATTGTCCCTTACCAGTCAAAACTCATTTGGTTTAATTTGGCTCCCTAGGAAACGTCCCAATTAACCGGATTTCCTAATTATCTGCGTCCTGATTAAGTGAAGTGCACTAGTACAGCCTGCATTAATAAAGGAGCATTTTCATAAGATTGTTTTTGTTGTTGCTTAAACCATTTTCCAAAGATTTGGCTTATGGGTAATGTTCTCAGAAAATTAATGGGGAAATTCAAGGTTTTATTCTAGGAAGTACAGATTTAAAATTCAGTTGAAACACTGACATTAAAATTTAAGCAGGGCTTGCAAAGAAAGTGTTATCTGTAAACTAAGGTAACAAAGGTATTTGTATTTTCTGTTTTGAGTTGAAAATTTCTTTCACATGTGATGCAGTCATAAGGTTAATTTTTCAGCTGGTGAAAACTATCATTGCTTCTTGATTTCAAAAGACCTTTGCAGGGTTACATGACCTGAGAAATGGGGCCATATTTTTGAATATATTTAAATACATAGAATGTGCTTAAAAAACATCTGATCTCTGCCAAATGAAACACATTTAGAATATATTCTGTTCTGGGAATGCCTTTAATCTTTGTGCTGTTTGCTTCAAGGTATGGTTTAGTTTGTTGGCAGAGGACTTTTCAGATACTTCCTGTGTCAGTGACCTGTGAATAAACATGAAACTGAGATATCTAGTAATTTTCGATCCTGATACTTCATATCACATAAATGAAACAAGAAGATAAAATTCACTGTGGGGAGGAAGAGAAGCACATGATTAGATTATACTGAGATTAGAGTATATTGCATTTGTCATGTTATGCCTACTAATCTATACTAATTATAGCATTATAATGGTTTTTACTCAAGAATCTCAAATCTTTGACTACACAGGAACATTTGGGAAAGGTGAGGTGCATCATTTACAGGTGTGGAATGAAGTTCCTTTATGGATTTTTGTTTTCAAATCAGGAGTAAAATAACTGAAGAAAATTCTCCGCCTAGACATTTTCTGTGCCTTGACATGACATCTTTAATTAATTTGCCTGAACTTTCTTGCACACCCTTGCCAAAACCCTGAAACCCTTTCCAAAGCATCGTGTAACTGCCGTTACTCTCACTAACTAGACCTGGGCTCAAAATCAAACAAACTTGGTCACCCTAAGGTGCTTCACTTTGAACAGGTGATCACAGAGTTTGGAGAATCCATCACTGTCCCAGTTTTGGCAGAAGCGTGACCTAAATCTGCCAGCTCATGATAAATACACATAGACGGAGCTTTTCAGTGATACAGCGGTTTTTATAGTGACTATTTATAACCCCATACATCATTCACTTGTGTCACAAAAAGTAGGTTCCCAAAATAGTCCCAGGACGTAGCACATAAACATTCAACCACTTTCATTCTCAAATGCCTCATATATAGGGTGGCCTTGGCTGACATRCGTGAGCTCTACTGAATATCTGCCACTGTAAATATTCCATCCATGCACCTTTTTATTACTTTTTAGCATCTTCTTTATGATTATCAGGCCATGACCAAGATCAGTCAAGTAGTCAGTGCAAGGAGTCCCATATACAGGGATAGAGCCCCTAGCTAACCTAGGAAAAGACAACCTATCAATCCAAAAACGCTGAAAGTGTAAGACACAGCAAAGGGACATATTATTGTGCAAAAATGATAACCACAACTATCAGGAAGTAAACAGGCTCACAGAGAAGATAAAAGCCTGGTTTATGGGTGGCTTAGGTATCTCTATATCTTAATCAGATAAAAGCAGTAGCAAAAGAGGAAAGAGAATGTCATTGGCTTGATTGCTTTCACAATTTTTACTGTGGGAGATATTAAAAACATTAACAATAGATTGTATCGTAAGAGGTTTCTGTTAACTTATAATTCTCTCTAGCCATCTGGGAATGAAAAAGCTTGAAAATGTTTCCTAAGTGAAAAATTTCTCTGTCAGAATGAAATTTTCATTTTCTGTCTCTTATGTTGTGACTTTTCTGTCAGACTCACTTGGGGTGTATTGAGTAAGGCAATATTTAAAAAAATAATAATTCTCTAGAGTACTTCTTCAGCACTGTCACATAATTTGAAAACAGCTAAACCTYACTCTTGTCACTCTTTCCATGCTTAGATGAAATATTTTCATTCCTGTTTGTTCTTGAGGCTTCTCAGCTCCAGGGATTTGCTTAAATTTTTAAGTTCATCAAGCCCTAAATAATGCAAAATCTGAATTGGAAACCAGCTCACTTTTATTAAGGATTAGGGATTGTATAGGTATCAGATGATTTACGTGAAAACTACAAATAACRGTTCTAGCGATGCAGTACCATAGAAAGTATACAAAAGGTTTAATGTCCTCCTTTGCAGGACCTTTGTCCTTCCCACTACAATATTAAACATTTTACATTTCTTATTAACTTTACATTTATATTTTTATGTTCTCAAAAAAAAAAGTATTCTTTTCACCATTTCATAAAAAGGAAAGACAGTTGTAGGGAGAAAATATATTACAGTCTGGAGTACAGCCTGCTTTTACTGGGAAGATAACTCTGTAGTAAATTTTACTGCTACCAGTATAATTGGAGTAAAGACACTTCACCTGCAGTAAGGAGGCGCTGTAGTTACATTTACAGATGATCAGGCAGTGGAAAAGAAGAAGGTAAAGCAAAATCTGTTATTTCATTTCATGTTAATTCCAATAAATACTTGCTGAGTAATGTTGATTAATAAGAATGGGCAACAATGTATATATGCTGGATAAATGATAGCTTTGTAAGGGTACCAGTCTAATCCTACTTCATAAATAGGCTACTAGAAATTGGCCTTACTTGTGAATGAGGTGGAATATGCAGAATGTTAAAGTGAGTGGCAGAATCTGGCCCTAAATGAAAAAAAAGAATGGTATTTTACAGGACAGGAAATGCCTTTTAATATGGTCACTGAAGTCACCTAAAATTTTCATTCTGATTTTAGAAGACTTTAGGTATTTTGGACAGAGAAATGAACACTGCTTTGATACTGCAGTAAATGTAAACAGAATTGAAAACAATTTTCCATTTTCCACTTGAAGCATATAGCATTTCTATGTTTATAAATAGAAGACAAGCTTTTTCTTTCTAGCTTTAAAATTCCCAACACTGCATAATGCRGGTAGGAAGAGAAAAACAATCTGACTTTGTACATTTAGTAGCATCCTCAGAGGTGCGGGATTAACATTCAGCTGATATTTACCTGGTTTTCTTTTTTTGAAGATTCCTGAAGCAAAATGGGATTTAATTAATTTTCTGTTAACTGGATGCATTGCATAGTTGTAGTGCTTACAGTGTTTGAAGGCACAAATATCARAAGATGGGTCCCCATGTCTTTATGGACATAGTTTGTGCAAGCAAAGCATGCAAAACAGTTTAACATGGAAATGTTTCTTTTAGCTGTATGTGCAAAACTTATCACTGAAAAGAAAAAAAATACTTTCATATTTTTTGAATATTGTTTTTAAGTTGAGGGCCACTGTGAATTTGACTTGCTCATAGAGTTAAGGTATGGAAATGTGATGTTTTTGAATTTTTTCATTCTTCTCATTGCTGTGTTAGATGTTAGAAAACGTCAATGTTCAAAAGTCCTGGCTCCTATGAGCATTCCAGCTGCCAAATTCTGTACTAATTGCAAACACTCAAGGGAAATAGCAGAAAAGCACTTTGAAGGATAAAAACACAGTGGTCAAAATGGGAACTTAGGAAGGCAAGGCAGAGGAGTTGCAGCATTCTAGAAAGGTAGTCTGGAAGAAACCTGGAGTTTTTCCTGATTTGAATTAGTTTAAATTTTTTGTTTGAGTAATAACATCAATAAGAAAACACTCAGCATGAAAACTAACATGCTGGTTATACCTTTGTGAGATTTAGAGATGGAAGAGAGTAATACAGGTGATCTGTATGCCCCTGCCAGAACTGACTTGTTCTTGTGAAAACAATCTGTGTACCTTTTAAAAGGAACATTAAAAATATTATATGGAAAGATCAAATATAGAGAAATTAAATTTGTTTATTGTTTTTGGCAGTAGCCTGTGAAACTGTTGTTCCATTTAAGGAAGATTCAAGTTAAAAAATATTGCTATGTTTAGTTATAAGCAGTAGTATTTTGAATTTTCATCAACATCCTAAAAGGAGTAAGCTAGTTAGGATTTCAGCCAGGAATTATTTATAACTCAAAATTTTAGCAATTGATTATGGTCTGATTCCATTTTTAATCTGCCTCCGCATGTTTCTGTGGAAACAGGTTCTAAAAGTTCCCTCCCTGTTGTGTAAAATATTTTCTTTCATCTGTTTTAAGCCAAGCTCCTACTAGTTCAATGGACTGCCCTCTGCTATTTGTTTTCTGAGATTTGGTGTATTACAATTCCGTATTCAGTTTATCCATCCTTGAAATATTTCATGATTTTGCGAATTTCAGTCACGTCTCCCTCAACATCCTCCTCTGCAAAAGGAAGAGTCCAGGCATCTGAGGTCTCACCTCATAAGGTAGCTGCTCCAGCCCCTGGTTCATTGTAGTTACCTTCCACTGTACCTTCTCTAACTCCACAACATCCTTCTTGAGATGCGGAGGCTGGAATAGCACATAGTACTCAGGGTTTTATATAGAGGTAAAATACTGTCTTGTTTTCAGTACCATTTCTGGTGATACTCAACATTTTTCTGGCTTTTTTGGCTGTCACTCCACATTGAGCTGATTGGGATATTAAGGTTGATGATTCCACTCCTGTGGAGAACTTAGTCTGAGGTACCTTTAACCTGATTGAGCAGAGAATTCAACATTAAGTATTTCAAGAAAAATCTGTTCATTGTAGCAAGGGTCTCATTGACTTTGATTGCAGTTGAGATTGCTGCATGGCATTAAGTCAAGCTCGGGAAATCTCAAATGGGAACTGAAACAGCTAAGAACACAAGTTGGTGTGGTTGGCTTGCCCCATCTAACAAAGGAAGTCCACATTAATGCCAGCTTTTCCAGGGCAGGGCAGGGCTTCCCAGCCCAGGAGTCTGTCCTGCACTCTCCTTTCTTATTCACCGTATATTTTCAAACTTCTGTAGCAGATGAAACAATAGTTCTACACACAACATTTTCCAGTACACAAGGTACCTTGAGTACTATTAATTTTGCACAGTGACTGAGAAGAGTTCTTGTCAAAACAGTTTTTTCCATCTTGTCTGTGGTCTGGCTTTTAAGACATATTAAAATTAATATAAAGCATCTAGTTTCAGAATACTGCAGGAAATCAAAGATAATGCATAGTAATATAGGCCAATACTTTTTCTGTGTCTTTCAATTGTAACTAAAATTGCACTTAGAAATTAAATAAAACTCCTAGTTAATTAATATAGAGCTTTTGTGTACAAATTTTCCAGACTGCATTAACAATCTATTTTTGCTTGTATGATTAAGTATTATACTTTATTGAATATGTATTAATATTTGTTATAACAATCATAGACTTCTGTAAAAATTCTTACATCTATCATTTGAAACTACTCATAACATACAGATGTCACCCTACACTTTTATTTATGAATTTGTCAAAAACATTGCTGGCAGCTGTGAAATCCTTTGGGGAGAACTGAATCAAATAAAATAATTATAAGATGAACTGTAGTGGTATGTAGTTCTCTGTGTCAGTGAAGAACTGTTCTCTACTGTTTATTCTCTAGTAATTTTTCAAATACATTTTAAATTGTTGAACATATCCATATTTATTGAACTAGTTAGAAAAAAATAAAACTAATCTAACTTCTCTTTCCTTAATTTAGTATGACTATATTATTAGACTAAATTAGTGTTAATTCACACTTGTATTCTCTACACTTGTCATATTCGGAGATCTTGACCCCCACCTGCATGTTTCAAAGCTATGAATGTTTGTGTAGTAGTCTAAAAATACAGATAGGTATTTCATTATTCTACTTGCCATATTTCAAGCTTAGGGAAACTGGAAATATCCCCTGAATGAAGGGAAAAGGAAGCTTTACCAGGACCATGAAGTCTGGAGTATAAGTAGGGTACTCCTTACACTCTGAGCTCATAGTTGAATGTAAATATCAAGAAAAAATCCTTAAGGCAAATGCCTGAGTACAGGAATTCTCTTTCCAAAGGAATTTTAATAAGTTCCAGCCAATAAGGAGAAGAATTTTAGTTAATGCTGCTACTTTAATAGTGATGTTAAAACATATTCAAAAAGTGGTCCGTGGCTTAGTGGATCTTAAATTCGTACCTGCAGTTTGTAGTAGTGCAAAAGAAAGAGTGGAGTGTGACTTCTTTCCCCTGTACCGTTCTTCTGGTCATCTCCTAATGTGCAGGCTGACAATTAGCATACTCTCCTGGGAGATTACAAAACGTCATCAAAATGACAAACTCCATCAAACTCCATCAAACAGAGAAAGTCAGTCTCAGACTTCCAGAGCAGAGGCTGCAGCCGTGAAGCTGTCGCTTCCAGGCCATGTTTTCTCTTGCTGCTTTTTGCAGTTTAAGGAAAGTACCACTGACAGGTACATTTCATGAGATGCCTGGTGTTACCAGTTGTGCTGTGCACATGCTGATCCGTACTAAACAGAGCCTCTCAAGGCACTGGAATGAGGACAGGCCCAGTTTTCAAAAATCCAGCCAGATTGCTCATACCTTTGAAGCCTGCACCAGTTGTGGATGGTTGCCAACACAGAAGTCTCTGCTCTGGTGAACTTTGAAAAAAGTATAGGCAACTTATGACGTTTAGTTGCCTTCAAGGTCAGACAAAGATGATCAGGGAAAAAAAGAAAAAAATAGGATTGCAGTTACAACTTTAGGTCTAACTCTGCCTAAATCTCAATTTTTGTGTCCATGACTTTCAGTATTCACAAATGCTGAATAATAAAAAGGTAGATTTCATCATACGTGTGCAAAGCTCTTATTTTATTATTTACAATTTATAAAGAGAACACAGACATTGTAATATGCAAGTGTAGGTGACAACTCTCCTATTACATTTTCCAGTTGACACAGAGGAACTGTTTTGATCAGTATTTTAACTCCACTTGGACAGGATAGGGAAGAGATCTCAGCAGATGGTTGTCATAAACTCCATACTTCATCCTGGAATTAGTGTACAAAGCTATCCAGCTTGGCACAAACTACACAGCATAATTTTCCTGTATGTTCATGCCAAAAGAAATCTGGCATAGAGAATATTTTTTCTAATTATTTTCAGGTTTTATTAACCAACATCAGACCTGCTTAACCTGTGGTTCCTCTATCCATAAATCTGTATGTTTCAGGATTTTAGGAGAAAAAAACAATCAGTTCCCATACAGCAGTGACCTAAATCACTAATTGTTAGCAATAATGGGTAGCTTAATTAGAATGATCAGTAAGTTATCTTGCTACTCTAACCTGCTATTGCCTGATGATGAGTCTGAGTGAAATGATTGTACCTAAATTACCAGTAAGCCTCCTGAGAAGGGATAAATTAGAAGACATACTAATACTTATGAAGGAAAAAGTTGTCACTGTTAAGATGATTTAATCTAACTCAGTTATTTTTGTAACACTTGTGATTTTTTTAATGGAGGGAGCAATTCCTCACTGTACATTGGTGAGAGGGAAAAAAGGTAGTATCATCAGTAGAAACTCTTCCTGCTCCATTGTCTGCATCATCCATTGACTCAATATACATAGTATCCTAGCACCTTAACAAGTATTTTCATCTCATCTTGACTCTGAAATAAGATGCAAATGGAGGCAGTGCCTTGTAGAACAGCCTGAAAGTGTATTGGCCGCAGGARGATTTTCTGAAAATCCATGCCAGTTAGTTTAATTAATACTATCTGAAGCTACTAACATATTCTCTTCAAATGTACCTTTGAAGGAATAATAAAAATTATGTCTGACAGATATTAGATACCTCTGATAGAGATTAGGTAGTTATAGGAAAGGAATGAATATCAACAAAAGCTGAGAACTTCTTGCTTACTAGGTCTTATCTGTGAACAAAGCTTTTCTTACATGAAAAATAGTATGGATAACATTTCAATATCAAAGACTGATGATAAAAATACTGAATGGAATGTCAACAGAATGATTAGGATGTCTATATTTTTAACTTTAAAAAACAAAGGCCATTAACAAGATTTTCTACATTATAATGGTATCAAAACGGGTGGAGTCAATCCTCTGAATGCCCCAACACAAGACACTCAGGTCCTTTTTGTCTTTTCCACAGAACATTAAAGATAGCTAGTGATTGGGGAAAGTGTAACAAACGCCATCCTGCTTTCCATCCTGGGGACGCAGCCAGCCAGTGGCAGGAGCTGTGTGGCAGCAGGACCGCCACCACCACCTCTGAGGTGACCTCTAACCACTTGGTCAGGACAGGTGCAGGAGGGTAAGCCGGGTGGAGATCCCCCCTCACCAGCTGAAACCCCCCCTCCAAGAGACACCTTCTGCTCTTAGAAATGCCTCCTCCTCTTCTCCTCCTCCTCYTCTTCTCCTTCTTCTCCTCCTCCTCCCCTTTCTCCTCTTCCTCCAGTTCCTCCTCTTCTACCTCCGCTCCATGAAAGCAGAAGATCTGTTCATGTTACATATATGTCCAAGATAAAATTGTCATCATTCGACTGACCCTACAGAGAGTTAAGAGTGTGAGAGTCTGGGCTTGAATATGCTTAGGTTGGATTTGGTTGTTTAACAGTATATATTTTTAGCTTCTTTGACCTCTTACTGATGTGGCTTAATACAGGAAGCTGGTGTCATACAGGTGTGACTGTAATATGCTATTGGACTTGAATTTGTTTTATCATTTATTGTATCTTACTGAGACATAACTGAAATCTTTTGTCTAAGGTATGCCATTAAAAATGAGAACCCTACTTTGAATTTATTAGTCTCTGAACTCAGTTTAATAACTCAGTCACTTATCTACCTTTGAAATAGTTTGAAATATCTGATGTAGGAGATTTGGATCTGAATATCTCAATACTTTTTTCAGTTTTTCATTCTTTTCACAAATGGCTGACCCATACCTTTGTTTAAAAAGAAAACAGAAACGTAGAAAAGGGGATAGCCATTTCTTCATGAAAAATGTTTTGTTGTGTCTGTGCTTTAAAGAATATTATGTATATTCTTTTTCCTAATCTTAAAAAAGAGTTTGATATCTTCATCTGTGTGATACATGAGACTGATGTATGAGTCAGACAGGAATCTCCAAGAATGCAGCCATGTGAGAGCTGGCAGAGTTTCCCCRCAAAGCTTGAGTCTGGAAACATGGCCTGGTTATAAGACCTATTAATGGGATGATAGAAACCCAGGAGAAAAAGTCCAAGACAGCAAGCTGTACTTACTATTTTCAGTTGGTAGCAAATGAAACTTTATGTGTTTTATAAGCTGATATTTTTAAGAATGAATAAAGGGAARAATGAGCCCTTTATCTTTTTTTCAGGGTCAGGGGAAATTAGTTCATAAATAATGTACCTGCCCTTTACACTGTTATTCACATTTGTGTTAATGCCACTGGCTGCTGTACAGTTGTGCTAATGATATCTTTGACCCAGTGTTCAACACGGGAAGTATGATGCTTAACCTGTACTTCTGTAAGTTTTTTCAGGCTTGGAGCATTTATAAGTATGCTAAAATAGTGAAAAAATAAGGATAATGTGATAATTAGGCAAAATAAAACAATATATTTTGAATAGTGATGTATACATATGTTTCAACTTCTCCAGCCTTTTCATTTTGCTTGTGCAGTGGGAAACTTTTTGGCGCACAGTTTGTTTTCTTTTCCTTTGGGAATGGACAAGACAGAGTTTGGATGGGGAAAAGAGTGGGATAGGAGCAGAGGAGTTCTGTATAACATGACTAGCAATGTTTGTCACATGAAAGGGGCTGCTAACAGTGATGTTTTAACTGTTTTAGTCCTGATAGCTAAATATGTCCCTGATAAGAAAAAATCGAATGAGCGACTTTTATCAGATCCCCATGAACTTGTAGTGAAGCATTGGAGAAGGGTAAGAATTCCTGCTTTTTGTGAAAATTTTTGTATACCCTTATGCGCGATGTTTAATATTGATGCAACTGATTCCTAATTAGTAGAATGAGCATAATCCATACTTAATTACTATGCCTATTTCATAGAGGAGTATGAGTATAAATTAGTTATAAGAGCTTGAAATATAAAAAGCTTTGTAAATGGATAATATGATCCACTTCTTCAGTCTGTTGACCTCCACTGATAATGAAGAAACTGCAACAAATAAATGCAAGTATGAGAAAGAAGTGTGTTAACTAATGATTCTTCCACTATACTGGGGCATAACATATCTACAGCAGAGCTTTCTCTAAGTGTGAGAGACCAATCTGTGAAAACAACTCAGAATATGGCATCAAAAGGAAAAAGAAAAACAAGAAACTGAAAATTATATGAAGTTCCTTTCTTTGTAGTGACTTATAATTCTGTCAGTCTTACAAAAATAGTTTTCAGTAGTAAGGACATTGATGACTGTGGACCATAGCATTTGTGTCTGAGATGCTAAAATAAGCAATGTCTCCTGTTGCATCATTTAGCAATATGCTACAATATATGTACAGATGCATTGATTATTATCACCTTCCTTTTCTGAAGTGCAGCAGACATTCATTGCTAAGAAAACACTGTGCATGGGCAGACTAGATCAGACAAGCATGGTAAGTGATGGTGATGATGATCCAACCGACCCAGAGTGAGGACTATGAGGAATGACAGATAGATGGCTATATTAAACATAACAGACTTCTTAAAATGTGTCTGTAGCCCAAGGGTGTAGACTTAGCTACATGTTGAATATTGGCAGGTCATTTATCCAGCATGTTGGGAAAAAGGGTTGTTATTTTGTTAACAGGAAAAAGAAGTACTGGGCAGAAACTGAACACATTATCCTTATTGTGTGCAGTGTTTCCCCAGGAAATGAAAATGAGTTAATCTTGTGTAGGAGAGTAAAGCAAAATTTAGGAAGAGGAACCTTTAGAGTGAATATTAATTTAAAGCTATCCTTAAGTACCCTTATTCTGTAACATTTCCTTCCACTTTTCCTTCTTACAAATGTGACGTTTGTTTCATGCTGAAATAACTCGATGCCTTATTTCTGGCCAGCGGCCTCTGGCATGGTACCAGCATCCTAGACTATGAGRTTATAAGTGGGACCTCACTGATCTCAGATACTGATGCGTGATGCTCTTCTGAGGCCATTGTAGGTGCCATAAGGAGGAAAAGAAATTTARTTCTTTCCTGTAGCAAACTCTTCCTATTTTACAGCTAAGAAAAATTCTGTCTCCTCRGAAAAAGAGGTTAGGCTGGTGAGGAAGACAAGATTGGAATAGTAGGTGTAATTGGAATAACAAAGGTGAATGATAAATAAGGTTTAAAATGGAGACCAGAAAGGAAAAAACAGGATTGGGAAAGGAAAAAACAAGGAAACATCACAAGGTGAGTGGCAACTGAAGAAAGGAGGGGAAATGTGTTCCCACACAGCAGATTTCACCCATGGCCTTGCAAAACCCAAGACCAGCCTTAAGGCAGACYGACCCTCGCAGATGATGGTAGTGACAAAGACTCGTCGCTGGAGAGCGTGCAAATAGTCTAGCAGGTGTTGCTGGAGTCACTATAAAACAATGACATTCTGACAAAGCATCTTGCTCAGTAATATGCCCAGTGGCACTATACAATGCCGATAGAGTCTGTGTCTGCCAGAGTAGATCTTTGTTACTGTTGGTACTTGTTTGACAGTTCTTGATTTTGTAGCGATTTTGTTCCGTATGTCTTGTTTATTCACTCGTGATATTTTGTACACCATCTGTTTCTTCCCTCTCTGCTTTTTCTTCTGTTCATGATGTCTTAAGTTTTGTTTGGTGTAAATATGTATGTATACTTCTCTTCACCTAATATGTTAGCTAGCTTGGATTTTTGATTACTGCAGAACTTAAGTGCTTACCCTTACTTTGACATTTAGACAAATGGYCAGATTTCACTCTTGTTTGCCCTTATTGTAAATCCTAAACAACTCTATTTAACATAACATAATTCCATCACATTCTGCTATAACTGACAAAATAATGTAAGTCAGATCCAGGCCACACACCCTTTCCATCTGGTCTTAGAAAAGACGGATGGGGTGCATGGCAATTCAGGAAGAGCTCTAATTCTCTTCTATGCCATACAAGGCTCACAGCCCAAATACTTGCCACAACCACAGACACTGCTATGTCAATATGACTTGCAGGGGGGTGCAGGAGGTGGGCTATCAAAACTGAAATCACAGTTAACTCCTGCGTWTTGCTACAGAGCTTAAATTTCAGATTGTTTTGAATATTCATGCTCACTTTCGGCCTTAAATTTACCATACGGTGGCTCAGCATGATTGGTTCAAGCTCCAGTATTTTGTGTACCATGGCCTTTTGCCATCCTTGTGGCCTGGCTTCTTGGACCTATCAGCCTCAATGCCCTGGTGCAGTTGCATATTTGTTAGCAATACCACTGTCACCATTCCCTTTAATGTCTTCAGTGATGCTTTTTCAGCTGAGGACTCCAAGGTATTGCTGRGTTAATTTTATTGCAGCTTTTAGGAGTGAAATGTCTGTACTTTTTGTCCTTTAAATAGTCAGAGGGTCATGACACATGCAACTTCGCAAGCAACATCAGCAAGTTATTTCTTTGGCGTGCCATGCCTGGGTCATATACTTTCCTGTCATTGTCAGAAGAAGTGATATGTTCTATAGAAAGGTAAAAGAGCATTGAGTCTTTACAAGGGCTTTGCTGAGATGAGTGTTTACAGAAGAACTTGTTTCTTAAGATGTCAGAAATGCTGAAGGGAAACAGTGTCAGTGGGAGGGTGGRGGAAGTGGGAAAAAAAGTCCTGTATGTCAGAGATCAACAGCTGCACAAGCACATTTMTGCTCTATAAAATAAACTTGTAGTTTTTTTTATTTTGTCACAGAGCTAGATAGCTAGATGAGGGATGCACTTGAGAAATTCTGAGAAGCGAACTGGCCATTTGGGAGCCTGCTCCGGTTGACATCCAGAGGTATTTTGTCATTGACTAGAGCAGTGACAGAATCTAAGTTGCAGTGCTTTGCACGTTTGCATTTTTCTCTTTTACTAATGGTAGTAAAAGTAAGAGACAGATGATAGGAGTTAGAACTGAAAGTTTCTAGGTTTAGTGCCAAGTTTACTAATAACAATTTTGCTTTTCATCTAATGTATTCTTTCTAGTGTCATTGTAATACGTTTCAAAACAGCAACATGACATACTGAAAGAGTTTTTAAAAATATGTACAATTTCTTAAGTCACATAATTCAAAAAGAATTCCAATAAACATGGATTAAATAGAATAGTTCAAGTAAACAGATATTAAACATAAGTCTATATATTTGACATCAAGCAGGACCTATTCATGCACCCAATCAATGGAGGAACTCATTAAACAATATCGTTATTTACTATTTTGGTTATTGTTCAAGTTAATCAACTAGCAGAAATATTTTAATAAAAAATGAACAAAATTTTTTTGTTTGTATTTTGATTTTTTTTAACTACATGCATCTGCAAGGCTAGGCTTATGGAACTGGAATTTGGATTTGATGTTCTAGCCCTCCATGAAGGCAGGTAACTACAACATATATCTTCTAATACTATATTCATATTTTGTGGGCAGACCTGAACACAAGCACTGCCTCCATAGGTTTGGTGTTAGTTTTCAAAGGCCTCTACCAGACAACATATAGGAAGCAGGAAATTGGAGGGTAGTGTCACAAGACAAGCTGCAAGGTTATTCACTGATGGTTATAGATACACACCTGTAGTTTCACAAACATAGCCGCTGGATAATTTGAAAAATCAAAACGAACAATCTGTCGGTGCATGTAGTTGCATGTGTTGGTAACATAAGGAGCAGATTATCCTGGAATTCTCCCTCCCCTAGTTAATCCTCTGTTTCTGATGTCCAAGAGTCTTCCTCCCTCCAGATAATCTTCCCCATTTCATTCTTTTACCTCACCTTATTGAATGCTCTCCAGTGGCTCCAGACTAACTTCCTTTTCTCTGTTCATATAAGTGCAAATTTCTCCCGGCCTGAATATTACAAACATATTTTAGATGGCCAGGATGAAGAAATGGGAGTTAACCTCCTGCCTTGAACCCAAAGAAGAGCCTGTAGAGAAGAAATTAATGTCCTAAAAGATAGCAGTTTGAGGGAACAGAACACAAGAAGACCGAGTTAAAGGAAAATATATTCCTCTTCTTCCTCTGGATTTCCTTTGCTGGATTTCTCATGAGCCTTTCGATAGGGGCTGAAGGGAAATCCTCCAGTGACACTCTGTTCTCCACTGGCATGCCTCTGCAGCAAGCGGATTACCCTATGAGCTCTATCTTTACAGTGGGAAAAGCCTCAAAACATTACCTCTTCATTTCAAAGAAAGAATTATGACTCCAGGATTTCCTTAATGTTCTAGACAATGCTTACTGGAACTGAYTTCACCTGACTTACTTACTAAAAGAAAGTTTAAAAACTTCTGATAGGTTATACTTCAAATTTATGTTAAAGGTATTCAGTTGGATTTTTGCTAGAAGAATTTGCTGAAGTCAGGCGTCTCGTTTTCCTGATTTTACTTTCCTAAGATTTTTCTGTTAGGTAGTAAAATAAATGCCATTTGTAGTGAAACCTGATTTTCAACCTTTACTATGGCGTTGAATAGAAATATTTTCGTGACAAATAACACCTGGCATTTTTTCCTATAAAATACATAAAGAGCAGCGCCTTTCCCTGGCTTTTTTATATCCTGATGGATATTCCACTGACAGCCTTAGAATAAAAAGCAAAAATAAAAGCAAAGAAAGAATGTTGTAATACTGTAGGACATAAATGTTTCACAACCCTATCTTACCATACCAACAATCTTTTGTCCTATAAAATGTCACATGTTGTAGCAGTCTTCCTAAAATAATTATGAAATCTTTATAGTAAACAGTTTCTTTTGTCAGCTGATTAGGACATTTCTGTGAATGCAGAAATAATGATTTACTTCACTGTAACAAGCCTATTTGAACTACAGTAACTATAATTATAGAACCTGTGTGACAGTCTTGTGAACTTTACTGAGTGGATGCCAAAACCCAAGAATGAGAGGGGTTACTTAGGCAGACTCTGATAAATGCCTTTTTATTTGCTTCAGGTTAAATTATGCATTTAAAACATGGCTGTAAATAGCTCTGCCGAGGTCACTTTATGGCCGCTACCCAGCAGACAYGTGCATCATCTAAAAGTGTTCAGTAATTTACACTGTATTTAAATTTTAGTAATTTTGCCTTTGAAAGCCTTAAAGTACCTTTCCTGTCAGGCTAACAGATTTAAAAGATCTGGATGAATGAGCAATCTAGTTGTGTTAGATAGCTGACATGCTGCACAGCTGACATTTTCCTATACTGTTCTAGAGTAAACCACTAATTTTGCTGTACTAAAGGAGAGCAAAAAAATAAAACCCAAAACCACCACAGATGATTTACCACTAAACACAAAACAAATTGATCTGTTTTACATAAGCCTGTGATATTGTACAGAAACAGACAACTATCAAAAACAAAACAAAAAATGACCTGATAGATCATGAACTGCATAGCTCTCCTTGAGGCAGGATATTCGTTATCCTAATGTCTCCAATCTACCCCAGACTCTCTTGTCTAGTTGAGTTTTATACTGTCCTGAATGATCCCTAAAAGATTTTGCTCCTTCTATTATTTCCCTGTCTCCCTCATAGAAAATCCCTGCAAATTCACATACACAGCCCTACCAGGGAGAATACCATGTGTAAAATGACATGTCACAAACAGACACGTTGCATACAGCCGTCACGGTAATCGGTTCCTGTGCTTCCCCTGGTCGAGGAGGAACAGAATCACTAAGGGTCCTGGGCTTTATCTGAAATATTCCCCCTCTCCGGCTTCGCTTCCGATCGTCTCTGTCCTGACTGCCTACCGTCAGATGTGCACCGTTCTTCAGTTACCCTCTGTGAAAGAGAGAGAAGAAAGGGAGGAGTAAAGGGATAACAAAACTCTCAAAAGCTCTTCTTCCTTTTTTTTCTCTTGACTGCTGGTAAAAAAGGTGGCCAGAGGAAGAAAAAGCCTGGGGGCTTCCTTAATCATCCATATGTTGCTGAATAGCCCAAAAATGGTTAAGGGAAGTAAAAAGCCTTCAGTTCTCACTACAGTTCCTAGCACAATTGTGAAGACATTTTAAAAGGGACAATTTTGTGTTGGTTATCTCAAAACAATTCATGTATTTTTATATGTTTTGTGTATTCTGTTATGCAATTGTAACTTGCACATGCGGGTGGAGATAGGCATTGCATAGTGCAGTCTACATGTCATTTAGCTAATTCTTTGGGTTGTCTGTATACAGATTCAGCGAGATTTTTAAAAGCAAAATTATAAACAATTAGAAACAGAAACTTGTAACAGAAGGGATCACACAACCAGTCCTAACTATAATTCTCGATTTTGAATTTCATGAATGTGTATATTACCTGATGGGGAAAGAAGCCAAAGGATAAACCTCAGTCATAGCACCATCTTTACATAGTGCTAATGAAAATATGCATAGAACAAAGTGAGGAAGAGCAGTGCAAGCAAGTCAGTTCAGTTGGAACATACTCAGAAAAAAGCAACAGAGATTAAAAGATTAAAAGAAAAACTCACAAAAAAAAGGACTAAATGTGCATGTTATATATATATATATATATATATAAAAATAAACACACAATAGATGATTGGAATAACTTTTAAAGTTATAGTGATCATCATAAAAACTCAGGATTTATAGATTGCCAGCCCATTAAGACAATGCTGCTAGTTACTGTATTTGACACAGAGCAATGACAGTTTAATGCTGACCTTCAAAAACTGATGGTGCAATATGAACAATATAATTGCRAAAAGCCTGTTATGTTGGTATTATTAGCAGCAGAGAGCTAAACAAAATGCTTGAGGTTGCTTAAAAAGAAGGGACTAATCACGAAGTCATTAGAATTCTCTCTTAAAACTGACAGATCATGTAAAATTAATTCTTACTTTTCAATTTTCTTACTTGTACTATGAGGATGAGACAAGTTCTGTAAAAAAGCACATCTATAGTAACACACAAATCATCTGCAAGTCTTTTAGTACATAAGAATATTTTTCTGTGTATATATGTATTTGCACTCACAGACATATACACATTTATTCACTTGTGTGTTTGATATTTCCCAGATTTTAAACAGCAGTACAGTTTAGGGCTAGARGAGAAGAGGTGGAATCTTCAATACTTCAGTCAAACATAACAGCAAGGAAATGTCCTCCTGCTAAACTGGCGTCAATCAGTACAGTTACAGAAAAGATTACTTCACACACAGAAAAGATTACTTCCCTTCAGTACCTAGTAATGGGTTTACTAGTTTTTGGAAATCCTGAACTAATTGTAATCAAGAATATGGCATCTTAATTCAGAGTACAATCCTAACATTTCATGGATAACCTTTTTATGAGGAATATACCTTTTGTCCCATRAAAATTGTACAACAACCTTTTTATGAGGAATGTACCTTCTATTGTCCCATGAAAACTGGATGATATTTGGTCAAATAATAAGCCTTTGAAAAACTCTGTTTGCACATGATCAATAAAAATATTGGGTTCTGTGTCCAAATTAACAGAGAGAGAATTTTTGTTAAAAAATCCTCTCCCAAAAATAAGGTGAAGCTGAATTTTCCAAGAAATTTTGATTCTGACCTGCTTGACGCAATCTTTAGTTCCAAAACCAGCTCAGAACTTCTCAGCAGTATATACAAAATAAGCTTTGAGGATCTAGGATACTGATAAACCAAACATTGCRGTAAGGTCTTCATTTCTGGATGTCAGTGTATTTGAGTTCCATTTTCCATCTTTCCTATAAGCTTGACAAATCCTCAGAGCAGGTATATACAGTGCTTAGAATGAAACAATAGACCAATAGACCACACAAGTTTTGTGTGATATTATAAAAACATTATTAATTGTTTCTGTCTCAGCCTCTGTGGAGCTGGACTGTACTAGTACTCAACTATAAAAATAAATAGTTTCACATCACTAGGCGTTGGTACCATCTAGCTCAACATGTGCAAAAATTTATGTTCTTTATTGTTCTTCTAAATGTTCAGCAAAGTGTTGTGCTCTAACTCTAGAGCTTATTTAGCTGCATAAAAATTATAACTTTAGCACTTTAATAAACAAAAGCATAATTACAGCTCATATAGTTACTCCAAATTCTGATTCAAGTTTCTGGAAGGCATGGTCTGGCATTCAAGTTCCCCTGAAGCTATAACACAGTTAAAGACTAATGTAGCTTAGAACCCCACAAAGGCTATTTTATCTTGCACAATTCATGACTTCTAAAGAAAAATGAATTCTGCTTACCTGAAACTGCAGATACTGTAGCTAGGAACTGGTGAGCTGGTTTGTCATCGCATCTTCTTGGTCTGTGCCAGATGAATGTGAAATATATAAATGGTACTTTTATATGAGGCTTAGTACTTTCATTAGAATGTGAAGACTGATACTGTGTGATGATTTATATCTTACTTATACTTTAAAAATGTGTTTTAGTCACATCAGTATCTTAAACGGAGGAATATCTATCCACAGCTTTTACATCTGGTATATTAACTTTCAGTGAGTGTTGCAGTAGTCTACTATCTTAATCCAAGAAATTCATTACCCAACTTCTGTTTTAGAAGGCAGCTTGCAAAACCAGTGGCAACAGCTATGCCGTAATTTCCACCAGAGCAATATATTGTATTTATTTACCACACCAGCAACATTCACTGTTAAATAGGAAACGAGTTAAATCGTGGAGCCATACAGTATCCAAAGAGGGGGGATTACAGTGTGACAAAGCAGAAATTTTGCAGATAGTTAAGCTATTGTGTCAGATTTCAGATATGAAGGACAAAACCATCTTCTTCATGGAAAAAAAGACTCTTAACATTTCTCATTAGGGGACTGTGAAAATCGAGTTCTGTCACTAGATTTCTCAAAAACCTTTGTGCTGATATGATAATAACTTACAAATTTATCTTGTTGGCTTCATACTTAGATAGCAAGCTACCTGTTGAAGTCAATATCTAGGACATCCCACAGATGTATTCCATATTTCTGTTGTTGTACCTTTACACCCCTAAAGCTTTCCTATAATGCGGGATTATAACCCTAATTGCTACTGAACAACTCCATCATAAATAAAAACACRAAATATTTGGCAACACTGAGAATCAATAAACATATATACATATATTGCAATTCGAATACATTTCACTTGAGGAATTAAAAAAACAAAATCCAAGGATTTTATTCCCAAGGAAAAAAAATCCATAATCCATTACTGAATATATGTTTATTGATTGTTTTTTAAATGTAAACACTTTCATTTAAATTGTGAGTTCTCCAAGGCTTTCTTAGATTTTGTATGCCATGGGACAGAATTTGTCAAGTGTGCTACTGCAATATAATTAAAAGCAATAATAAGTAAAAAGTGAAACTAAATTCTTATTTAAAATCTTACCTTCCACTGGAGACAGGCATTTTTGTCTGTGCAAATGTGTCTCTGACTGTCAGTGGTGTATGCTAAATATCACTTTAAAAAATATCAGGGGGAATTTTTATGCTCAGAACATCACTCATCAGCATCTCTGCATATTGAAATGGCCCTTTGAACTGCAAAACCAGTTTCAGGGAGCCTTTTTCTTTCATTGGCGCAGTTTAGGTAACCAGAAAAAATCCTGCAGTAAGTCAGGAAGTTTGATGCCTTGTTAATTTATGACTGTGTATAAAAACACTTTGGAAAAGAAAATGTGTATCGTGGGAAAATGCATGATAAATGCAAATGCATTTTCATGGCAAGGAACACTAATTCTTTGCAAAATCTGTTTGTGTGAGTATGAGAAGGATACAAACAGAGACACATATGATTACACATAGAACTAGTGGATTTTCAAATACAAATTTCTCTGTGCAAATAGTTTTTTGTGTTTCCATTTTTTTTTTGTGTGTGTGTGTGTGTGGCCTCCAGCTGTGTGCTTTGCAAACATGGCTGTAAGTGTGTGCTGCCTTCCCTAACAAAATATAGGCCAGAGGCAAACCCTGCCTGTTCTTAGCCAGGCTCCTTCTGCTGGGATGATCTCAAACTTGCATGGCAAGAAAGTCTCAGACCCGAAAGAGACATAACTACGAGGAAGATCAAATTACCTCTTTAAGGAGGTGGGTGTGATGCTGTGAATAGGAATTCATTTGCACACGCAGGAGAGTGTGATGACAGCTGAACAGATTCTGTTGCAGATTGACTTCAGCCCACTTTCTGTGAGTACTTAATTCAGCATAAGAAGTGAGTCATACAATTGCAGAGTTTTGTAGGGATTACTAGTATAAACCCCAAACTTGTTTTTAAGCTGACAGATCTTGTAGTTGCCTCCTAAAGCGTAGGGTTTCCATTCACGCTGTAGAGTATGGTTAAAACGGTAATCTCTGGGGATTGCCTTAGCCTGACGTGAGCGATAGGTTCCCTCGCCGGCGAGGTGGGCGAGATGTGTCGAACAGCCGTAACCGCAGACGGGCGGACAGCTGGACAGTGGGCAGGTCCTCAGGGCCTCCGGGAGGGACATGATGTCGAGGTTTCTCGGCCCCGATGGTCTATTTTAGTTACGCAGGTGTCTGTGCTCAGCGGGTTAGTTTGAGTGGATCATAGACGGGAAGGTGCTTGGTGCTGACTACAGATTTCATGACCGACAGGCCCAGGCTGAGGAGCCAGCGCGGCAGCCAACGTGCAGTGATAATATTCAGTACCATAAATAAGATTGCAACCCTAATTTTATGACTTTTTATAGTCATGTCTTTTTCCTCTACTTTAGACAATGGCATATTCCTATTGTTTGAAGTCTTTGTCCATCTGTCAAGACAGAGCTTTTTTTTTAATTATAATGCAGGTACCCTGGGGAAGTAATAAATCACAGAAAAATGACTTCCTGAGTCAAATTGTCTGTCTGTTTTGATCAAAACAGTAGCTTTTATTCTAGAAGCCTAACAGAATAAAGTGAATCAGAAATAAAATGAGTTTCAAGATTCAAGCTTTSTCCAAGCTCAAGAGTTGCAAGTGCTGGCTTGAAACTGTCTTTGAGGGCTCCTGCAAAATGTGTTCCCAGCCAGAACCATATCCCTGTTTTTGCCTCTTGAAAATCTAGGTTCATCTCTTGGCATCTTTCTAGGTTTTATTTTCTACTTACAAATACTTAACAGTGCCTGAGAATGCGGTATCATAAGATTTTTTTTGTGTGTGTGATGATTTACAGAAATTCCATTTTCCAGACATTCACATGCAAGCATATGGCCTTGGCAGGAAAAAAAGGGATAGTGGGGTTAGTTAGGAAAGAGCAAGTCACTTTTTAGAAGTGCAAAAATCAAAATTATAATTAAATTACAGGTTAGGAAGAAAGGAAGGAAACAGAAAGGACACCTTTTAAGATATGGCAAATTTGGGAGGAAAAATCTTCCCAACCTCCTTTTGGTGGCAACTCTTAACCACCGAAATAACTGTGGATTTGAATCAAGACACGTTGTTGTTCTTCTGCTGAATGTCTCTGGCATTCTGGCCTCTTGCAAAATAAGAACCAGATCATCCATTAAGATGGGGATTTTGAAAAAAATAAGAGAAAGAATGAAAGTGATTTTTTCTACTGCACTGCTGGAACGATCCAGCAAAAACAAGAATGATTTTCTGGTTGGTAGCTCTCAAAGGAATTGTTTGTCCTAAATGTGACTGATGTTTGGGGAAACAGACGCTTTAGAAATTACGAGGAGCAAAAAGACCCAATAGAGCACAGAGGAGATATTCCAAAAAAGCATGCTTGAATTTTCAACCAGTCCTTGAGCTTTCCCTGTTTTGGTTTAAAAAAACAAGGAAGAAGAAAGGTAAACATTATTAAATTTACTGTTGGCTTTGTAAAACTGAGTTATCATGTAATGCATTCGCTAGCAGATATAACCTTTTTTTTTTTCCCATTCATTCTGGATATTTAAAGTTGGTACTGGGAAATGGCCCTAAAGGTGAGAAGGAAAGATTGTTTTGCCAGTAGGACAAAACCTGGAGGAAATTAAAGTGCTCCTGGTTTAAGCAATGCACCTGCCATGTTTGAAAAGCTAATGGATAGGCTTGTGTGGCATTTCTTTTTCATCCTGTTATATTTTGTCGTGGTTCACAGTAAAACGTTTAACAATAACTGATATGTTTACAAATGCTCTCTGAGAAGCTTAATCTCTGCCAATCTGAAATGAACTGAAATGAAGGCAATAAATGAGGTGAAATTTGCACTGAAAAGAAGAAAATTAGGGGTATGAAGACCTGGCCAAATCCCCAGATACTTGCAGAAATGTGGAGCTTTTAAGGCACTGCTTCTATTTAGAAAGTCTGTTTAGGGGTTTTCCAGTGTTGAAAAACTATAAAACGGATTGGGTAAGAAAGGATAGACCATTCATTGGTCAGTAATATGTATTTTATTATTTCAGAAGGTTATTTTAGCTGCTCTCTCAGCCTACTCTTGTTTCAAAACCCCTTTCGTATGCGTACAGATGCTAGTCCTTACCGATTTCGAGTCAGTATTGATTCCAGAACACAAATGACTTTCAAGGGAAGTAGCTTCTACAGCAGTCCAGAGTCTCCTCAGAGAAAGTATGGAACCACTTGAAAGTTAATGAATCTATATAGGGGTTTTCTGTTTGTTTTGCTCCTACTCTTTATACAGAAGGAAGTTTGTGATTGGGACAGACTTGCTCTAGTTCTCTATATTCAGGAATCCTGGCAGACAGCGTGCAAAATATTTCAAAAATAACTATGTTCTGATTTCACAGTCCAACAACCTGGCACAGACATGATGATGTTGGTTGTCCAGAGAACATTTTGGGGAAGTTAGTTGCAAACTCTTCTTTAAGCAGAGACAAGGAACTGGATGCTCCAAGGAAAGAATAGGTCAAGAAGAGATGTCTGCTCGCTTTCATAGTGTGCGGAAAATGGTAATGGTTCGACTGCTGGTGAATGGGCTTGCAGGAGTAGACTTGAGAGCAGCTAAAAGTTTTCCAGTTTGTGTTCCCTGAAATCACCATGCTGTGTAATGAGAAAATCTTTTTTTTAACAGCATCTTTGGCTGTGTTAATTCTCAGAATGCCTCAATAAAAGCTCTAAGATCCCAGCAGAAAAGCCTGGAGTTCAAATTTTCTGGTCAAGACAAAAATTTTGAATCAAAGTTGTTCATAGGAAGTTTTAGGAATCCATCAGAATCATTTTCCAATTTCTCTTTTACCAGACTGCRTAGCCTGAGTAGGTGTTGAGTGTAAAAAACAGGGTGGTTTTGAGAGAGTCCTCCCCCTGGGAGAGAGCTGGCACAGAGAATTTAATCWCATAAACCCAGGGCTAGAAGGCTTAAATTCGATAAAATAATCTACCTTTGCTGTTCAGTAGGATTAGTTGTAGGCAACAGGAGCTGAGATTCCTCAGCACCTTGAGGTGTGATGAAGTCCTGTAAGTTTGCCTTTACTCACTATGCTGAATTTAAATGCATAATGAGCTATTGATAACCAATACCTATCCAGATTTGGCATTAAGAAGAATGGCTGACATTGTTATTTTATATTGACAGTTTAATTAAATTCAGTATATTTCAATTTTAATTCAATATATTTGAATTAAAATTGATCATTTGAATTATGAAAGAAGGAAATAAGCTAGACCAGGTTAATTCCACTTATCTCCTTTGATAGAACAACGATGATGATATTGCTCTGTTTTCGTCATATTTTCTATGATGAGGTGACAATTCAAAGATGAGATACTTTGTGCTAAACGTTTCAGATCAGTCACATTGGATTAAATGTAGGACATGTTACTTAAATTGAAGGAAGAAACAAGAGGAATGTCTAGCATTGATTTCTATGCTATTAGCATCAATATGACAGAATTGGATTAATTATGGTTAAATAATAGCTTACAACAACTAAGTTCACAACCAGTTGTATTCTATTCCAAATATTTCTATTGTTAGTCTATATGCCCTTTTAGTTGGAAATCATATGATGGAAGGTGATTGCTGTTTATTCTGTTGATGTTAAGATGATTCCTGATAGGTTTTCTAGCAGAATTAGAATATGGGTGAGGAACCAATAGCCAATGTATAATTTTGTTAACAATTTTGTGCTCTTTCAAAGTGGAATTAATGAGCCCAGTGTTAAGATGGCACTGAGCTCAACAGGTACTGCAGTGCGTGCACTTCAGCACAATTTTGTACATTTGAATATCATACGTTAAACCACCTCCTAGATCTGGCCTTTTATTCTCAGATGAAAAAAAATGTTCGTTCTGTGTTTTTCTACGTCTCGTTTCTTAATTACATAACCACATTTTCATCATTCCTTGTTTACTAATTCACACTGGAAATTTAAGAAAGAAGAATTATGACCAGAGTAATGACAGTCATATTACTAATTAWTAATAATTCCTTAGGAGCAGGTCTACTAATATATATTATATTTTAAATAACTATATTTGTTTTCACACAAATTTATTAAAATTAAACTATTATTTTGCTTTAGCTATTTATGAAAGACTGAAAAATTAGTTTTAATATAAAAGGGTGATTAGCATTTGCCCTAGAAAAAGTTCCATTAGCATTCCTTTCACCCAGTTTCATGTATGCGTTATCTGCTATAACATTAAGAAAAAAGAGGAATATATTCATCTCTTCATAAAAAAGAAAGTATCTTAATAATTCTTTGTTTATGAATTCATGACTCATAGCACAGGATTAAATTTAATAAGGTGTTTCTTTGATAAAGGCCCAGATTACTAGCTCCAAAGAGAAGTAGACATTTCAGTATAATTCAGTTATAGGTGTTTATAATAAGCAGGGAGGACCACCATAAATGTACTCATATACCATTATGTAAATATTATAATAACTTTAAAAATAAATATGAGTATGTTTGCAAGTGAGGAATTCTATGCATTGCAGTAGTTAGGAAACTAGGCAGGGTGGCTTTTTCAAAACAGTTTTACTATGATGTAGCGTTACAAGCTTTTTTATAGATACCTCTTTGTACATAGACGAAGCTTTTCTCTTTTATACTTACATGGCTCTGTGAATGTGGTGACTAAGTGCCCAACAGTCTTGAATGTACAACAGTCTTGTGATGTGGTCCAGTGCAGCTGGAAACTGAGGCAATCGTTTGTGTTTTCCAAACRAGAAGGCACTGCAATGTCTATGGCTGATGGTTGTCAGTGACTGGGGGCTTCTGGATACTAATTTTGGATTCAGTGGATTTTGGGGTCCTTAGTCCCATTTTAGGTGATTTTTTAAGTTACTTGTCCAAGATCAAAAAAGAAATTTTTGGAACTGAACGTGTGCTTTCCCTTCCTTTCCCTAATCTTTTTCCTTTTTTTCCCCCTTTCAGTGTAGTCAGCATGTGCATAGCTTCTGGTTGTGTTGCTCAGAAATGACAGAAAAGTGTTGAATGGTATTTGTTTCTTTTCTTAGATAAAATTTGCTCAAATACTATAAAGTTAGAATCTAATCTTCAATGATAAGGTTATCATTATGAAACTTTTAAAAAGTTTAATTTAGATTCTATCATGTTGTGTTTCTATAAAAATAATTAAACCAGGTTATAAGAAAAAGAAAATACATTAGTGGGCTTGTGAGAAAAACGAATTTGAAGAAAATATATGCTAATGAATCTAGCATTTTCAAGGGAAAATGATAGCTAAGTATGACTGGTTTTTGCTATTTGCATCTCTCCCCTGTATCTCAGGTTTTTCTCCTGAGAATACAGTTTGCTGCTGTGCCCAATGCACACCATCATGCTCAAGATGACATGGTGCAACAGGACACCATATATGGAGCAACACTTCAAGTGTATGCAGAAACTGGGGTGAAATACAGAATGGAATATCTTGTTATAAATGCATCTGTTTAAAAGCTGTTTTTTCACTTCTGGGTATAAGTTTAAAAATAGATTTTTAACCTTTACTGTTGTCTGGGGCCATACCACATGGCAGCCCCCATCTCTACTGCGCTGCCACACTGTAGGCAACAGCGGTGCTGGAACTGGACCAGTTGCTTCTGCATAGATCCTCTCTGTGAGGGCCCTTCAGTCCTGGGGCCAACTTCAGTTTTCCCCTCCAGCCTGCAGCTGTCTGTATTTGTTCTGCAGCCAGTCTTTTGGGGCAGACATGTGGGGAGAGCAGTATTAGATGCATTGGCCATTAAGCAATCTAAGAGGTTAAAAGATTTTSAGAAGCAGATTTTTTTGTTATCTGGTAGTAAGCGGGTATTAGCTTGTATTCTACCAAAAAATAAAAAAAAAGAAAAAGCAGCGATAATTGTATTAAAATACTGAGAAACATCTTTCATGTATGCTGCAAAGCAGAACACAAAACATGATAAACACAGATGTCCTATCTCTTGTGAACTTTCCTATTTGCAAGGGTTTATGTAATACCAGGAGAAAAGGTATTCAAATCTAAATAATAGCAAACAGTTGCTATTGGTTGCCTAACAGTTGCTAAATCAGTTCTGTAACTGATGATATATATTTTTATCATATTATATATTAAATTGTTGAGCCTGAAACGCTAACGATATTTTCACATATATCTGGTTACAATTCAAAAGATGATTTATAATAAATTAGTTGCAACACTTGCTTAGTCTTACACACTTCATTCCTGAATCCTTCACATACTATTTGTTTAAAAAGAGGCGGAGACACTTGAGAATGAATTTATCTGTACTCGATATTCTGTCTTAGCCTTTTTTGTAAGTGATTTTACTATCCCTCTTTACTGTCATTTCCTTAATCACCTTTCCTTTTGTCTCCAATCTTATTCTGAAAAGACAAAGCCCACAACAGCCTGTCTTTATACCTGATGCATCCCTGACAATATAATCTAGAATAACATCTTTTTTTAAATTTCATATTTTTAAAAGTGCTTTTGCTAATTTATTCAGCTTGTCTTTTGTTTTGGTTTTGTTCCAGAAGTATTATTTTAACCTATTTGATATGTTTTTTTCCCATTCCTTTCCATCTTTATTTTCTGCTTATTTATTTCTCTATTTGCATACTAAGGGCATTCATTCTCACCTGAAGTTTGGTGTAAACTTCAGTGAGCTGAGTCTAAAGTTTTCTAGTATTTCTAGTTTCTATGACAGTTTGGACAGTGAACTGGGAATTCAATAGCAGTATCTTTTCATGTTATTTTTCTCTGGCTTATTGAATATAAAACTAAAAAACCCATAATATAATGTCTGCCTTATTTTTTTTGTTGCTAAATACAAAACTCCTGCTTTCATGCAGCACCTAACCTGCCTGATATGATTTCCTGAGCTCACAGAAGCTGAGACAAGAGACGAGGTTCCCTCTGGTTCTCTTTCTTGGTTTGTTTTTGGTATTTTCACTGTTCTGGCATATGACAGCCTTTTATAATGATCTTACAAATCTTCAGGATAAAGCCTGCAAAGTCTTGCTGTTTGGAACAGAGGCAAAAAGGGACAGTAAAGAAGCACATTACTTGAGTGTGAGGAGGCAGATGGTCCTGCTAAAGAATTAATGCCCTGATGGAGGACTGGCTTCAGCACTGCAGAGCCCTGTGCAGAGGGCGTGGGAAGGGGGCCCTGCCATGTAACCCAACCTAGAGCAAGCACAGTACACCCTGCCTGTCTGCAAGACGGTTGGGCACGTTCCCTGCTGAGCACGTTCCCTGCAATATAACCTGTTTACAATTCAAAGTTGTCTTCTACATTAGATGAATGAGAATTTAGATATTATGCAGCACAGTTTTTCCCCAGAAGGAAGGGGCTCCCTAGAGTGAAGTGTGGAAAAAGGGAGTCCTCACATGCCTGCTTATTCTCCTTTAATTTTTRCCTATATCATTACTTTGGTTATCCATTATTCTTCCATACTGAAGCTAATTTAGATTATAACAGGTTCGCACATATTTAAAATACCTTTGATTCCAACAGTGAAAATTGCTTGTGTATTTTTACAGTGCTATTAAACGCCATCCTCCTGGCATGTTTTGTTTTATTTTTTCCTTAGTATACAAAAAAGTCTTGACTCTGGGGAAAATGTGCTATGCTGTTTAGTTTGCATTAGTCATATTTCCGTGCAGAAGTGCATGAGAAATACAGTTGTTTTCTGCCTTGACCTCTGGCTAAGGGGAATTCTGGAGTCACTGGTATCTCTCAGCAACCAGCCACTGACGGTGGCCTGAGGCTTCTCGAATGGGTTTCTTTGCCTGCTGTTATGACTGACAAAGGAAAGAAAGTCTTCAGCCTTTTTTCACTTTTACCCCAGCTTCACTTGATCCTATGTCACTGATTTCCTCCCTGCTGAGGAGTTGTGTCAGACAGCGGTGCTTGCTGCTGCTGCTTGAACAGTGCTAGGCGGAAAAAATACCATTTTGTTCTTGTTAGAATATCAGCAATTTGTGTGATCTTGTTTACTCTGAACCTACAGAAATCTACCTGGACGCTGGCCATAGCCAAACTGGTGGATCCAAGAGAGTTTCGGCATTGCTAGACATGGCTGTGCGCTCCCCTGTGTGCAGCCCCGCAGTGGGTGAGCAGCAGGTCCCAGGGGATGGGGGTCCACGTCCCCCTCCCCATGCTTTGCTTTCCATAATGCAGGTATCAAGGGATCTAGATGGGAACCCAGCTTATTCTGGTCAAATCCTTATTCTGGAAAAATGGAGGACCGAGGAYGCAGGTCATGCTGCCATCCACATGACTTCTCTGCCTAGGCAGTGTTGCTGTGATGAATCATCTTCCTGCTCCCAGGATTTTATAGCTAGGTCTGTGCTGACTAAATCGAAGATATTCTCTRTTGTCAGATGTAGTATCAGACCAAGGTTATTTCTAAATTTTAGTATGTATTAGTAGCATTATTAATATCATTTCTATTCTGTGTTTGTAATAGACTTAGTGCTCACAAGACAGACTTTACTCCAAGGACAGCTCATGTTATCTTTAATATATATTGCAATAAATTGAGGTAATGCTACTTTTGCTTTAAAAGCTAATTCATGTGTCCTATATCAAGTTCAGTCCCAAAGTACTGTGTAAGATCAACTCGTACAGTTTATCGCCAAATAGGATTTTAAAAAGGTCTAAAATGATTCAGATACCATAAAAGAAAGGACGCTCAACAAAGCTGCAGCAAGATATTTGCTTGGCCAGACTTCTCATCCTTCATTGCTCTTTCGAGTCTCCTCAAGCCAAGCACCATCTTTTGTTTGCTGTGCCATGTGGGACCAAGAAAGCAAAGCTGCAGCAGGCCTGGATGAGACAGGCACACCAAATGAGAGTAAATGTGTCTGAATTTTGCTGGCTTCTGTTGCCAATCTTGTTATCCTTGACAAGAGGCAGCAAACTCATAGCAGTAAGTTAGGAGGCATTACTGGTCCCACCTGGCATAGTTAAAAAAACAAAAAAGATGCATAGGTGCTGTGTATAAATTGTTAACTTCATTTGCTTTAATTATTGAGTGAAATTAATACGAGTATTAATGAGCGAAAGGCTGTGGTCTGTCTTGTGCAGTTCTTATTAGACAGGTACTCCAGCCTGAAGAGTGATTAGTGATCCTAGTAGCAACCCAGTTATCTACAAACAGCTGGAGGGCAGCAGCGGCAGTCATGCTTCTGCTCCCTTCAAGCCAGTGGTTTTTCCCAGAGGATGAGAGGTCAGATCACATGCCTTCCCTCCTCGGAGCCACTATAAACATCCACTGCAAATTGTCAAGATTTCTTTAGGAGTAGATGGCTACATCACCTTCCCTGTATGGTCTCTGTTTATATTACCAAACCCCTTATATATTCCCTTCAAGTGATAGCTATTAGCACAAGTCTGGTAGCTAGGATTTGCTCAGAATTAAATCTGAGGATAGGGAGCTGCCAGCTAACTGATTTCTGTGGCCTCCTAAACATCATTTGAATTAATTACAGACCATGGTGTCTATTTGTTTTCAGGCCTGCAAGCAGGAGGGGTGGAACAAACGTGGGCAAATGTCTGCAATTTAGTATGGGTTTCTGAAAGTTTTTCAACAATCATGCACTCCATTTTTGCTGTGGTTATTCTGTATGGCTAACATTTCCATATAAACTGGAATAATCTTATCTGTTAAAGGCCCTCCTTAGGATGAAAAAAGTTAATTAAATTGAGTACACAACTGAATGAGGCTTGTTTTGCTCTGTTGTAGCAAAGACTAAAATATCTGGATTGAAGTTTCATGGCAGTTGCCTATGCACAATTTACATTCTGGGTATTGGCAGCTTTGCTTCAGATGCGGAGGAGCAAGCTGTCGCCCCTCCCTTCCCCGCTGCTTGTAGAGTGCAGTGCCCCGTGCTGATGATGCCAGGCAGATTTAATTGTGCATGCTCAAAGAGAAAAATGACATCCACGCTTGGGTTAGTGCTCTCTGTGGCAAGCTGACAAATCCCCCAGCTGTCAACTAACCTCAAAGGAAAGTGTGCATGGCTCTAGCTTATGTCTGCTTACATTCTGCCCATAGGCATTTCTAAGCTGAAACCCATATTGGTTGCAACACATTTACTGTTACTGAGAGAAACGTATGGTCTGTTCTACATGTTTCAATCTTTAATGGTGACCCACACAATTAAAGTTTATTTTTAGACAGACTATAAGCAGGTATGTGGCAAATGAAAGGGCAAAATGTTTATGGTTATAGATCTGGCTATGTTGCTGATTGCTTAGAGAAAATCACATTTTTTTCTTGGGCTCAGAGAGATTATATTTATATTTTTATGTATTGAATGGGGATATTGTCTGCCAGAGAACTGCACACACACAAAATAGCCTTAGCAAGTGCCAATATATATGGGAAAATGCAGAGAGGCATGTGCTGCTAATGAAGTATTGGAGTCACAGAGGAGGACTTCTGGCAGAAGAATTGTCACTTGTGGTGCACTGCAGGTTGTCCATCTAAACCTAWTGTTACCTGGCACCTATGATCCAGTGGAATAATCAAACCAATCTGTGAATGGGCAAAAAGCCATCCTAACAGATGGCTTTGAGTGTAGGTAACCAGAAAACCATGCACATACATTAAATATGGGTTCAGAAAGCATGGATCTTATCTAGGAACATCAAAACAGCTGTCTGTTTTGAGCTTCTCTGTATATTGTTAAGAACATATTCCATACCCATCAGACACCCACATAAGATGGGCTAGAGCCAGCTCCCAAGGTTCTGCTGGGCTTTGTATGAATTGTTTGGTTGAACATGAGCTCAGCTACAGATTAATCTCATATTTTACAGTGAACTTTGAATTTGAATTATAGAGACAAAGAATGAAGTTTGAGGATGGAATTCCACCCGCAGAATTTGCATGCTTAGCTGAGGCCCTGCCTCACCCAAATTTCTGGTGATGGAGAGGGCTTTCCAGTCTACCTGGTACAATTGTCTAAGTTTCTTAAATAAACAATGGTAGAGAGTGAGAGGCTGACACCTGCAGAAAAAGATCCAATACCTTTACATTTTTAATCCATTAGAATCTTAGAATTGGACCTTGGGATATAAGGCAATAACAGGAAATGCTAATGCCTGTCAGGACAGGATTTAGTTCACCAAGCTCTCTTCTGATACTGAGCAGCCAGTGCTAGCCTCCTTTTTTCGTAACAGATACTTAAAGCACTCAGCTAGAAAGTGAGAATTCCTGGGTTCTTGGCCTCTTCAGTACGCTAAAGAGCAGACCCTGATCCCCTGACTCTGGGTGAGTACTTTTTACTGTGTAGCTGAAGCTGAATCATCTCACAGCCAACTGTCATGAGGCCAAAGAGAGCACAAAGAAGCAGGACTCTAGGGAGTTCTTCACCCCCAGTTATTTTCACAAGCTGAATGCTTCCCCGTGTACACAATGGGGAAGCATACACGCATGAGGATAATGTTTCTTTTAGTGTCCAAAATTAGTTAGTATGTATCCAAAAACAAAAAATGGAYTATATTCACATCCCCTAACTCCACCTAAGTCCCTGTGTCCTGCTGGCTGGCTGTGGGCTTTCTGAAGCATCTATTCGATAGAAAATTGTAGGCTAATTGGAATTTAAGCTGCCTGAATATAGCCCCAAGGCAGCAACATCAGGATTTAGGGGAGATATTTTAGCTTCAGCGAATCTCTGCAAGTACACGGAGCCCTCAAGCTCTTTTACTGACACTGGAAGCTGTGCAAGATGCAGAAGTGCCAAGGGAATTCAAATTCATCTCCTGTTTCCTTTCTGCTACATAGTAGGCAGAGCACAGGAACAGAGGAACACAGAATGGGGCATAAGTATGTATGTGAATATGGTGCTCTCTGTCGGCAACAGGCAGTTTCAGAGAATATATTTGCCTGAGAGAGAAAGAGTGTTTAGTAGTTCAGACAGTGCAGTTTGGGATTTTCAGGAATGCAGGACCAGATTTCTGTTCCTGGCAGTGCAGATTTATTGTGAAGAGATGACGGCCTTTCACCATCACAGCTGACTCTTTTTACTGTAGGTTCTGTCTTAAATATTTTTTGAAGACTCTTTACGTAGGGAAGCACTTTAAGAATTGTACAGGAAGTAACCATAAGAAAAGTGTGCATTTTTGCAACCACTTTTTCACTGAGCTAAAATCAAGGAGAGTTTGGTCGCTCAAACAGAAAATGCTAACAGATAGTTGTTYGGTCCTAGAATTAAGATACCTGTATATTGTCCTAATTGTAGCAACATGAAGGATATGGTGTGTGGAGGATAGTCTGCTCTTCATATCTAGCTTAGTTGTATAAGGAGTGTGAATATGCTATGAAGTGTGGTCTGTATGAGGGACCAAGTGAGCCCTATTTATACTTCAAAGCTATCAAGGCAAATCATGATTATAATTTTAAGTTTGATTTGAGTAAATCTGCGTTCTTGAATTAGTTTTTGTTCAACATAAATTACTTTCCTCTTAAGTATAGAATTAGAATGAAATTCAACTGTCACAGATAAAAGTAATAATTTTTATTAATGAACTGTCTATGTCTTACTCTTTGATTTCTTTATTAACTCTCCTCCTTTGTCACTATATGTTCTTGTTAATTCAGATCAGGTTTTGCAGCTTGCATCATACTTAGCCATCTTTTACAAAAATGGTTACTTGAGTTTTTTAGCTTATGTGCATTCTCATCTTTGCTGTACTTTTCTGTCTTTACTGCCCTGGGTGAGCTGCCACTAGTCTGATTTTGCTACTAACAGGAGGTTTCTTCTGTTCCTAGAATAGTCAAGGCAACTGATCTAATTAACCATTCCCAGCCCTCATTAATACACATTGTTTGGCAGTTTGGGATAAATGTGTTCACGTACACTAGAATACTAAATRTTTTATCTAAAAAATGTAATTTGTTTTCAGGCACTTACACAGACATCCTGAATTATGATGGCCCTGGATGCCACTGACTTTGCTAAGATTGTAAATCCTTGGCATTTCCATAGTCAAGATACATGTTTAAGTGAATAGGTGTGGGTGTGGGTGGTTAGCTCCCCCCCACAGGGGCTGTTTGCAAACATTGACTGCCGCGGTCTGAGCAGATGGCACTCTTAGTATCATCATCACCTGGAAAAGCTGTTTGTAGCTAGTAATGCAGTTAAGGATATAAACAACATGGATTTAAGAGCAGAATATATAGGTTAATGTAGATCATCAGCTATGAGGCTTCTAAATTAGAGAAAAACTAGTAAGTACAGAACAAAACAGGTTACTCATGAGTTTATTTTAATATGAAGAGTGAGAGCTTTTTTTCTGAAACACTATTTATTACTGCAGTGTGTAACTGCTTCATTATACTTTGTTCAGTACAGGTATGTCTTGCAACATCTTGTGCTCTCTCTTGGGACTAGATATCTTTGAAACAGCAGCATAATTTTGCTCAAGTGCTAGGCWCTGAGCTCAGCTACAATTAAATATTCAGCAGTATTCTCTGTCTCTAGCTAGACTCATGTAGTAGTTATGAAAGATTAATTCAATGTTATGTTTCTGTTTAATGAAAGAGTTGAAGTAAGCATTCCTGTTAAAAATTGCAGATTTCAGGTTTAGACAATTATGATTTTTATTATGCTTTTTAAAGGACACATAAGATAAATGATCTATATAAAGTTACAGCTTTTAATTGAGATCTTTCAGGATACCCTTCCCAGCATCTTAATTACAGTCYTTCATGTACTTTGTTTTTTTTTCCTTGCCGTTTCAAAATACATTGTGCATATTTCTCAACTGGACGTGCTGTAATTGATCTGCAGAAAAACAAAGGGCACTGCATACCAGAATGGTACGGATTTACAGATCTTGCTGTATTTTATAAATGTTATTTAGATTTTCTTTTTGGTCAATATTAATATTTTAAATGATATGCAGATCTGGATAAGGAATAGCAGCTATGAGGCAATTTATTCTACAAGTTCATTTATTCAGGAATGTTCCAAAGGYGAGAGATTAAAGCAGCTACACAGAAAGTTCCAACTTCTGTACCATGCAGGTTTTTTACATCTCTCTTTTACAAAACTTACTTGCATTATTTATGAAGTTCACTCCTAACATTCATGTAGAAGCTGAAGGGTAAACTCAACTGGCAAGTTTGAAGTCATAATCCTTTCAAAGCCAGGCATGAATAACAGATAATATTAATCAAGGCACAATAAATGATACCTGTTCAGTTATTGCTATAAATATGATTGATTGCTATCTGTGTTTTTCTCTGTGTTTTACAGAGCATGTTGATTTGGGAAGATATCTTTGGCTTAGTATCATTAGTGTCAGAACAATAGAAAAATGTACAAAAGGATTTGGGGATTGGTGTGAACTGAAAGCTATTATCTGGTTTATTAGCAAGTTGGGGATTCATTTTTAATTATGATTCTGCTGCAAATACCATTTGTAGTATTATATATTTGGAGTTCTTTTTTGAATTTTGTTAATAGATTTTATTCCAGCTGCATTAATTAGAAATTTAGAAGTGAAATTATGACCAGGCCTGTACTCTCTTAGAACAAAATAGGTTCAGCACAGTATCTCTAAATAGATTGCCAGGACCTCAGATTCAGTTTTGTAGGAGGAAGGGACCTTAGCTCTTTTGTGGAGGCTCTTTGGGATGTATATATAAGAGTAAAAAAAAAAAAAAAAAGTGGCAAAGCTGTCTGAAGAATTCCTCTACCATTTCTCCCTCCCCTCACCACTCATATCTGCCTCAGTTCACCAACCTTTCAACTTGAACAAGAGCTCTAGGCTTGGTTTGATTTGTTTCCTAAATCAGGTTTACTGAATGGCCTTTCCTTCCAACAATAGCTTCTGTTCAACAGGGGGATCTGTAAACAGGGGACCTTGGGCTCGAGAGAAGGTGGATGGGAACTTCACAGAACCAAATGAAATGTCAATGAAATGTCAGCGGCAAGGCCCTCAGGGCATCGTCTAGTTCTGTCTCCCATTCCAAGCGCTTCTGCCAACACTAGGCCAGGGTCTRGTTGAGTCTTGAAAACTTCCAAGGATGGCAACTCYGCTGGCTCTCTGTGTAACCTGTTCCAGGAGTTCATCTCCTCCTAGTGAAGGACTTCCTCCTCATGTGCAGCCTGGATCTCCTAAGTCATGTGCTGTGGTTATTGCCCCATGTTGTTCAGGCTACCACTACCAAGGTGTCATCTTTGTAGTTTCCCATCAAGTGATTGTAGGCAGCTATTAGATCACTTCTTAGTCTCCTCTTCAACAGACTAAACAAGCCCACCTCCATCAGTCTCTCCTCACTGTTCATATGCTCTGGGCCCCAACCATCTTGATAGTTCTCTGCTGGACCCTCTTCAGCTGCACCCTCCACATGCCTCTTGAACCTGGGGGCCAAAATTGGAGAAAGTACTCTAGGTGAGACCTAATCAGCATTGAGTAAAGAGGATAATAACTTTCTTCAGTCTGTGGGCTGCACTCCTCCAAAGTAGCCCAGTATGAAATTTACCTTATTCCCAAATGAGAGCACCTTGTTGGCTCATTCAGCCAGGCATCCACCAGGTCATTTCAGGTGCTCCTACCCAGCCTTTGACTTCCCAGCCTGTACAAGGGCATAGAGTTGGTTATTCCAGCTCTGGTGCAGCACTCTGCACCTCTCCTTGGTGACCTCCTGCAAGATGCTGCTGTTGGTCCAGTCCTCCAGCTGCTCAGAGTCCCCGGAGGTTGCACCTCTACTGGTCAGTGTGTCAGCCACCTACCCGTAGCATCATCTGCAAATTTCTTAAGCCCACTCTGCTGACAGAGGAAGTGTATTATATATCTGCCTTCAGAAAGCTGAAAAGATTAAGGAATGAGCAAGGCCCTGGTTATACCCCTCCATGTGCCTGGTCTGTAACTTGCCTAAAAAGAAGTGTCACTTGTAATGCATCCCGGACATTCATCCATCTGAGAAGCATCAGTCACTCTAGTGTTTTCAGAGCTTTAAATACCAGTCAATGGCAGTTGCTTATTAAAGAAAGGAAAAACTGAAGGGTTGAAATTCAATAATCCTTTCTGTTTTGAAACACTAATACTGTTGCACAGTTCTACTGTCAGAGAGCCAGCTACTGCCGTGGGCTCTTATTACCATGATCAGCAGGCAAAAAGCTGAATACAAAAGGAAAGAAACTAAAGAAAAAGGGAATTCTGACTGAGGCAAAGACTGTAAAATATGTATAAATTGTCTAATATTGTGTATTTTGTATCAGTAAGAAAAGGAAATTCATCTGATCTGTTTACTGAGCCAGGAGAAGCTTGCAGTGCTGTAGAGCTGATACCTTGCAGTCTCACTATAGGCCTATTTTATATCATTTAACAATGTTAGATGGTAAAGACGGTATTGTTACTTACAAGTTCTAAAGAAAGAACTCCTTTGAGAAATTGTTTAGTGGATATATAGAATAGACTAAAGGCTGCATTCAGTGATGATAACATTCAGTAAATGATACAACTACATTCAATGATGATAACATTCAGTAAATGATAAAAGTGTAGGGTTTAAATTCATAACACTATAATCATTGGTATGTTATGATTAAATCACCCAGTTAAATTAATCCAGTGTAAATTTTCCATGCCAAGGTGCAGTGTCAGAAGGAATCTGTGTTTAGAGTGCATAAAGGTAGCGAGGGATGTCCGCCAAAAAATATAAAATATGTATAAAATGCATTTTTTGATCCAATTTCAAGCTGTTTGAGGTTGGCACCTTTTTTATGTGAAAGTCCATTTGCATCTTGTTTACAGATATGTTTCTGGTGTCTGCTTTGTGTGTATGCCTTGTGTGCCTTGTGTGTTTTATTTTGTGTGTATATCTTCTTTATGGCCACCTTCATACACGCATAACTTTGTCTTTCCACATATTATAAGTAGTTGTCCAGTCCTTGAATACCTCAATTTCATATCATTTCTGCATATAAAAATATGATTTTTCAGCATACAGGTAATATTGCAGAGTAATTCATACAAACAAGATCCACATAGAAAAGTGGGAAATGCCAAACAGTAATTCTGTTTTGGGTGGTTTAGCAGCTCAGCCAAAATATTGACAAAGTTTCAGTGAGTTTTACCATTTACATTTCAGGATTATAATGATGAAATTCGTCAGGAGCAGCTGAGAGAACTATCATATTTGAATGGTTCAGAGGATTCAGTGCGTGGACGGGGCATTAGAGGAAGAGGAATCCGTGTGCCACCTGCCGCTCCTTCAAGGTGTGTTAGCATGAGCTATTATGCCACTAGTTTTAGAAATGTAAACACTAGTAAAACAAGCATAGTTTAAATAAAAGAAAATCACGTACATGTCATGATCAGTGAACCAAAATGTTTTTCTTCTGAGAAATTGTCTGGTCAATATTGTTCCAGGTCCTCTAATGTACAGTTCACAGGCTATAGTGGGTGGTATACCACAAATATCAGACTACAAATCAGATCAGATTATGAAGCCAGTGAAAGGCTCTTTCTAGGAAAGAATATTCTGTCTGGCACAGAATCAGTATTATTGTGGGTATCATAAAATCTTTGGTCAGTACAAGAGCATTCTGTGCTATAGTCAGAGAAGGCTACGTAGCTCGGATGACACTTTATTTGCCAAACAATGACATATTTGTTGGGTATATTATATGCATAATATTATATCTATATTATACATATTACTTTATATATTATTTGTTCTATGTGTTATCAATTCTATATGAATTACACTGACATCGTCTRAAAGTGTTGGTGTATGAATTTGTTTCCTGAATTCCTCCAAGTACTTTTTCATGTATTGGCAACAGATAGCTCTGTCTTTGTTCATAAGGCCAGTATATAATCTTAATGCTCTCTTTCAGACTCTTTTTTCACTGTGAAGCCTTGAGAAATTAGTTGCCTAAGGCATCTAAGTTATGTAGTTACGTCTAGACTTCCATAGAGATCATTTCAAGATGGGTCCTAAGGAATCCAGTTTTATTTCAGAGAAGATAGAATGGGGTTCTTCCTTATTCTAAACTAGATGGAGGGGTTGTTCTTCAGTAATTAAATTGACTGATCTTGCCTATGCCCTTTTTTTCCCCAAAGGTCTCTATCATGTCTCCCTTCAGTTCTTTTTGAATTAAATCATAATTTTCTATCTGTATTGTGAGGCACATGCATAGATTTTTTTACACTTGGCATTCATGACCATCTAAGTGTTTATCTTCCACTGAAAGTCTTTTGGGGTTCAGAAACCAGTCTTTCTTAGACCTGAGATCTTTGAAGAGCTTGACTCAATAGTTRTATTCAGAACATCACTGCAACAGACTGCCAGCTTTTAAATTACCTTCAAAGAATACTCAATGGGGTGCTGGCCCCCATTTCTTGCAAAATACTCTACTAGTTCAATACGTTGCATAGAAAGTAGGATTTTGAATGCTTGCTCTACCTACAACTCCAAAATCCCAGGAAAATGTTTTAAAGACATTCTATTGAAGSTGGGCCAATGTGCAGCTACAAGTACAAGAATTATGGGATTGAAAAAAATCAAAATGTTAGGAGAGGATGCTCCCCCTGGACACCATTCCTCCCAGCTGGTTGCCCTGCTCACTGGGATTAACATATAAGCCTCCCCAAAAGGTAGTTCCTTGAGGAACTCTAAAAACATTGCAAATTAAATATTTAAAGCTAAATATAAAATATTTATAAAATGCATTTTTTAGCATAAAATTGGCTACTTGTAGTAAAATAAGGAACATCAAAAGCTGTGGATTTGACTTTCTCAATAGTGAACTAACAGCGGCTCACACTACAAGGGAAACGAGTTCTGTTTACGGCTCTGGACCTGGCTGTTAAGTGATGCCAGTCGTGTCACTCAAGATCATACGGAGCATTTGCACAGTCTTCAAAAAGCGCAGCACACTCAAGAGCATACTGCTCTGAAAGAAAACTCAAAGCTTGCTTCCCTGATATATCCCTTTCTAATTCAGGGTGTAGTATAATTACCAGACCTTGTTTGTAACCTGTAACAGCTTCTCCTTCTGACATACTGATTAGTACAGTGTGATGAGTACAACATAAAAGAATGGGAGGATGCTGAACTTCTCTGTGCTTATCTGTAATCGCTGATCTCTCTGCGCAGTGGGGGAAAGCAGAATAGCAGGCTACCCTTCCCTTCTGTTGCACTAAATTCARTAAGAAGGAAAGTGCCTGCTCTCCCTTGGTATCAGTGCTCTGCTTTGCCTTGCCATGTGCTTTTCTGTCATCTGCCATACTCTTCTGCTGATCAGTCCCACCCACCAATAAAAAGGAGGATGCGAAGATGACTGCTTCTGTAGTTTGAGATCAGCAGATGAAAGTCCTCAATTTCTTCTTGCTCTAGTACTGCTTTAGAGTAACTCCACAAAAATGAATGACTGATCCACATTTTCACTACTACGAGCAACAAGAGGATCAGGTTTAAAAATCACTGGATGGCTTAAAAATAATGCCTTTCCATAACACTATTCCTCCTGACATATTGCCTAAAAGCACTTGACTGCCAAAACCCCAGTTACACATTTTTTAAATAGTAGTAAAGAAATATGAACCTTTAAAATGGGGTAATGCTTACATGCCCTTGCTTGATGTGCATGCCAAAGTATTGATTTCTTTTTACTCCCCCTAGGGGTCATGGAGGTGCGATTCCCCCGCCCCCACCTGGACGAGGTGCCCAAGCACCCAGAGGAGCCCCAGTGACGCGTGGAGCACTCCCAGTCCCTCCAGTAGCAAGGGGCGTTCCCACCCCACGGGCACGGGGCGCTCCGGCAGTCCCCGGCTACAGACCGCCCCCACCACCTGCACACGAGGCCTATGAAGAATATGTAAGTAACTGCATGCATTAATAATAGATGTGAKCCCCACTTCTGTGGCCAACTTCAAGTACTCCTGAACTTGAAGACTCTAGTCCAATAATTCCTCTCTTTCTACGCCATACCTCTTAATGGTATATCATAGCCTGAGTGATGTAATGTCTGCAAACCTGTGTTTTAGGTGATGGGGGTTCCTATAGTTTCTCATGGCTTAGCTTTGGATATGGGAAGGTCATGCTGATTAGCTCTTAGGGCATCACAAAAGAACAATATAGATACTCTAAAGACTGTATTATAGCTAAAAGGCATTACTTACTGTAGACAAGTTCTTAGGAACAGTAAATTATGTTCTTTGTGAGAAAATAAGATTTTTTTGTTCTCCTGAATCCTTTTTATTACATATAAATGGATATATGTGTATATTTACTTGCATTCAAAATCAAGTGTGTTGTAGATGCATAAGAGAAATAGAAATTCAGGTAATTTTCATGCAAACTGATAAAATGATGCATATTAACAAGTAGCAATACTAACTATCACCTTTTCTTATGAAGAGTTATAAATAATTGTGCTGTAAACATCAAAGCTTTCAAGTGATCCTCATTAATGTTCCCTCCTGGAACTATCACCATAACAACAGATATTCAGGTAGAGGAGAAAGTACCATCAAATATAATGTCTGACTTTTTCTAACTGTGGCAAATCTAAGCATAAGATGACTATCCATCCGCTCCATAATCCTAATTTTAAACTATCATTAGGAGAACCATTGAGAAGATGCAGGGCTTATTCAATTAGAAGTTTTCCTGGAATAGAAGAAAGAAATTGAAAAAAATATATATTCATTATTGGTAAAGCTTTACCCACCCATCTATATTTGTAGAATAGGGGTTAGATCATGGCCACTTCAAATCACGGTGAAATTTCTAGCATTCAGGTTAAAAGTCCCATCTTATATTTAGTGGCAAATACAAAGGCAAAACAAAAGGTATCACAGTTTTATGACATAATAGTGAGTTTGATAAGGTGACACAAATTCCATTAATACCAAAAGTCACAACTGAACATCAGGACCAAAAAGGAGGGAAGCAGTCAGTCTCTCTTGTGCCCTTGTCATTATTTATCTCAACACAGTTTCCATCTCTAAATGAAAAGCCCTGATGAAAAAAGGAATTTTGAAAAGTATATCGTCTTTTGTAGTTAGTGTATTATCTCTTGGTCTCAAAATGTATGAGGTCTTCCTGTTCTGTGCAGAACTGCATCTTTTCCCAACCCATGAGTGACAAATTTCGAAACAGAATCCTTGTAATTTGAGATTAAGATTATAAACGAAGGAAATCTTTTTTTTCACCTACAGTACTAGTAAATGTCCTAGGGTATTAAGCAGTTTTTAGGGAGTATTTTTTTCACTTTTTCTGGAAGGCTAATATACAGAAAGCAGGAGGAGAGGTTGAGGCAGCTGGAATATAAAACGCTAGGAAAACATTCAGCCAGTTCCCCGTTGTTTTGACATGCTTATACTCTCAGGAACACAAAACAGACAAAATTAAAAGGGTCATTTTTGTTTGTAATAAATTATTCCTTAAAACAAACAAATGGGTTCTCATTTCTATTTTGCCTACTTACGTAGTAGCAAGAAAGATATTCGTATGTTTTGGAGAGCCTTTGGTCTCTTAGATCCTTTCAACATGTATATTCCACAACTGGGAAAATATGGGCTCCCCAGACTGTCTGTCATCCAGCAGTTTGCAATGAAAATCTCTTGCCATTTTGGAGATAATTATGAGTGTAATACAAATACTATTTCATCTTGATATCCTATGGATGGAGATAATAATTAATCCTCTGTTGGTGTGCAAGTGGAAGGAAAATTTCAAAGTCATATCAAATAAATATATGAATTTGTAAATAATATTGTAGGGGAAAGACTTTTAACTTTACATGAAAGAATCAACACAGTTTTTCTTTCTGAATAAAACATTACATTACATATTTGACTGGATTCTAACAACAAATGAATCTATTCATTGGCCAGCAACAAATGTCATATGTAGTTGTTGTTCTTTTGCACTGAACCTTAGAGATGAAAAACTAATTTATAATGAGTAATTTATCCAATAAACTTTTTTTCCTTTTCTGCTCATAGACTATCCACAAGCATATYACAATTTCTATATGTGTTTATTGTCTTCATTTTTGACTACACTATTTCACCCCCAAGTTTTGTCTAGTATATGAAAGCACCTTTGGTTTGATTAGTTATGCACATGAATGCAATGTCACAGATTGATCCATATTTTTTATTTTTCTTTACTCTAGTAAAATGTTATCATTTGAATGTTGAGTTGAAAGTGAACCTCAAGAAATAGAATAGGATGGCTGTAGCAGACTTTTTAAATGTTTAAACAGTGTTTCCTGAAAAAAATCTCAAAAAAATTTGCTCAGTTCTACTAATCAGAGATTGTATTGACTGCTCAGTCTTGAAATAGCTAACCGTTCAAATCAGTTTGGATAAGCATTCAAAAGTTTGGATCACTCCTCTGTAATTATCTAATATTTAAATATTTTGAGGTTTCCTGATGGCCTTCATGAGAGTATTTAAAAGAAAATGCATAAAGATTTCTCAAGAAAAGTGAAGTCTTGTTGCAGTGAAGAACATATTCACATTTAGCATTTTGAAAGTAAAGCCCAAACAAAGGGAAAATAATTTTCAACAGCTTTCAGAAAAGAAGAGGGCTACATAGGAATGTGTTCACTTGGGCATCTGCAGGGGAAAGGGGAGTTACACACATCACTCCTTTTTCTTTACTTATGTAACAGATATATAGCTTTTATTGGAAGTAGCATAAATAATATCTCTGAGCAASTTCTGAAGACTATCTGCAGGAGGAAGTACAGACATTATAAAGTATGTGCAGAGGAAAGAAATAGTGACTACATGAACTTTCCTCATTTTAGAAAAAATTCATTGTGAGTGAATCTGAATGGCACGCTTAACAAATAACTGCTGTGCAGCTTCTGGGATCAAAGAGTTTGGGTTTGGTTTGTGTTTCTGGTTTGTGTTTTTGGTTGTGTTTTTGGTTTGGTTGGTGAATGGTTTGCGACTTACTATTCAAAATAATTAACCTTAGTTCAGGGTGACTAATCTATATGGGCTCCCTTTATTTAAGGAGAGGTCCACTACAGCACAATTCAGAGAAGCTTGAATTGGCCATTATGAACTTTCCTCAGAAGAAGCTTCTTTCACAAAGCTGAAGTAGGCCCTTGTCATTACCCTCTGAGACATAATTTAAACCTGTAATCCACAAGCAGTGCTGCACTTAAGATGTCCTTAGATGCTGAAGAGTATTCAAAACTGTCATAAAACTGGCCTTCTGGACCTTGCCTTCTGGTTATTTTACAGCAAACCACATGGTGTTGTTCCCCATTACATGCATTATGGATCATACTCATAATCCTTCCACTAATGCTGTACACGAGTTGAATTATTGCCTAATACTTCTTTCCATGTATAGCAATACATGACTACCAGTTGGCAGCAATGGCTCACTTACAGAGCGTTTTAGGAGTACTGATTTACCACTGAGCCGTACAGTGCTTTTATTGTTACTCAAAGGATGCTGAAGAGCCTGAACGGGATGATAGGGAGGGCTGGAAYGCCAGCAGCTTCAGCTGGAGCTAATGAAAAGAGGACTATTTGAAATTCATCAATCAAAATTTGTAAATTAAGTTAATATTCTACATTGCATTAGGCAGAAACTTTTTGAGTAGAGGGAACAGTACTGGAATTGCATTTTATTTGCCTCTCTTAAGCTTACATCTTGTGCTGTTGTGGTTTTAGGTATTAGATTTGTCTGCTTGACAGCTGATGACTGATCTACACCTCTGATAATGTTTCTATATTAGTGTGCCAAGCTAGGAGATGGTAAATAAAAATGAGTTCAAACATTGTTTCAGTCCTTCATCATCACCTTTATTGACAAGGCCAATGGGATGATTGATTTTGTGTCATTTTTTCATTACGAAGGTTAAGATTTGTTTGGTTGAACACCCGCTTTTATCATCTACCTGAAATATAACAAGGAAAATTAACACGGGTATCATCCTTATAAATTGAGGGGAGAATTCTAGAGTCTTTTCTCCACAAGAAGAGGCAATTTTAAAGGCGAAGGTTTTGTTGGCAACTTGCAAAAAGACAAAAAGACRATAGAGCTGATTGATTGACGTTTATGATTTACACAGCAGGGTGAGAGGAAGAAGTGCTTGAATAGCTCCTCCACTGGAAGGAACATCCTATTGAGGCGATAAAGCCAATGTTCACATAATATATTCTAATCTGAACATCCAGACTTTTTCACTTGATTAAAGCTAAATATTTGAAGGGTGCTTAGCTCAAGTGTAAGCCAAAAATAGAGTTTCTTTCTGATCATGTTTTGGAAGACATTTGACTCCGGAGCTGTACTTCTGTCTTCTGAATCAGAAGCTAGTAATGAGTTGTGCAGTGATGTTTTTCTTTATGTTTTTTAAGAGCTATGGTAAGCCTTGCTAAGAGATCTTATGTGAGTCTAGAAGTGACCTAGCACTTGTCGTCTTACCCCAAACACAAAGAATATTTGCCAATTACAGTTACAAAACAGAATAAATTTGARACTAAAATGCCTATTATATTTAATTTTCACTTGTACTTCAATTGTCATTTCTGGGTGAAAAGAGAGGAGTTCTAAATAAGTATGATATGATTCTAATGAAATGAGGGGAACTGAGAGTTAAAGCTAGTGTTGTACCAGACCTTTCTGTACTGCTTTAGTCAAAATGAAACACAAAATTATTCTGCCAAATTTCCAGCACAATTAGAGGATGGAATAAGAGGACATAAGAGGATGGAATATCACACTTCTCTGCAATATTTTTAACATATTAAATATGTAAGATTTTTCCACAACGTCTTGTAGTGAAAGCCACTCATGTTAATATGAATACCTAAATATGTTCATTGTATTTATAAAGAAATATATAATTTGATTGCAAGAAATAGGCCAGTGTATTGAGATACTGGGAAGCGTCTAGGTCTAGGGCAGTTAGATTGAAGAGGAATTTTAAATGCAAATATTCTTTCTCACCCCTCATTTTACTGATAAAATTGACCAAACGCAGCTTCTGGTTATCTTCCAGAATGTGTGAAGAGTAACGCTTTTAGAAAGTCACAGAAAAAGAACCACACAATAAGATAGATTGTGCTTTTAATGTCATGCTGTTCTTTCTCTCATTTCAAGCTATTTAAAATGAAAGCAAATGTCACATTCAACTGTTTATTCTAAACTCAATGGTTATTTACATTTTTCAGTAGTTTTCAAACAAACCAAAACAACTATGCTCATGTTTATTCAGTAGCAAGCTAGACAATGAAAAGACTGACAATAAGAGGCATTTTGTTACACTTTAATATTTTAAAAAGAATAATCAACGTTCCCATGTGACTGTCACCCCAAAACTGTGGTTGTGGAGGCTTTGTTTAATATTTTAAGCTGGAACTCTTAGGGCATTTAAAACCATTCTCTCATCTACTTTGAATGTGGATAGAAACTGCATAAAAAGACCTACACTTCTGCTTCATGGCATGTTTGCACCTATATTACTGCTTTAATGAATATGTTAAACTGTGGAACTGTTACTTGATTCTGCTACTTTTAAAGTCAATTCCTATAATCCCAATAGGACAGTTTCAGTGAGAGTGAGACCAGGATAACTCAGGAAACTTGTTCCAAACCTTCCAATAGAGAAATATATTGAATATAATGACATTCAAAGGGGATACTTTTTTTCTCTGAAGTGATATTTCTGATTTTTAGGAGATACAGGTTTTTTTATTTCTGTGTCACTTTTGGATGAAAAAATCAATGAAAAATATACTGAGACTAAAGATATTTGAATAAGGCAGAAATTATAGACATGGGACTCTGCATGGCTGAACAACAAATTGATTAYATATGATTGATTACCTATTTATGCCCAAGGCACTTAGATAAAGAGCTAAGCTATATTCAACTTACATCTGTTGTGACTTGAAAAATCAATTTTTGTTTTACCATAACAGCAATAAACAGGATAATGGTTATATTGTCGGAAAGACTCTGTCGGGCTTTAGAAGAATATTGTGAATGATGGTCTCATGAAGGTAAAGTGGATTTTTGCATTAGTTATTCAAACTATGGTGAATTTGGTCTGTTGACTGTATAAATATATTCATTCTGAAAAATCCAGCAACACAAATACAGAATTAAAGTAGTGGCAACTTTTTTGKTTTTTTTCTAAGAAGAAAAATCACAGGCAGCAATAAAACTTCAGTGTCTAAGAACCTGAAGTTTTAAATTTTTTTGCTTACCTATGCAAAGTCTAGTTTGGGTCATATTCTTACAGATGATAGTCTGAACAAATAAGGGTTATTCCATGAAACCAAAGGGACTGTCCTGAGAGCAATCCATCAATAAATTTCTCACAAGCTGACAATGTGCTCTAAAGTAGACTTTTCTACATCTTTTTCTTGTTTTGAATGCAATAATCATTTACATTCAATAAACTAAACTTTAGTCATAAAATACATAAAACTGTAATGTCTGCTTATAAATGCTCCAGAAAGATTTTGTGAAGCAAAAACTCTACTGCTCTCTTATTCATGCTGTCCTTACTTTGCAAAAACAATTCTCTCCTTAACAGTAGTTATGAAGTTTTCAGTTCAAGATYATTTTCTATGCTAGACAGAGTTTCAAAGAAAATGCTGATGCAGCTGTATATGTTTTAGGATTATTCTTGATGTTAATACAACTACCACCTAATAAATATTTATATTTGTTATACACAGATCTAAATGAAGGGCAGCTCTCAACTGATCATCCGGCCTTCCTTTGGTCCTTAAATATTCATAGCATAAGCTGTTATATTCATAAGATCCTATAAAATATATATGGAGTATTCTCCGTAGATACAGCACTTGTCTACATCCTGCAGTACACCATTCRATCATGAAAGTTTGATTGTTGAGGAGCCTACTACCAAAGATGATAGTTTTCTAATGTTAATTGGATATGTCACAACTTCTCACTTAGCTATTTATCTCACAGAGAACAGTTCTGATTGGTACAATATTACTCCTTGGGCATTCACTGGCTAAATGTCATCATGTCATTGTATCGCCACCCATGTTTTTCATTTTTATGGCAGGTTGCAAAGGTGAGATGCAAACTTAGTTTGTGTACAAACTCATACAAATTGAGTGGGTTGCTGCTAAAGAATTAGGGCAAGGCCAACTTCATTAGAGTTGTTGAAAGTTAAGTTACTGTGTGAGTTCAGCTGAAATGGAAGGATAAGGGTTTTTCTTAGAATTTCTTACCCAGATTTGATCCACTGAGATACTAAAATGTTAAATAATTTTGGACTACAAGGTTCGTTGTCACTGGTGAGTTCCTGGGGAGCCACGCACACATATCAATTCTGTGATAATGTGGAAAGCTCACAGCAGACTGCTGTTTCTTGCACACTGGTAAGCACAGAAACTTGATCTGTGCCAGACAATTGCAGAAGTCTTTAGTCCTGGTTTCAGAAAAGGGTCTGGGTGACAAGATGCTATGGCACCTAACGGCATCACACCAGCCTTGCTTCCAGTAGGCCAGGCTTACTCATGTATAGTTCAGCATAGCCTTGCAGTAAACACAGATTAGTAACTTCTTATTATAATTGTTAAACAGAGTGCTCTTTATATAGGTAGACTTTGTGCATATCTAACACAGTACTACCATTCTGTGTGTTATATTTATTTGTTAGGAACCTTCACTGTAGCTAAAACATGGGCTTTACTAATACAGTAAATACATACTTCAGGAACCATATTATATTAAATGAAAACTGTTATGAATTGTTTCAAAACAGTATTGTAGTTTTACTGAAATTTTAAGCCATGTATTTAAAAAATATGTCCTGTTACAGAAAGCTTTCATCAGAGATTCATCTATCTTCCTCTTTTSAGGTAATTTATGATTTATTGTCATCTTATTGCAAAAAATACTTCTTTATGAAACTCCTGTGGTATCTATTAGCAACTGCACTTAAAATCAAAGTTAAACATTACAAAGCACAGTTCTGTTTCACTCTCTGTAGCAGAAAGTGCTGACTGGCCTTTTAGCCAGTTGCCTCTAACCATACACATAATGTGTACTAAGGCTAATTGAAAAAGATTATTTGTATTTGGTGCAATAAAAGGCCTGAAAAGTAGACTTATATGCCTATAATTTCTTTTCCCTCTGCATGTTTAGTGCATTTAAAATTCTGAAATTCAGATATACATAGGAAGAAAAAGGCTCAGGCTAGGTAAATTGTCCTATGTATTTGGGTGCAGAAGCAGTATGCTTATTCTTGGCATTTATATCTACCTGTGCCTTGCTTTTCACAGGCGTAGGAGTGCATATATATACCCTGTGTRTGTGTTGGTATAGACAAAGCTGGCTCAAGCTATGGATGCAGGCTGTGTGCAGACACATGACAGCAATTGCTTCCTGTGATGAAGCATGTGAAATGCTGCTATTGAAAGGAGAAAGGATCATGACTCTGCAACTGCCTTAGCCTTTTCAGTAAATTTTTTTTTAGGTATAGGGATACATGCTTACATTCTGATATAGACATGCATGTATGTTATTCATAGCTACAGCACAGAAAAATGTGGTCTATCTCTTCCAGCACATCTGTTTATACAGACTTTGTATTATGCAGAGCTCCATTGCAGCCAACAATATGGATGTGTGTAAGGAATCAGCCTGAAAGATCAGAGTAATAAAATATTTAAAGCATATATTTTCTTTTACAAGCCTACAGTTTTGGAAAAAAATGTTTATCTGCTCTCTCTTTAGAGCTGTATGTTAGAAATTTGTTTTCCTATTATCTTTTTTTCCTGATGAAATTATGGTTGCCTGCATTTTAATAGCTTCTACGATCATTATAAGTGTAACTACTCATAGATGGCTAATAGCTCTCTTTGACTAGCTGCTGTTGTTTTGTAGCTCTTACTGGTAGACTATAAAAATGTAAGTGAAATTAGATAGGTGAATACTTCTTATATGTTAGTATCGTGAGAATACATAAGTATCCTGAGAACACTCTTGCAAACATCCCCCATTGCCACCCCATGAAGTACAGTAAAACTGCCCTCATTCTCCAACTCAGGATATCTGTCCAAGTGGAGGACATAACTCAAGGCAGAACTGAGTATCTGTTCCTGACAAGGTGCTTGAGCTGTAACCTAGGTGTTCATACAATCCCCCAACTCTTCAGACCAACTACGGCGTTTCTGTGATGAAAATATTAATCCTTTGGTAACATACTGCCACCAATTCTTTTGATCACCAAATGTCTGTCAGATGGCTGGAAATGATTTACGTGTGAATGAAGACAGAGCAGCCTTAATGTGAGAGACTCCATATCCTGTGATCTTCTTTTATTTGGGCTCTTCAGACCCTTGTTGTTTGGCCTTGCAGTCTTACTGTACATCCTTGTCAACTTCAGAGTTCCAAATTTTTAGAAAACTGAAGCTAAAAAAGCCCTCAGAGATCTCAGAGGTGAGTCCTATTTTGAGGAAAAGTATAAATTGACACACTGTAAGTAAGTAATATTTAATTAATATTWAATATTAATATTTAATATTTTAGTTTCTTTTCTCTATTGATATTAATATGTATTTTTGACAGAGCTGTGTCAGCTAGAGACAATATGCAATTTTTACCCCTTTCTTGGGGAAAATTCATAGAACTGATTTTACAAAGCTAGTAATGATTTTAGTGCAGTCCTTTGCAATATGGGTATAGTTGAAATATTAAAATTGACAGTCCTGATGAAAGAGTATAAACAAATAAAAGTCAAGGTTGTGCAAACAAATAAAAGTAAATCAAGGTTGTGGAAACCAGGCTGTAGAGAAGAGGCAGAATGGACTTTGTTTCATTGCTGGTTAAATCTCCCCAAATTTAAACATGGAGACTGTAGCTGCAGGGGCGGGAGCAGAGATTCATTGAAAAACAAATGTTGACTCTGAGTGGATCTATCAAATTAGAAGCCACAATACTTCACCATTTTTTCACTTTCCTTGAACTTTCTTGCAAGGCCCCCCTTTGAGTAAACACCCTAAACAAATAAGTCCAGAAAGTAATTCTCATTCAGAGTCCTCCTAACTCCAAAAGAAATAGTGTTTTTCATTGTGTTTCATTAACTTCGCTCATGTTTCTTTGTTTTTTTCCTCAGGGGTAAAAAAGAGCTCTCTGATGCAACTGATTTGTCTTGTATTTGAGTGTCTGACTTATTTTGTATAGTACTGGAGTATAACTAATAAGTTATACTACATGAATTTTGGCTGCAGTCATTAACTGTATGGCTGACTCAGTGCTTAATATTTATACTACTTCTAGTTCCCTGTAAAGTGCAATACAAGGAGGACCGACAGTGTTTCCTCCTGCAGAATGCTTTGCAGCCTGCTATTACGGTATCCACTTAGGTAGGGAGCTTTGGGAGTAAAGCTTTAAATCCCTAAAGACAGAGGAAGAACTGAAACTTTGTGTCTCGTATCTTGGATGAATGAGCTACTGGATGAAAAAGGTGTGGAAATACTACTTCTACTCTCCTCTTTTAGATTTCTTTTTAAAAGAAAGAATTGACCTCTCCCAGAATTTTTACAGAAATAGCTTTCACACCATAGTTACCAGAGAGGTTTCAGCACTGTAACCAAAAGGCAGCAAGACTTACCTTCCTGCAACCCAAAGAATGGCACCTAAATCCTGGAAAGGATCAAGGTTTAAGCAAAGCTCTGTTTTCAGTCTTTGCAAGAGGACAGATACAGGATTTCCACTGTAGATACCATTCTCAGGTACTTAAGTTTCCGTGTTTATCATACAAGAAAGTACATCTATATTGTCTGTCATTAATTGCAGTAGGGGTTTTTTTGTTTCTAAGTCTAAATAATTTAGAAGGGKTTTTTTTTTGAATCACATACTATTTTATTTGTAGAAAATATATGAGCAAAAAATCTGATTCTAGCTGTTAAAAAAAATCTGCCTATCTACTTGGAAAAGCTTATCTCATCTCTAGGAGTAAAGCGGACTAGAGCATGCCAAGGAGGCAATACTGTTTTGATAAAACCTGACTGTATGGTTGAGATAAAATTCAGTTTTGAAAGGAAGGAGTTTTAAAGGGATCCTCTTTCATTCCCCCAGACCTCAGTCTAGCTATAGAGGGAGCACATGGTCTTGCTGTCCTTTGTGTTGGAGAAAGGGAATTGGCTGAAGAACAAAGTTTCCATTTCTGTTTGGAAAGTGCAAACTCATTCATACTTGATCAGAATGTATGTGGTTAGGCATAAGCAAATGGGTCAATGGATACAGTCTGAGAAACTGCTGAAAATTCCACAGATAGAAGTAACTAATGAAAATGGAAAGATGTTATTATATATAACATAAACTTTCCAACTTTATTGACAGGAGCCTTTTCCCTACATAGTTGARGAGATGATCTTGTTGAACATTCCTTTAAAATAGCATATTTATGTTACCACTGTGAGTATGAATATATGAATCTGTATGAATTAGATGTTAAGTAGCTATGATATAAAACTAGGATATTACTTTGGGGAGGAAAATAACTTCTGTTATTATTAATGTATTTTTACTCCTCTCAAAATGATGCATTCTGACATAATAATTTGCTTCTTAAAGAACACTTTTGCTTTGCTAAAAGTGCTGGTTAATTTTGCAATATATGTTTCATTACAGGAGTATTTCTTCTTGAACTGCCCTGAGAATTGCTGACCCTCTTATTAAAAGATAATGAAAAATCCAGGAGTACCCTTTGTTCCTAAGTTCGAAACATTGTGTACCTAATGCTTATTTATTTTTTGAAGCCTGCTTGATGCAGGTCTGGAACTTTATGACTGCTTTATCATTTCCTTATTAAGTAAAAAGCATTTTCAAAAGTCAACATAAAAAATGCTTTAGAAAAGACCAACAGACCAACCTACCTGCTTTAAAGACCAACCTACAGTAACCTACTCCATTCTATGTGAGGAAGAGAATATAGAGGCAATGAAAATAAACACCAAATTATCAAAAACTGCAGAACTCTCAGGATACGTACAAGCTTGYATATATGATCTGTAAGTTGCCTCATTGTCTCTAAGACTGCATATTCAAAAAAGAAATATCAGGCATGCAGAGATGAGGACAGTCAGCATTTTGTGTTGGCAGGTGGTCATGTGAGTCTATATTCCATCTCCTGAGTGGAGTTCAGAAGTGCAAGCAATGTAATAAGAAGTCAAAAATCCATTAATGTATCACTGTAAAACCAGAGTGCCTCTTTGAAAAATGAGATGGAGATCAAAGAATTCCAAGGAAATTACTGCTGGGTGGGTTGAAGCAAGCCATAGCCCCCTGAAATATTTCTGCTTGTGCCACCCAGCAAATGGCCCAAAATGTTACTCTGTAATTTTATTCTTCCCAGCAATAGACTTAAAAACCTCCATTTTTAGGCCTTAGACAATCAACAAGGAATTACTGTAAAACAGATGTGGATGGAGATTTCACGGGTGGAGATGGAAAGACAGTGGGCTGAAGCTCCTAGATCTTGCTGTCCTTACTCCAGTAGGTAACTAAAGGGTAAGAAAAGGGCAAATCTGAAATGTGTGCATTGTCTTTTGCTATACATAGACTGAGGTTGCAGTGGAAGCTGTTAACTTCAAAGTAATGCTTCAGTAAGTGTCAAGCAGAAAAGGAGTTCCCCCAGGACTGCGGTGCAACCTGCTCTTTTGGCATGATTTTCTGAAGTGACCCAGATAGCAGGAGCAGGGTCTCTCTGTCAGAAAAAATACAAAATGTAATAGATTGCCTAAATGTTAGTACAGTCCAACTGCAATGGCTTGATTCATTTAGCTTAATTGATGTAGTGCTTCTAGGATTTTAGATTAGCAGTTTAGATTTAAATACCCCTAAAGCAAATCACAAAAGGCAAATTGACTCTTTGAATTAGAGTTGCTTGTCCCTTATAGTCCTTGAAGGGTTACAAGTACAAATAAATGTCCAACACAAAGCCGTGTTTACATTTTAGTAAGCAGCTTGAAAGGGTCAAAGACACAGGAGCTACCCTTTACCAGTCCTGGGGAAAAATTGACTCATATGTAATCTTTCAACTAAAAGGCTTATTGAACACAACATGAATGTAAAGATTATTCCAAAGAGTGCTGGCCACTGTGTGAGTTGCCCTTGTGATTTACAGCTGCAATACCATGCCCTGCATGAATTTTATGACATAATACTCTGTCAATTCTAGAAGCTATAAAGTGAACCCTTAGAGATAACTGAGTCAGCCTCACAGTGATGGTCATTTCAGGATGTGACTACCATTTCTTTCCTTAATAAAGAAAATGATGATGTGATTCAAAATGTCATACTTTAGGTATAAGACTAACAATCCTATTAAACTATAATACAGATGATAGATATTGTAAGAACTTATCTAGTCCGAAGTAATGTATTGGATCTATTTCAAAGTAGATAGATAGGAACTGACAAAGGCCCATAAGCTACATAGAAAAGAAATGGGACATTGTAACCAAGTTATTTAGTGAGAGTTAAAAAGATTCACAATCATTTTTATTCAGACATAGAGAACCAAAAAGCACCAACCATCTTCAGCTGTAAAGTGCCATGATTTTGTTTATTTCTGTTTAGTTATGATTGCAAAGTTGTATACATAGTGTACAAATATGAGACAGAAACGTCTTCTCCAAAGAGTTTCCATTGTATGTAACAATTTCCTGTAGTGCTACACTAATCCTGATATGTCTTCAGCATGGTGTTCGAGCACCTTACAAGAATACATTAAATAAGGCTGATTCTTTTAGATCAAGTCGTTCTTTCCATTAATGTCTACTTAAAGGTGAATGTCATTTAAACTAATAGTATCTGGTTTAACAGATTAATTTGAAAACTTGTTTATATTTAGAGAAATGAAGAAGTTTTATTTGCAGTTAGAGAGCAAGAGAGGAAGTTTGTCATGKCTTTATGTTGAAGTTCATTCCATAATCTTGACTGGTCCCTGAGGAGTTTCTGCCTCAGTAACAAGGCAAGCTTTACTGTGTGATTTACAGCTGCAATATCAGGCCCTGCATGAAAGTCATGGCAAAATTGTCTGTTGACGCTAAAAGCTGCAAAGCTTTACCTCCTTACAGAAAGTTCAGTTCTTCCTGATAATGGAACTTTTCAGCCAGACTCAGAGCTGTAGATCTTTGAGATTTTTCAGTCCAGTCAGCATCTGAAATATGAGTATCAAGACTTCTGGTGCTGTCTAGAGAGAAAAAAAACAACACAGTGTACACAGAGGAAAGATGACTTAGATATTACATGTTGTAGTAGTTAGATTTTACTAAAGGACTAATACCTTTATCCAGATATATCAAATTGCTGTAATATGTCCAGGAAGTAGTTTTAAATGCATCTAGATGGGCAGGTTCAGATAATCCCAGAACACTTTGTTACTACTCCAAGCTGGATAAGTGTGAGGCAAGTGTAGGTTTGTTGGTACATTTCTCTTACCTAATTTACAGTCCCTTTTCATATGCTGTATGGTAATATTACTATATTGCTTCCAGATGGAGCTAATTTGTGTCTAGCCAACTTTCTGCAAGAGACCATGTCAATATGTTCAAAACCACTGGAAATAGATTGCACTGGTACTAGCATATTTGCCCTGCATAGATTTAACTGCACATGGCTTTTAGCCAACTGCATAAGGAAGCTGAAAGAGCAGTTAACCATCAAATGATGTTCTGTATTGTCAGACTTGTTATTTTGAAGATGAAAAGATTTCTTCAGCAACGAATGTTGCTTCTGGTCTTGAATTCTTCTGTGAAAGCTYAGAGCACATTTATTCTTTTTTCTGTCACGCACTCACTGCCAGGGACCAGGAAGGGCCAGCTGTTCCCTAAGGGAAGGCGAGATGAGAGCCGAGGGGAAAAACACAGCCAGCAGGGCAGGGGCCTCGCCAGCCAGGTCCCAGCCACACAGCRCCCAAGCAAGGTGAGCAGGGCAAGCTCGGCTGTGGTGGCCAGGTCCAATCAAGAGTCCAGATCATAAGGCAATATCATGGTGATGAGGCAGTTCTGAGGTCAAGCCAGGACGTCAATCCACAGGTCAGGGCTAGGATCAGGTCTAGTGATCACTGCACAGGTCCAGAGTGACGAAGCAGGGCCCAGGTCAAGCCAGGAATCAGTCCACAGTCAGGATCCAGCTCAGTGGGATCCATGGCTAGGCAGGGGCATGGCTATGGCTGAGCTGGAGACCAGCGCTTCTCCAGCATAGCTCTGGCAAAGACTGACAGCCCCAGGGCTGAGCTGAAATGGGGCTCCTGGAGCCATGGGCAGGRGTGTAGGTGGAGGCCCCAGGTGAGGCTGGTCAAGGCCATTAAGGCCTACTAGTGCCCTCAGGACCTGGACACTCTCAATAAACACTGAAAAATTTGTTGCATAGCAATTCTCCTCTGTTCAAACCTCCCCAGCATCGTCTGGTCAGTGGATCATCCAGCCCTTGCTCATCATGTGGTTCAGAGCTGCCTGCAGATCTGTTAGGCTGATTGGAGGCCACTGTTCCACCAGACAAAGCAGAAAACAGAACATTAATGACCACATCTATGAATCTCTGTTCTAGAGATGAAAAGCTGCCATTCTTTGGAATTTTTTTCTAATTCAGGTAGGTTATTCCAAATACAGCTCAAACTCCAACTTTCCAAATAAAATGTTGGATGGTAGACACGGTAAAAATTTGTAAATTTTGATAATATGGAGGTGAGAGAAGACATTTCATCTATTTTTCGGTGGATGATGTGGTGAATTTCTTTTTTTTAAGTAGCTTTGTTCACTTGTTTGTACTATGGATAATGAAAGATGATTCTGTCACCTCTGAACTTGTGAACTATATTTTCTTTTGTGCACACTGTTTGTTTTCACAGAGTCCATTTTGAACTGTGATTTCTAAATTAGTGGTGCAATTTCCACTGTGCAACAGGACATTCGTTTTGTAATTGGTGCTTCATACCTAAAAGCTGGTACAAAATATCTAGGGACAACATAGTCCTCTTTTTTTTTTTTTTTAACATTACTCTAAAAAGGACACTGTTGGTTAATTTAATAAAATGAATTATCATTATAGGAGCCCTTGAGGAAGTTCTGGAGTGGTATATAGAAAGCTAAAAGTGGTGGGGTTCTGGTTTGGGGCCAAATGCAAGTGAAGTGTGGTAGGTTTAGGAGTATCATGTCTGAGATCTCTCCAGAGAAACATCCTTGAGAAACACAGAGTAAGGAAGAGGGATCTGTCACTACCCAAACACAGACTATATCCTCACCAGTATCAGAAGCATTCTGTGACCTGAGGTTAATTGGCAAGACATAGCTTAGCTTGTGTCCACATATATATGCACTTCTCTACACTCTTTTCCCAGATTAAGGTTGCCAAATTCCAACTACCTATTGGGAACAGCTCTTGATCCTGCTAGTCACTGAACCATGCAAGGGCATTGTCTGACATGGTTCACTGTGTGGCTCGAGATGAAACCATGCTAACTCTGCTGAAACCTTTTAGGATGAGTGATTGCATACCAGTGCTCTTGCCTTTGCTGTCTCTCTGTTTAGATTAATAGTCTATACGTAGCTGGGGGGGGCTTAGAAAATATGAAGTTCTCAGCTGGACCTACTCTGAACAGACTGTCTGTACAAACAGGATGTGTTAGACTGTAGGTGCACTTGCCTTTAACAAAGCCACAAATGTTCTTACAGAAGCGTACGTTCTATTGAACTTTTTCATTGTGAGAAAGGTCGTTTTTTATAAAAGGTATTATATACAGAAATAGTTGGGAATACGATAAAAATGTACTCAGGTCTCTATTCACAAAATGTCTTAATATTGTATAATCGCTGAGGTACTTCCTGTGCACCTGCACTTTCTGTGAGTCATATACGCTGCACATGAAAGTTATTAGCATAATGACCGACTATTTAAAAAATGTGTTTATACTAAGTGCACAGACTTACTTTTTTGGGCARATAACCCCAATATGGATAATGAACAATTTGTATCTGTAATTAATTTTTAAAAAGGCAAAACAGAAGCTGAAAGATACATACTTGACTCTTTGCACTGTAGGCTTCCTGCTACCATACATCTTTTCTGTCATAGATTTCTGACAGCAAACATGCAAGAGTAAGTTTTGATCCAGTCATCCCCTGTTAAAATAGCTGATTCATCTAACACGCTACTTTAGCTGGAACCTCTTGATCTGTTTGGCCTGGATTTATTTTTAGTACTGTTGACTTTAATAAAAGGCAATTTCTTGTTGTGGGTGAGGCAAAAAATTCAGTCACGCCCTAACACCATGTTTTGTATTCTCCCATTTTTTTGTTTCACACCATCTATTCTCACCCAGAAGCTTTCTACTCCAAATTACTGATGGTGCCTCTTTCAGCTTATCTAGTCATTGGTATCTTTGATCTAAGCTTTGAGAAGAACATAAGATACAAAAGTCTCCTCTGAATCCTTGACTTGTGTCTGCAAGCTGCAGTTTATAGGCAGTGTGTCATCACTGTCATAATGAATGTGGTATTAAAAAGCACATTTATCTTGCTGGAAGAGACATTTTCAGCAAGATGTGTGACGGATGCTACAAATAGCTTTTGTTGTCAAAGGAGCTTACAGCAAGAAGAAAAATAGCCAAAAAATCCAATAGACCTTTCACATTCCATTCTTTTGATTACCTATCCAAATCCATAGGATTAATATTGTTGTTATCATGGATTATTTATATGGCATCAAATGTACAGGAGGACCTTTGCAAACATATGTTAAAACAAAGTCTGAGCTGAGATGTTTATATTCTAGCAGACCATATGTGGACCAGTGGTTGAGGATGGGAAGAGCAAGTGAAAGGTCATTGCCACTGATAYGTATCAGAGTTCTGTATATAAGGAAGTCATTTTGGATGGATGATTGGTTTAGATGCTTATACAGATGAGCCAAGGAGTTTCAAACATCTTGCAAGAAATATGTAAATCCAACTTATGCACGTGACTTTTAGTCTTAAGTTTTAAAAAAGTCTCCTAGGAACTAAGTTAAAAAAGAAAATTGCCTCTTCAAGGAATCTATTCATCAAACTTTGGGCCCAAATTTGCTTTATTCCCATATTTTAAATTGTGTTTTGGCTTTGAATTTGAAAGACCAATCAATAAGGAAAAGGAAGAACTTTTCCTATSCCCTGAACCTTCACAGATCTTAAACCTAAATTGAACAGAAGCTTTTCGTAGTTCTAAAAATCTCTTATTATAGTCAAAATTTTAATAAGAGAAAGCTAGCTGTAGTGAATTAAGAATGATCCTAACTTGAACATCAGCATATTGCTATAAAATTGTCTCTTCTTGCACTGAAATTAAAGAATTAATATGGGTTAATGTCAACACTGAAGTTATTTCACAAACTGTTCCCCTCCAATTGCACCTTAACTACATACAAGAAATTGTCCTTTTCTATAACAAAATACATAAAGATGAACTCATTAAGCAATAATAACCTAACAGAAAAGTTAGTCTAATTTTAATCTGTAGAACAGTTGCATTTTCAGTTGACTTCAAAGTAATGTCAGTAGTTAAAATTATATAATAAAGTAGAAAGCAGATGGAAGGAAGGGAAATGAGGAAAATACTGCTTGTAATATTAAGAAACAGATTGAGAAATTAAGGTTGGATCTTGGGAAGTGGAATTTTCAACAAAGAATAAGATTTAGGATTCAAAGCTCATGATGTCACAGTCTTCAGTATTAGCCCCAGACTTTAGCATCTTCATATTTCAATCAATAGCACAACAGACCACTAGATGAGTAATTAAAAGGAAATCTCTATGGTAAAAGATGGTATGTTCCTCAGTCATTTTGGTGTTTTTATGTAATAGTGATGAAGAATAAAGGTCGTTTATATGAGCAACCCTTGCTTCCAAAACACTCTGTATTCTGTACAGACTTATGCAGTATTAGCAAATCATATTAGATTGCATAAAATTTTCTGCAGTGTAATCAAATGGAAAAAATTACAGATGCAGTGTATCAGATTAGTTTCACAAGAGCAGTATTTATATCTTGCAGGCAATGACATACGCTGAACGTGATACTGTTTCTGGTTTTGGAAGCAGCTTTTTTTTTTCCTGAGTAAAATATTGTTCTGTTTCCTAAAACTGTAGCAATCAGATATTTCAAGAAGCAAAGTACAGTTTCAAGAATATCTCAGACTGTTTTGCATCCACAGAAATTATGCATTCATTGATAATTAAAATGTTTTGGAAAGAGATTTAGCAAGAATGAAATAAACCTCCTGACTGTACAATTTTCTAGCACCCACAATCAAATTATAGAATATATATTGGGTARGCAATGGCCCAGCTTTTTTATTCTGGTTTTGAATTGGTACATGTGTGCTGAATCAGACTTAGACCATAGGAAGAACTGAAAATAAATTTGCAGCAAGGAGGGAAAGAGATATGAGGGAACAAGAAAAGTAAGAGAATAAAGAAAGAAGATAATGAAAGCAAGCAAAGGAAGGAAGCTAAGTTTTCAGAGAAAAAAATGAATATGGTTGTGCAAAGAAGGAATTGAAGTCTAAGGAAAGAGAGTAACATTTGGAACAATGGAAGAACATGCTTCTGTATGAGAGCGAGAGATTAAAAACCCAGCTGAGAGACTGAAAACAAGGCAACAAAACCTGCTACGCTTCTATTAGGGCACAAGGTGTGCTTGTAATGAGGATAAAAGAGACTCAAAGTAATGGAGTGGAGAAGAGATTGGAGAGTAGTGCAAAGGAGAAGATGCTACAAATGTTGAAAGAATAGACACTGAAAGACGCTGAGTTCACTCAGTACTATAAGATTTCAGTGGCACTTAGCACATTGGACAACTGTGCCTGAAAAGGGAACAATTTCATTATTTTATCCGATTCTCCCCTTTCACTCTCCATAGTGTCCAGTAGTGTCTCGCACTGTTGTCTTGTTTATCTAGCCACAGGTCAGGGTTGGCCAACCACTCTTTTCCTTCTGCTGTCTGCAAAGTCTGGCAGTTTCGCACAGTGTTAACCCATTAGCTTAACCTCAGGCTGGCCATCTGCATACATACCTTAAAACATATTAATTATCTGAATAAGAGTGATCACTTGTTGATACCTAATGATTCCTAGCACAATTCCTTTGAATGTGTCTCTCTGAAATACATGAGATTGAATTTTGTCCAGGATCTATAAATCCAGATTATTAGAAAATAATTGTTCATTGGCTTCAGAAATTCTTGTTAATTTTCCTGGAATATTTTAATAGGCCATTCTCTTTTCCCATAGGTGCCATATTCCATCCAGTTAAAGAACAATACATCATCACATTATAATTTATGATGTTAAGATGAATGAGATGCTCATTTTCTAACTTTTCACCAGACAGCAGTTTAGGCTACCCCTATAACACAAATACAACATAGCAGATGAGAGAAGGCAAAGGATAGAACAAAGCTAGTTTAGTAAGAGTCAAGATATGATAAGAAAGATTACAAACATCTGTCTGTCTTCCTAGACTGTTTTAGTAGTAGTGATCACACAGAAAGTCGCAAGCAAGCAAGCAAATAAAAACTCCACCTCTGAAATGCTTTGAACAGTTTTCCTCAATTCTTGTATGTGCAATTTAGCACATAAGCATCATTTATTTCTAGGAGCACTTTACTCCTACTAGCATCTCCCAGTTCTTCAGTTGTTTATACCCATCAGCCAGTAGGAGTGGTAGAATAAAGTAGCACTAGAGAAAGATAAAGTGGACACTTCTCTGCTATTCTGTTGTGCTCAGTTTTGACATTCACTTGCAATGTCACCTTACAAATCCTATTCAGATGTGGTCACATATCTTTAAATTCTGGAGCCTCTGAGGAAATAGGAGAATATTCTGCCTGTGCTCCCAGTCATTTGAAGCCCTGTAGCAATCTTGGTGCAGTAATACACCTCATCTTAGTGTATGCGACTGAGTCTAATACAGACAATCTGACATTTCTTACTGAATTCACATTTACTTTCAAAATACCATGTAATCATATGCATAGCAGGGAAAAAATATCCTAGCTTTAGTGAAATCTGTCACAACAGAGTTCTGTAGTTTTCCCTCCAGGAACTAAAGAAGGTAGTGACTCATATTTCAGAATACATATGGTAGCACATGAAGGTGTTCACTTATTCAAATAACATCAAGCAGTCCATCTCATTTCTAGTAATGGTCTAGTATGTGTTATACTGGTGAGAGTTATGTGTTATAAGTACTGTGTTAGCACAAACTTCTGTAACGCATTGGGATGAAGGCTGTGTTTGRTACATATATCATCAAGGTATAGTAAGCTGAAAGAGGAAGGTCTTGGCAAGTACAGTTGTATTATTAGAGAAAAGAGCRTTATATTGAGAACTGGCCCTAGAAGATTATCAGGAGGAAGTGGAATCAGGAATTGGTGGATCTCATTATGTGTGTTGTATTGGTGTAAGCATGAGGGCAACATAGAAGTGGTCAGAGAAGTCCACAAGTGCAAAGGAAATTAACTGCATTTCTGGTGATTATTTAAACTAGCAGGTGAAGAAAAGGTGACATTCTAAGGGTCATACACAGATACTGAGTCATGACACCAACAATATCAGAGTAATTTCTGAGAAAGAATGGCACTAATAAGGAAACTGATAAGGTTAGAGTGACACATTCCAGAAAATGTATGAGGCTGTCAGATAAAGGAAATAGTAAGTGAATCCTCGCCAATAACAACAGGGACCAAAGCAATACTTTACACTCTTATAAACTCTTCTTTTGAAAAATAACAAATAGTGTCATCTTTAGAAAAGTTGTTTCATTTTCAAATAGGTATGGCTAATACATTGTCTGGAAAAACTCCATGAAAACGTAACACAACAATTTAAAAGCCTCAAAATAAATCTCTGYCTTAGATGAAATGTCATTCCACATGTTTTACTTAAATTAATTGCATATTGTTGTCACAGAAAGCTGCCATTTTTCAGGATTATCCAAAAATGAAACTCATCATGCTGTCAGGATATGTTTCATTATAATTAATTTAAGTAAGAACGTATAAGTTTGACTGGTTTAAGTTATTTCCTTTACTACTGTGTCTCGTCAAGAACAGAATATATTTGCAGGTTGTTATTTTTCCTGCTCCAGAACATTTTGCATTCTTTTCTTAAGTTCTGTAAGGCAAGTAGAAGGTTCCCAGCCTAAAGTTTAAAATGCATTTGCAATCAATTTATTTTAGCCCTTCGTTTTTCAGCTCAAGTCCCTGAATTATATAACAGATGTTTTTAAATGAAGAAAGGGCAATGAAAAGTCCTCTTCATTCAAAGCACATCCACTGCATCTACATTAGCCCAAGCATTTTACTGGGTGCCTACTCTTCATCATCGATGATCATAAGACATAGGCATGTGCGTGTGTGCGTGTTTTATTGGCAGACTGTGTACGATTGTGTCTGTATCCTACAGTGGTTTAGATCTGGCTTACAGTAATTTAGATTAGGCTTTGAAAGCTGGACTTCTAGAGAAACTTTTCACAAATTTTGCTTGCAGATTTTTACTGTGCTTTGTAAAACTGGTTGCAAAGAAGTGTACAGCCTGTCAGGGGCTGAGATCCGGGTTTTTGAGTTGATTTAGGCAGCCCATTTCAGTTCTCACTGTCCCTGTTGAATCTGGCCCTAGGGACCATCAAGGATAACATTAAAACAGAACACATGCAGCTAAGCACCTATTAAGCAACAACGGATGGATTGTGTGGTACAGAAAATCAGAGGATTAATTTGTGATTACATAGGGACTTCCAACGCACGCAACAAGAATCCAGGCAGCCTCATGTGAGCAGTTTACTTTATCGCATGATGCAGAGCAATATTTAGCTACGGTGGGAAAAATATTTAGTATGCTGTAACAAAAAGATGCAGCTACTTGGTCAAAGCAAAGGAAGATTTACATTGACGTGATCTGAAGGAGAATGTATTGCCTACATTAAAATTCACAAGATCATAGAGAGGGATCATTACAATCATCTTGCCTGACCTCTTGTGTAATCAGAACCACTTTGCAATGTGCTTTTCGAAGCACAGGCACAAGAACTGAACGTAATAGTCTAGCAGCAGTCTCACTAATGCCAGTGACAGATGTAATACCACCTCCCTATTCCTACTCAGTATTCTTATCTGCATACATATTCAGTGATCATATTAACTCCTTTAGCCACAGTATCACACTGGGAAAGCTCAAGTTCTGCTGGTCATCTACGGTGATTCAAAAATCATTTGCAGAGTCGTTCATTTGGGGGCAGAAACTGCAGTCCTTCAGTTGGCATTTCCTAGGTATACCACCTTGCATTTGTCTTTATCACAATATATGTAGTTCAGATGAGCCCATATTGCCAGGAGATCTAAATAGCTGGCGCACCTGTACCACAAGATTGTGGGTTGAGTTGCACAATTGCAAAGCCATGTATCAACATCTTGTGGGTGGTGACCATACATTTGTATGTATATATTATATATGTACATTTTGGAATTACCCTATTTTACGCTGCTGATGCCTGTGTGTATGTCCTGAAATTTTTCAGGAATGGGTTAGATACATGTCTTCAGTGATAGAAACCAATAATTTTATTGTGCATGTGTACAGAATTGTAAGTTTTCCCTGTCACGTGTTTAAACCATCCCACTAAGAGGAAACCCTCCTTTTACGAACAGGATATGACATGCTACATAGTCCCCTGTGGTTAGGTCAAAACGGTCATAGATAGTTGGGTGTTAATTTAAAATTTAAGAATCTAATTGGTGTAGACCAGATCTTTGTCCCATTACTGCAACGTCACATTATGTTTGCAATACAAAGGGGTAAGAACAATAGCTTAACTGGTCCTCCAGTAAAGTGGAAATATAGAGATGCTTCCCCCCTGCAAATGTAGCTGGGGTTTACTGGCTGTTAGCCTCCCACTTAACAGCATAGTAAAGTTATCTGAGGTCAATCCAAACCCTGTCCTGCTGCTCAGCAGTCACCTGGAGTAAAAGTCTGGCCCTGAGCACTTTTTAAATAAACTGTAGTTTAATTTACACATGGTGCTATTGTCAGGATTGAGATTCTTAAACAACTCAAATCTTTGCAGATTTTATCAGCCATTATTCCACAATTTCTGCTGTGATATATGCAACATATTAGAACATATTAGCTAGGGTGAAATTGCTCTTACCTAATTTAGCAGGGTAAAATTTAGCTGGCTGATGGTACAGCTTCATAATACGTACCTACTACATTTTTTCAGATTATGAATGGAAATTCCAACTTCAATTTGTAGAGTCTAAAATACATGTAGAATGTCCTTGATGCTATACTCAGGTCCAGTCTGATTTTGAGTTCTGTCTTCAGTGATAGATATTAGTATATAGACACCATATAGAATTGTTTAAAGTTATAGCTGTAAAATCTGTAAGCCACAGATTTTCTGACTTATGAATGATTAAGCCAGAATCTGCCAAATATTACTGCACACTGCTCCATGTAGACTTGAGAAACTCTAAACAGAGATTCTGATGCAAGTGTAGGGCCAAAGAAAAGGATAACAAAAGACTTTTTAAAACCAGTTGTAGCTGCCTCTTGTGATCTAAAATTTGTTTATGGCATTGCTTTTATGACTTCCAGAAACGTCTTCTTTCATTGCCTCAGCATAATTAGGATTTTTTATTTATTTTTACTCACTACAATGGAAACTGTAATAGCCTCTTTTTCTAGGAGCATATGAAGCTAAAAATCACACCAGAAAACTGGGATGCCAGATGCTTTTCTCTTCAAAATTTGTTTGCTTTGTTTCCAGAGCTGCAGTTCGCTCAGCCAGCCTTGTAAAAAGTTTGGCTGTGTTAATTTTTGAAAAAGATTTAGTTGTTTTAAAGTCATATCTACAAAAGGACTTTGTTACTTTATTAGAATTCCTACTTGCTTACTGCAGTCTTGGATCTTTCTGGAGGCAGCACATGGAGTTAAATGAAGACACTAGTGTTTAACAGTAGCCAGAGTGCATTCTCCAAACCATGACCTCTTTCCCATATTAGCATTTGTCAGCTAGAGGCTCCGTGCTGCCCCATGGCATATTTACAGAAAACATGTCTACAACACCACGATTTTAAGATATACTTGTTAGGGGTGTGCCGTGTCCGGTAGCCCAGTGGAGGTGAGATCAGTAGCGCAGCTGAGCATGCGTCCCAGGAGGTGCCCCCAGCACACGTGCACAGTGCACGTGAACACCTACACACCCGGCCAGCCACGCAGGACAACCTGGACAGGCGCACTCAGCGCTCACACAGGCACAAGCAGCACCAACGGCCCCAACCTCTGCCCCTCTCTGGCCCATCCAGATGAAGGGCTGTTAGTGGGAAATACATATATACATGTGTGCACACACACACGCTCTCTCAGCTGACCCAATGTCTCTCTGGCAGTTGGCCTGGACCCCACAGTCCAGGCAAGCTTTTCATCACATAAGCTAGCAATATTTATCAGGGCAATTAAACAGAGGCAATGTACTTGAATTTGTCCTCTTGCATTTTACAATATGCTGAAAAAACATCTCATACAGCTAGGATCCTGGGTTCTGTCAAAACAGAGAAACCAACCGAAAACAACCAGCAGGAGCCAATTTACTTTTCAACATGTATGTCACTAGGATACTGTGCAAGTAATAGCCATTACTTCCTATGATAAATTGGTTTTGTGTCCTTGCATTGTGATAGGTGGCAAAATAAGGATTCTCTGCAGTTTTGGAGAAAGTAGCAAGATAAACACCATTTAGGGTTAATTCTAGCAAGCAAGGAAATATAACAACAATTTTAGATACCAGAGAAGCTAAAAGTGCATAGGTTGTGGGACTTCTTTATGCAGCTTAGAGTAAAAGGACAGTTATTTTCCTCTCATAGCACCAGGAAAGGAATCATAAGGGTTTAGCATTGTTTAAAGCTCATAAACTGCAACCATAAATCAGCAAATTAGCTAATGATTGCCTCTGGGTAGCGATATGTGATGAAAAACAAATGAGGAAAGGTACTCATGCATTGCACTTTGTAGCTACTAGAAAAATTAAAGTTCCATCTTCATAAAAAAACTGTTAAAGGGATGTTATGAAGGGTTGTGCCCTGGTAGCAGAACAATTACTGCTCTAAATGAGCATGTTTTTTAATAAATGCTACTATACTAAGTCTGCAATTCAATGCTAGCGGTTTCTAACAATTTGTGCTGTAACTGTGAAGTTGTATCTGCAGTGGAAAACTGTGAAGCACAATACTCTGTTTCCAATCCTTTTTATATAGTGCCAACCTTGAGAATTAAAAATACACATAGCTAACCAAATAATATCACACAGTGATATTGGTATGCCAACAATTATCAGTGAATAGACAGTAACAGTAAGCAAGACTCCAGACCATTCCAACCATAAATTGATTTATACCATTTTAAATCAAATAGAGTAACAAAACAATAAATGTTATGAGTTCATGACCCACAGACTAGGCTTCTAACTGTAGCAGGTAGGGGATTCCTGAAAGTTGCACAGTGATTCTTCAATTCCCACTTTGGTTGTGCTCAGCATCTTTTTATTGTGTTTTTGCTTCCAAATTACATTGTTTTTATTGTGAGTTGACTATATTTAATTGTCCATGTTGTGGAAAAATCTAAGTAAAACTTGTTCCTCTTTGCTGTTTAACATCTTCCTAGAGATATTCTGAAGCAGAGATGCCTTGTATCTCATTTGTCACAGCATCATGCCATTCTTTTAAATTTTCTCATGCCTATTTGTTTCAGTATACCATGCACAGTAATCAAGGGTCTGACCAAATTTGCATCTCTTTTGATTTATATGTGATAAGTAAGAAAGAGGGAGAGAGTACATGAGCCATTCATTTGAGTAAGATGGAGTCTATATACACAAAGTGGTATTGCTTGGGCTATATGTTCAGGTCCCAAGAAATTTACTTCCGTGCAATATTATATGTTTTAAAATATTTTATTTTTATTCAAGGAATGTATATGTACTTGTGTCAATACATGGCAGGTAATAGCAAATACAGGGACGATGATAAAAATAGTCCGCTAACTGTGAGAGAATTAATAACTTTATTTGCATCCTAACAAAATACAACTTTGAATGTCAATTTAAACATGTTGAAGCTTGATGTTTCTACTATTAATTATTGCTAATTTCTATTGTGATAGATAATGACTAATATTTTTATGTGGCTGAGGGATGTATGGCGAGCTCCATAAAATCCAGAGCTAGGCACTTATTTTCCATACAGTCTATGAAAATCAGCCTGCTAAAACAGGAGGTCCCTTTTATATCCCATACCTCTCCAGGACTCAGCAACCACTAAACAAGGACTTTCCTTTATCTTACTGTGAATACATATAGGGTATGAATACATAACCCTAGTTTTTGGCACATAACCTCTGCCTCTCAAAAGAGAGCCAGCACGCCATGTGCCACTCACCCTTTGAGCCAAAGCTGGGAGTGTAAAGCACTTCTGCAGGACACTGGAGATTAGCACACTGAACCCCCTGGTACGTTGCACCACGGTGAAGCAATATGTGTTTATATCCCCACAAGCAGGAAAGTATAAAATTTTGGTATGCTATATCTGGGATAGCCAATCTAATCTAAGTGCATATCCTCTCTGTTTATGGGAACTGATGAACTGGGAATTTTTTAGAATCATCTATTAGATTAGGTCCTACAGGTGAAAACATTTACCCGATGGGTAGCTTTTGAAGTCTATCATAACAGGAAGGTAACGCTGAGACAATTCTGGTTATGCCCAGAAACTGATTTTCAGACATCTGAAGAATTTTAGTGATAGAAACCTATGTATTTCTTGCTTAGGTGTTATATGACAACAGAATTTTTGAGAATATGAATTTTAGACTCAAGTATCTAAAGAGGCAGTTATGCAGACTTATGCTTCAAAGCAAGTGTAATCCTAAACATCAGCGAAGTGTTAAGAGYCTAAGTCATTGCTATAAGTCACATTTTCCAAAAACCCTAAATCACTTAAGGGAGCTGTTTGAACAAGTCTGTTATAAAAGAAAAAATGAAGCAATCTACAGGCGAGGAGTAGTGAGATGTCAGGGGCATTTATAAGTGGTGATGAAGTACCTCATACACTCATTGTTTTGTACAAGGAGTATGCAAGATCTTTTTATCAGAAACTCCTGTTTGTTCCGCTCTCTGGTGTTTAGAAGTCAGTCAAAGCACCTTTCTTTTGCAGCCCTTTAACTTCTTTTCTGGCAAACATCTGGCCTTCACACATAAATATTTACCTAAGCCAAAATTGTCCTAAAGATTGATTATCAATGTTTTTGTATTTTAGTAGCACCCAAGGACTACTGAAATCCATTGTGATGCACTTACGGTATAGTTATGAAAAACTCTTCATCCCACAACATTTACAATCTTGAAGCCTTCACAAAAAATAAGATCAGGGCTGAAAGAAGTGAAGAAGGACTTCTTTTGTGGAAACAGTGCCATCAATGAAGTACACAAAGCATTTTTGTAGTCCAAATACATTTCCGCAGAGATGACTTTATGATCATATATATATGGTACATTTTATCATTAAAAGTGCAGTTGCTGCTTTTTGGCATTTTACTGCAGCAGACATGCTTTGCAGACAATACCACTGTAACAATTCATGCATACATGAAACCAATGAGTTGCAGTAATCTTAGCTTACCAGTTATCATGGCCTACATTCAGATTGACCACTACTGGACATAATATGCAGTGCAGTGATTCTTTGTAGATGAAATAGCTGGAGTCCCTGGTCTGGATCCTGTTCTCCTAGTGTTGTAAATGTGGAGTAATTCCAGTGAGGGTGCTGGTTTATTACAGCAAAGTTCAGAAAAGAAAGTTGAGACTGTCGGTTGCATAAAATGAATCTTTTTCAGAGGTGAAAACAGTCTTGTACTGCATAATGTAGTATGTTTTCCACAGTGCTCATTTAGATGTAGGTCCTTGGATACTATTTTAAAATAATAACCAGCACCTACATTCAGGATTACTCATTCTCTTTATTGACTATGTGGATTCTAGATTTCTTATTAGGCATTGTAAGTAAATGAATTTCTCTTATGCTATTATTATTCCTCCAAAATGTCCTACTTTTCAGGAAGGGAAACACTCTTTGCAACAGCAAAATGCAGTAGTGTCCACAGACAAGTAGCAGCAGTATCTTAGGCAGACTGCATTGTCTTGACAGTATACTAATTGCCACCCTGAGGAAAATAAAGTTATGTTCTAGGGCTTTTTATTAAGTATTCCTGTTTGTTTTTTTGTTTTTAAATGAAAGCCATCTTCTCTGGGAAAGATGCTGGAAAAGAAGTGCTAAACTGTGTTTTCTCTCCACAAAGAATATGTTTTCTACAGAGACCACTTTTTGACCATATATACAAGGTATTTTATGGTTAAAAGAGAAAGTGCTGATATTTTAACATTTTAATAAAACACAACCCGAAAGCTGTCAGCTGAGGTAATGTATAGTGTGATATAGTAGAGTCCTGGGAAATATGCATGGAGATTTGCCAGTAATGAAACTAAATCACTGCTTTATGTTAGTCTGTTTTACAAGATCAACAGCCACAATACTAACCTATGTCAAAAATAAGAACCCATGTAAAAAGGTACTGGTCAAATAATGGCAGCTGCAAATGAAAACAATARTATTGACATAGGCAAAAGTCAATGTGTTGATATTTACATATTCAGAACTTCTCCCCATGTCTAACTATCAACTCCAGTTAGTAACAAAATGTCTGTGTCTTTAAAATGAGACTTTTAGCTTATAAATTCCAAGGAGACTGGTACAAATAAGTTTCTGTTTGCAGACTTACGCATCTTCTTCCCCCTACTACTTTGTGAAAAACAGTGCTTGTGAAAGCAAGTTTCAGATACATAAACAGTGGTGAGTGAAGGTTAACTGATTCCATTTGCTTTGGACATTTGGTAGAGCAAGCCTTCTAAGAAGAATTCCGTATAAGCGTTAATTTCAACCGGTTGCGTAGCAGATGATAATATGATGATTCCTTATCACTGAGTCTGATGTAAAGGACAAAAGATAAATCACAAGTTAGGCTCAGGTCCAATACAGTTCACAGTTGCACCTAACAAAGCTATCAATGAGCCTGAAATTTAGGTGCCTAGTCCTGCAGCATGATCCTAAAATATAAATTTTCTATGAAGTGATCTGGGAAGAGTAGGTACCTGAAGATCACTGAAGAGCAGTTGTGTCAATGCAGTAGTTTACCATTGATCTGATTGGGATGAAAGAAGACTTTTAGGGACATTTAATCTCAAAAGTGGTAAAAAACAGTGTGTGAATATGTTCTTTTACAGGTTTACTGCAAGGGTGAATTAATTCACATGTTGTATCTTTGTTAGAATATATATATATGGGTAACATGGGGTGCCTTCCTAAATTACTGAAGAAAAATTGAAGAAAAATTAAAGAAAAATGTCCTGTTCTTCAGTAACTTGCTCAACCGCAGCAAGAACACAAAATAAACTTGCCACAATGAGTGTGTCTACAGTACCACTTGAGTACCACCAGAGTCTGAGTGTAGACACGAGGCAAATTCACACCTAAAAAGAACCCCTCCAGCACCTTAAATCACTAATGTAGATACATCCAAGCTGCACACAAGATCTACTTAATATCACCAAGAAAAATAGGGAGAGAGGGACAGTGTTTCCTCTGATGAGGAGTGCAGGGCAAATAAATATCCAGTTTTAAGCTCTGTAGAGATGACATCTAAGGGGCACCCTCAGCTGCTTCTCCAGTCCCGAGGAGCCCTTGGAGACCAACGCGGTGGAGCAAGAGCCTAGCACAGAGCTGGGTGTCCGCTCCTTGCAAACTCTCGGGAGGCAGAAGGCGATGCTGCTGCGCCAAACTTTATCATCACTGCAGGAACTATGCTGTTTTCTGTGGGTGATTGTTTCAGCACTCCATCATAGTGTGGTGGTCTCAGTTTGGTTGGTTGGAATTAGGTAATCATTACATGTTAGGGGAGGAAAAAGTGGTGAATAGGGCTCAATAATAACACAAATTATTGACTAGCATTTTAAATATACAAAAATAGAAAATTAATGTATTTTCAATCTGAGCAATTACTATGAATTAATATAAGGATTCCACTGAATGCTCAACCTATCCTACTCAAAATCTCTTTCAAAAATGCTTTCATTCATGCCGGTGGCCATCCTCATTAGCATTGTCTCTGTATCTCCTGGCATTGTCATTACTGGCATATATGATCTATCTGCAGTATTTGTGTGTGCAATTTGCACCTCTTTTTTATGTTTTGCAAAGCATTGTTGACACTAAACATACTACGTAACACATATATAAAAAGGTGTAACTATTAAAACTGAAACCATTTATGGATTTTAGATTTTAATGAATGACTAATGCGTAAAAATATTTTTAAACAGAAGCCATAGTTTAGCATTTGTTCCATTTCGTCATAATTATGGTGCTTTTTACAACACAACAGACAGTTAGGCATTAGCTTTGCTCTGAGGAGACAAGTATAAAATGAAGTTATTTTCAGTTTGTATATTTTTTACAGCAAAACAAACTAAAAAAGAGCAGACTGCAGTCTGTAATTACTGGTCTAAGATAAATACAGGTAGTGTAAATCCAAGTTAGAGTCACAATTATGACAACAATGTAAGATAAAATAACTATAGTTTATTATATAACATAAAATGTGTGTGCCTCCACACTGTCTTACTTACATGTACATATATAGGAGACTGATTTGAACTACTAGGAATCATTAAACTGATTTCAAGTTGAACAGCTATTAATACTTACCATGTTAGGAAAAAGAGTCTTCACTTTCACAAGCAATTCTCCTTTGTTTTATACTAAAGCCAAAAAAGCCAAATTGAAATCAAAGTGATATGTTATTTTCATAAAGGTAGGAAGAGAAACACCTATAGATATTATTAACACAAAAAAATATGAAAAGTATTTCATGCATTGCACAACAATACTAAATAGATTAGTAAAATTATGGCATTTTTTTTCCAAGTTGGTTTAGTTTTACATGGTTACTCCATACTAAACAGCCATAGGCTAGATCCTGATGTTCTCATAATATTATTTCATGCATTACCCCACTAAAACATGGAAATAATCATGAAGTATTAGTAAGGTATTAAGTTTAACAAGTTAAAAAATTTGGGGCAATAAGTCATGCAATTGAAATAACTGGGAGCAAAGTAATGAAAAGGGCCATAAATGGCGCCATAAGCAGAGGTTACTGTTGGCCTCACCTTTTTCTTTACAATGTCTCAGTTTCCTTGAAGGTTGTCCATCCACTCAGAACCTCAACCTGGTTAGTTTAGGAAATTGGCAGGACAGAATGCCACTAGGTATTCTGTGATATAAAGTGTGATCTGAAAGATGCAAAAGCAGTAGTGTAAAGTAAGCATCAGGAAAGGCCAGAAGACCATAGAGATGACAGTTCATGTTTGCTTTTAATCTTCTGTTCACCAGTGTGAAGTGGAGGAAACTCCATGGAAAGGAAGAGAATTGCACCAGTGTAACTAGCTCTAACTACCTTACTTATGTCAATTAAGCTACTATACTTGCGATCAGAACCAAATTCATTTCTACAAGAAAAATAAGGGCATACTTCACTGTGCAGAGTCTTAAGGAATTTACTGTGGGAATTTGCAACTGTGGAAAAATTAGAGCTTTCTAACAATACCCAGGTGCCTGTAGGTGGATGTACACCAGCACATTACCTGGGTTTCACAGACTACTCTTGAGGAAGGGCAAAGTCCAGGATGTACGCATCTCATTAACTAAGATCCTTTCCAAAGTGAAAGCAGGCTATATTGCATCAAGGGGATTTCTAGAATACAGTGCAATTTGAGAGCAAAATGTCTGGTCTTGTACTTGCCCTTGTAGCAGCTTTTTGTATCATTAATAGCTGCTGTGTCCAAGAACTCTGAATGATTAATGATAGAAAAGTATATACTACGGTTTAGTTTAATTTTTGTTTGGATGGTATCTTACACTTAGTGACCATGTGCTGTGCAGATAAACAGCCCTTTGATTGATGTGCAACATTATTAGAGACAGGGATTTGTGAATAAAGGGTTATAAGGTAAAGAGGGGAACATAAAATATGTAGAAAAGAATGTGCCAGAATATATGAATGACACGTTATCGAAGCTATTTCAAAAGCATTAGATTTTAGGGGCTGCAGCAACTGCCTGTCCTAGAATTTAATCAGAAACCAAAGCTTTCAAAAGTCTCCAGGACAAAGAATGTAGGTAATATAAAAGTGTCACTCAGGCCAGCAAGCAGTGCTAACAAATTGTCGTGTCTTTGTCTGATGTTCATCACTCATTCTGGTGTCAGGTAATGACCATACAAATTCCAAATGTATAGATCGGGCAAGATGTTTAATTCAAGCAATCATCCATGTCATTTTATTACACGAATGTCTAGTAAACTCAGAAAATGTTGAAAGGATTGTACTATTTAATAAAAAAAACCTCAGGAATAAATGCACTGTAAATAGGATTAATGGTATAAAACTGTGGATTAGCATAAATCCTGTTTACCCCTTCTTAATAAGGCATTATAAAGCAAGCAAGGTTTATGTAATAGGATTTAATCTTACTTAATTTCCTTTTTTAAGCAAATATCGAGTTGACCCTAAAATATATCATACAAAAAGCAAATTTGTGAAAGCTCCCCAAAATCTCTTGTGATTAAGGGTAGTGCATAAACTTGACATAACTCTGTGCGAGCTCGAAACTATCCATATGAGAACCTCTGCAGTTGCCGTGCAGGAAAACCTGCCACTAAAATCAAAGGGAATTATATTTATACTTACTATTCTATCCATTACCCCCATTTCTATTTATTTTATTTGGAAAGACTTGGATATTAATCTCTATTTGATTATATGTCCATTAATATGATAAAATTAAATTGCTTAATAAATATACTGTATTTATATGCATCATTCATTTGATATGTTCATGTGTATTTGGAAATAAATGGTTTTCCACCTTCAGTAGTTTTCTGTTCTGACTATAGCTCATGAAATAGGCTTCAACATTGAATAATGATAAAAGGTTGGATTTTATGAGGCTGGTAGACTTAATTAGCAGCTTTCTTCCAAGTGTCTTTGTGACGTCATTTTTCTGATTAATAAAAATGGACTTGTTTGCATTTGAGTAACACTTTTGCCTCAAGATAAAGGTTAATCATGAGGTCTTGGATATATAGAGCTGAAAATATTTCATTTATTACTGGACAGAGTTCATCTTGCAGGTTGTAAAATCTGTTTATTTTCATCCACTGCCTTTGAGCAGTGAGGATTAACAACAATGTTGAAAGTTAGCTAACTGATAAAATTACCACAATTTCAAAGCTGATATTTATACCCAGCAAGATATTAATACCCAGATATAAATAATCTCAATTTATCCACTTGCGATCAAGTTAACATCTTTCAGATTTTTCTAAACAACTCTCTACSGCTGTTATTGTAATTTTCATTGATCAGGATTAATTTCTAATTCTAATTTCTTCTAATTTATAGAAGTAATTTCTTTAGGAATATTTGATAACCTTGCATTTGCGTGTGAAATAGTAGGTAGCTTTTCCCTGGACAGTCTGATAGAAAGTGCTGTTACTGCTTATGACTCCAGATATACTCCCTTGAACTCTGCATGGCCATGCTAATGATTTTCATGACTTTACATTTGTAGTGATACATTTTAAATACAAGCTATCAGACCTATTTAATGGGAGGAATTCATGTCACCATATGGGAATTTTCATTACTAACCCTAGTGCCCATATGCCACTTATCTTGATAATCTTTTTTTTTAATTAGTGGTAGACTGTTTTGGAAAGTCAAGCTTTGAAGGTACTTTTTCTGGCTGGTTGTGATAATGCAACATTAATCTTGTTCATCCAGGTGTTGATGTCAAAAAAAACAGGGGAGAGATGTAGCTCCTCAGGTGCATAGATGAATCCCTTCCCTCAGACGAGCTAAACACTGCACTGACTGAGGTTGCTCCAGCACATGCATCCTCAGGAGAAGTGTCAGTCAACCTAAGCAGAGTCCCTCCAGCCTGGAGGACACTGAAATTTTCGAGAAAGTTTTCTTGAAACCCTAGTAGCTCTATTTTTTTTTTTTTTTGAATCACTTATGGAGAATTTTCCATCTTCCTTCAAGAAATCTTTCTTCATGTTTTTCATCTTAATTCTGTTTCTCAGGCAACATAGGATACACCAATTGGTGCTAATGTGTTGTTAACTACAGCATCCATAGAAATTTCCTTGGTGTGAGTAACAACCTTCCTAACCCCATCTACCCTATATTCTGTGAGAGTTTCTTGCTGCTGAGGCCTTCTGATGCAGTAGTCTGGCAATTATTTCATTTCTTCAGTTGCATTTCAAAATATAATGTCTTCTGCAGTACTCATGAAATCAGCAAATGCAACCACTGCATTATTCAGGTTGTTCTTTGTTTTGATATTTAATGCCATTTAATTTCCATTGTCTCCACATGTATAGTTGATGTGCCGAACATTTTGGACAGATAACTAACAACTATAACAGAGAAATTGTAAAGGTTGTTTGACAAGCTGTTCTGGTATGTTATTGATATTACTACAACCTAAAATTTCTGACTGCATTTTCCAAAGAGCAGAAAAGCTTCTAAAACCCAAATAATTTAATATTTCCATTAATTTATTGGAAACAGGAATTTACTTTTTTCCCAAAAGCTAAGAATTTAGATTTTTAAATGTCTATTAAAAATGTAACAGCTAAATATTCACAAGCCATTAAAATAATTTAACAGGAAATAATTGAGTAATGGACCATTGTTCATCAAAGGCACTTTTACAGAATTTCAATGAGTGTGAATTTTGGTGCCACTGCAATTGTGAAAAATGGGCCTGTCAATAATTTGGTAATTAAATATAATTAATAAATATAAACATTAATTCTAAGCATATTTTATATACTGTGGTAAGGAAAAAGTGGTTCATTAAAAAAATATGCATTGGCATAAGCCTGTGAAAGAAATGAGCTTCTGATATAAACCTCACAACCAAAATCTGATACCCTTATTTGTTTTAAATCGCATTTCACTCTGGATTTCAAATAGGAGTGTTCAAAATATCCCTGTGAATACATCCTTTGTGTTTTTTATTGATAAGCATATTTAGGAATGACCTTCCATGTCTTTTTAATATGCAGAAGCTCCCTTGACACCATTAACTCTGTGCAGGGATGGTTAGGGATCAGATGACTCACAATCTGCCCTTGCCATTAGGTCCATGTGGACCTGATTCTTCCTAGGGAGTTCCTGAATGACAAGCCCATAGAGATCCTTCTAGCTAGAGGCACACGTTCCTTCTGCCTCCTTGGTCTCCTCAAAGAGCTGGTGCAAGCGCTGGCTCCATGAGTGTCACAGTCCATTCCTACCCCTTAAACCACTTGCTCCATTTCAGGAGCTGATTTTCTTCAGCAATTCTGGCAACAAGCATTAATGTAGTCTCATTTTGGGGATGGGAGGGAGGGGATGTAGAATAGAAATGGAAATCAAAATCATATCCACTATCACTAGTGGATGAAAAAAGCTTTTTTTAAGTTATTTGCTCTAGAGCTCCCAGTTCTGACAAATTTACCATCTACTTCAGTAGCTCAAGTGCTGTGTCTGATTAGCTCTTTAAAATATCACTAAGTGATAAGGCTTCATTTATTTCCCTTGATACATCAGCTTATTGCCCAGTGGCCCTCACAGAGAAGAAATATTGTCTGTTCTTCAACTTACACACTTCTACTTTCATATTAAAGACAAAAATTATTCTTTTTAATGCCATTCTCATGGTGGTAGGGAGAAGGTCRTGCTCTAATTTATGTTGCACTACATATTATGACATTTGAGCTATGCTGGATATCTCAAATATGAATCTGAAATTCTAAAAGAATAAAAGTAAATATTAATTACATCATTTCTTCATTCATTCTCTTCTTTTCTACTCATACTTTTTATACTTACCCTTCTTTCCTTTTTCTTGCCTATTTCATTGTTCAATTTTTATTCACTCCCTTTCCTCTATASTATGTTATACCCATTACAGTGAAAYCTAACCACTTCATAAAAATGTGTTGAAATTGCTTCATGGGAGATTTATATATCTTTCTCACCCTTCTGTTGTAATTTCAAATGTATCTACAATTTGTGGAGAAAAGTGAAGGGGGATTTTGTTGTATATTTATGCAGTTCTTCAATAGTACCAGAAGTTTTTCATCGTAAAAAGAAGAGCAAATTTTGATAGACATTCTGGTCATTTCACATGCACTGAAGAAAGATGGCACAATCTGACTTAGAACCTGGGTTTATAAGTTTATTTTTGTTTCTTTTGAGTCAGCTTTCACTGATAGTATGCTAAATGTGAATTGAATTAATAATTTTCTACATCAGACATTATGGATAGTATATTTTTGCTTCATGGTTTAAATTCATTCAGCAATACAGTACAAGCTGAAATTGGATTTGGTGTGTTAATCCTATTAATACATATTCTAGCAACTTCAACAATATCATCCAACTCCTTGAATCTTTTCCCTATCTCTATGTACTTTCATATTAATTGGAAATGTCTCATCTTTAAAAGTATAATGTTTTATATTGCATCTTTGTTCCAAGGCAGTATACTTCATACTTGAAGTTCTTCCTTGGCTCTTTCACCCATTTTCTTCCTCTGAGTCATATCATTTGTGTTATTTTTCTCCACATCTGACATTACAACCATTTTTCAAGTGTCTGCTTCTCTTGGTCTTCTTTAAATCGACAATAAAACAGTGCATACATAGAGAATAGGAGGGGAAGATGCAAATAGTAACTATGATAAAAGGTTTCTGAGAGAAATGAAGTCTGGACTGGTTAAGATGCCAGCAAATGTATATGATCTCTTATTTAAGCAAACATTATTACAGAAGCCTGGAGTGCATAGGTATTTTTAGAAAACAAATTCTAAACGATATGCCCAATATGTCAGGATGTCTTTTGAATTATAAATTTGAATTTCCAACATGCTTGCATCTCCATCCCAACTTGGTGTCATCTATACATTTAATAAATTCACCCAGGTAATTAATTAAAATATTAAATAGCAGTGGAACAAGGATAAAGCCCTGTAGTTTGTACTGCATCTTTCTGTGGTGATTCTTGATAGTTATTCTTTTGAGTATGATTTTTCCAGCATTTCTGCACCCATCTTTTAGATGATTAGATATTCTTTTATCAGACATGTTTCCCTAGCAACTCCACTAAAGGGCAATTCAAATCTTAGATAGGCCAAATTATCTATGAAAATTCCAATTTTCCTCAGTTAACAGTGCAAGAAGCATAAAGCAACAGCGCTCCTAAACTAAACGTCTCAGTCACATACCAAAAACTAGGTGGAAAGAGTCTAGGCCTTTGTCAAAAGTAAAATCTATGAATTTCAATAGCCAAGAATGAAAAGTTTAAAAAATAAGAATAGGGGGATTGAAAAGTCTCTCAGTGGACAGAGACCTTAATAAATGGGATAATGAGTCTGAATCAAAGTTTAGAAAATATATTTTTTGATGTTAGTGATTACTGCTTAAAATTGTGAGTTCTAGAGCATACAAAATATGAGGTTGTTTTTTGACTTATTTCTTGGTAGTGTGCAGTCACTGATTCAAGGTATGCCTGCAGATGAGCAACTAAATAATAAGGAACACTGTATAATTCTTTTCACCATCTCAGGACAGATACCTCACTGAGGGGTGATAGTGAGATATGAAACACTGGAAAGAATTATTTCAGTACATGAAAAATGAAGTCTAAAGAGTGAATGTAAAATTTGTCTTCAATTAAGAAGTGAAAGAAATTAAATCCTTAGAGACTAGTGGCTGCTTAAGTAAATAATACCTGAGTTTAGTCTACAAGAGAACTTACAAGTCAAGGAGTAAACCGGTATGAGTATCAGATATAGAAAGTCTATGAAAGAATCAGTTTTACTTTCATCAGTGGGAATGTTAGTAAAATGCTGACAATGAACTTTTTTTTCTCTTCACTTGCAGAGAGTTGAGATATTTTTGGAGATTGGGGTATCAGAAAAAGGAAATTTTGAATATTGAGAGAGCAAGTGATACCCAGAGTTTATTCAAGGTTTCTGAACAAAGTGAGTTCAAAATAGGCTAAGCTGCCAGAAAATGTATGTCATCTCTTACAAACATTATTTCAGAAGATTGGAGTGCCAAAAATATTTACACCTATATATTAAAATCACTTAGCCTGCAAAGGACGTGGATAAAGTTTGATTATAAAACTTAGTGAGAAAATAAGAATTTTGTCAACAAAGAATTAAAAATAAAAACTTAATGCCACATGGTTTCCTGGAACAATGATTTTCTGTGCCTAGAAGAACAATTGAAATAAAAGAAATTATCAACAGAATAACAAAACAACCTGATGCTCTTATTCCTATAGTTGAAACAGTTATATATGAAACAGCTATATCAAATATTTTTATATGATGTTCAGCTATAGACTGTGCAAAGTGGAATCAAACCTTACTTCTTAGATTCTTTGGTCATATCACTAAAGTTTTAGACAGAATGGCTTTTGCATATACTACTGCTTTTCCTATTATCTTAATTGTCTATATTTGTCCAAACTTCTCAGAAAGAGAACAAAATCTTTTTCTAACTATTAGGCAAGGTTTTTATGTTTTATAAATATTTCTTAGTATTAATAATTACAGAGAGTGTTTAGGGCTTCTGTTTCCATTTTAAGCCTGATTTTGTCCTCTATTCACCCACAATTAATAAAGTATGTTTCAGGTTTGAATAGGTGTGTGTGATGCATGGTCAGAAGAAGGGTTTTCTTTTAGGATTCAGCTAGATTTATTCATATGAAGTGATCTAGCTACAAGACAGAATGGATTTAGTCAACTATTGAAAAGTCTTTCCATTTCTCTGCTCGATCTTAATTATATAACAGTGCCTTCAAGAGTTTTGATATAAGGTTGACTAGATTTACCCATGCAATCATTGTACCAGGCTCTAAAAAATAATTTGATACATTGGCCTGTTGAGGTAATAAAAGTATTACCAACTGAGAGTTTCCCAGCAAGAATGGCAGTAAGCCATATTTTAGACCATCTGGCTTCTGCATCCCTTGGGGCAGGATATAAGCAGGGAAATATCCTTGCACATTCATTTTCAGTAACCAAAGTCAGGACTGTCTCCATGCTGCTCTGAATTATGCCAGATCTGTTAAAAAAAAACAAACAAAAGCTCTGGTAGGCATATAGCACCAGTAATTGCACATAAAATACTGAGAATGTGAACCAGATGTAATCGGTACATGGCCTATGCCTACTGTCCTTCTAATAAACAGAAACATTGCAGTGGAAAGGATTTCTTAGGTCATCTAGTCTAGATCTTTCCTGCTACAGTTACGTTTATCTTCATAAACCTATGTTATGTTTATCCTCCTTCCACTCACTTTCAGAACTTTAATTATACTTTCCTTTGAAAAGTATTCTGAAGTCTATTGAGGTTGGACCAAATGGGCTTCTAATTACATTTCTTTAATATAAGTATTTTATTTATTATAACTAGCATATGGTGCCATCCCCAGCTTGACAGATTTATTAAAAGTACGTAACCACTCTTGAAGAATTCATTTTCTATTTTTTTTCAGAATTCTGGTGTAGAATTTTTTCAAGAATTCCAGAGACGTAATTGGACAAAATCTTGAGAATGGTCCAGATGTATTAATGCAGCCTCAGTCCAGGGGAGTAAATTAGTCCTCTATTTCCACAGTGACATTGCTAAGGCTGCCTGACAACCTTATTCTTTCCTTTGGAAATTCAACTGGTTGGAACCCAGTCATCATCAATACAACACAGCTATTCCTAAACACCTCAGAATTCAAGTACAATATCAGGGTAATGGTCTTGGAGATGGAGCTTCCTGCTACCCAGCTCATACTTTGTGCATTGACTCACCAATTTCTCCCATGTAACCCTATTCATAGTACTGACTGCAAGACTGAACCTGAATTTGTAATGAATTTCATTTATAACAAATAGTTCAGCTATCTCTAATGAAATTTATTTCACTCCTTTTAACTCTAACACTTGAAAAACTCTGTGCAAGTACAATATCTTCATTATAAGAATTTTAATTTGTTCTTTTCTCTAGCACAAAATTTCTAGCTCAGGTGGCCTTTGACTTAGAATTTATTAATAGAAAATACTCTTATCTTTAACTTAAAGTTTCTAGCTAATATTTAAGATGAAACACGTGCACACCCAGAAAAACTGTTGTGAACAAAGCAAGTATGCAAGTCATGGACACCACGCATATTTAAATTGTTAAGGATTGTGTGAGGACTGTATTTAGACTGTCATTTTAGACACTTACCTTAGTCACACATATACTATTGTGTCTAAGTTCCAAAGAGATGAATGATTCAGACCACCAACTACCAGCCAAACCAGAGTCCCCTTACAGGCAATGGGAACATCCAGACAAGGAGAGCTATGGTAAGGCTAGGTGTTGCAGCTACCTCTCCCACTTGGCTGAAAATGTCGAGGTCTGGGATTCCTGGATAATAGGTGCTCTTTTGCACTTGGGTACATGATGTTTGCATGCAGTAGCTAACATCCCTAAGTTTCGCTTCCCTGGGAAAGCTGAATTTGGCTTTGTATGCAAAAAGTAGGAAAATCAAATTCTCTAAAACTCTATTCCCAGATCAGCTTTTTGTTTCAGGCAGCAATGGACCAAATCATGAAAACCTAGAGGAGGTAGTAATAAATATTTGGAAAAATATTGAACATCCTGACTGGTTTTGAGTCCTGAGACTAAAGAAATTTTTTTTTCTTCTTTTTATACATGCAAGCAATATAGAATAGCAAAGAAAATCAGAACAAATACATTGTAAGGCCCACCATAATGAATTCCAATTTCTTTGAAAACATTGCATGTGATCAGTGAACCTGTTAATGTTGTCTAGGAAATTTATGCTGTCTTCCACCTAACAGATTGTACATCTCCTGCAGAATAATCAGGCAGGATGTAATTTAAAACCAAAGAGCTGCTATAGCTTTCTAGATTGAAGAACAGACATTATGCTGCTTATAAATCAAAAGAACTCAAACCAAATTTGAAGGATAAATATGATACAGTGGTTTTGCTGGATTCTAACATGGGCAACCAGGAGAACACGTAACATTCTAATTGCTTTGGACCGTAGAAGTTGTCTGTGTGTAACACTGCACACCACATAGTCAGCCTTGGGCACATCAGTACTCTAATTACAGAAAGTCTGGCTCTTCACCAGTGTTTTAACACTTGATTTATTTCTTGTTCAAGTTGTTCAATAGAGCCAGAGTTAATTGGTTTTCCAAACGAGTGTTAAAAATATAAAGATCCAGCTTCATTAAGTGGAGGCTGTACTTATTATGCACCACTGAGTTGTAAATCCATGTAAAGGTTAGAGGGTGAGATTGCAAAGCCCTGTGTACAAAACCACAACTTGAATCAGTTTGTTTTGCTTACAAATTATAGCTAATATCTGATAATTGACCCTAGCTGCCTTTTCTCTTTTAAAGAGGAATTTAAGCCAACTGAAAAAAATCGCAAACTTAAATACATTAAAGTAGGCAAATCCATTTTATTTTTTTCATGTGATATTCAGTGTTTATATCTAAATGGATTACAGTATTCCATCTCTATTCCAGTTTACTTTCTTTATTCATAAAATGGGGCAAGCATTTTACTGAGTCCTTTACCACTGTTAAAAAGATTCTGCCCAAGTACCTAATGGCAAATGGTGATCATTGCATATGTAGTAAAACTTATACCAGTAAATTTTTCATACTTTACCTATAGCTCTATCTTCAGAGACTGACTGAAAATTCCAAAATGGCCATATTATTTATTGTTTGCCAAATCCTCTAAGGTTAAGAATGAATAACACCATGATTATTAAACATATATTTTTTAAGAAAGCATTCTTTAACAGTCTAAGTAATACTTTGGAAAAGGTTTACATACATTTTTATGGCAATGTGCAGTTATTTAATATTTTTTTCTTAATTTGAGACTCACTGAAAAATAAGTTTACTGTAAAACTAACGGTACCACTAAATATGCTCACAACAGCATCTGGTTATTCATAGCTTGCTAGAAGTAATGTTAAGAATTTCTTACTAGCACAGCTATGCTCACCTTCCKTATGATAAAATCTCTGTGAGCTTAGGTTTTTAATCATGCCTGAGGCTGACACTACTACCTACAGTGATTTTGTTCTTCTATTTCTGTATCTTCAACATTCTTTATAGGATGTAAAGCACAAATATTTCCTTGTAATTGTTTTTTATTTGTTTTGAATTATTAAGCCAGGTTAACAGGATTATAAATTTGGATTTGGGAAAAATAAAGAATTACAAATGCTCTTTTTATTGAGCATATTCTTTTCTCAGTATAAGTCTTATCCAACATTATGAATCTCCAAAACTGGGAATTTTCCCACTGATTCTTTAGGGAATGCCAGATCAAGTGTCATGGATGGAAGGATTGTAGTATTCTCTTATATTACTTTCTCTTAAAACATACTCAAATTTTCAACAAGAGGAAATATATAATCTTGAAGACTGTTCAGTTTAAATTCAATAAAAGGAGAGCAGAACTCTATGTAGTTTTTGTGGATATTTCTAAGAGAAATTGTGCAGACGGTGCATTTTTCTTTAGGAGTGAGGAGCAGGAAGAGATGACAAAAATGGCAATGAAGCCAACACTGGAGATGATCAGGAGAATGGAGAAGACAGTGAAGATGCACAGGCAAAGCGGCAGCATGACCTAGGGGCTGCCCCCTATTAACAGCCATAAGCAAGGACCTTGGAGGGTCAGAGATGCAGCTGCCCGTGTCTGTGGAGCTCAGACAGGGGCCAGGCCATGGCAGGGCTGGAGCTGGCACTGCTGGGGCATYGCAGGGCAGTGACCAACAGCCCCGGGCTGGGCTGAGATGGGGCTGGGATATCTGAATATCTTCAGAGAAATATGCCATGAAAAATTCTATCAGACTTTAACTTCACACCTATAGATCAGAGCTAAAATATTACTGAATAGCAGTTACTTAAAACAAATAGCAAACATTTTTTTTGGTCCAGAATATCAAACAAAGTACAGGTAGACTAAGGTAGCCACTAGGAAATGCAGAGTAAAAAAGAATCTAAATGTGACACAAAAATAAAAATATTCCATCAGATTTCAGTAAAGATGATTTTGAGGATGATAGCAAATCTTGGTGAATCAGAATGAGTTAATAACATTACTGATATAGCATGCAACAGGGAAACAAAACCAATCAGCTTAATATACACTAATTTTGGAGGACGGATCATTTTCATCCAAGAATGGGAAAATGGCACACAATTATTCAAGTGGTGCGAGCACACTGTGCAATGGAGAGCATGTTCTGCTGGCGGGAACTTAAACCAACACCGGGCAGTTAAAAATTAAAGAAGTGTTTCTAACCTCACCTGTAAGGTGCGAAACAGCCTTCCAACAGGAAGAGTGAGGGAGCATAAAAACACTAAAAGCAAAAAGGAGATTATATATTGGGTTKCCTATAAAAATAGGAGTCTGGACTAAGTGACCCAAGTCTTTTCTAGTCTCATGTTCAGCAAGGGAGTAAACACCAAAGAGGCAAAAGGGCTAAAACAGATACATTAAGCAGTAAGTATAAATGTCTATGAGGAAATTGTAAGTTCTAAAACAGTTTCTTGGTTTTAAGGTGAATCTTTGCATAGGGCTTTCCTTACTGACATCAAATTCTAGATAATTTTGTACTAGTGGAAAAAACTTTTGGATGTGATTCATGCAAGGGAGTCCTGCATGAGTAATCACAAGGAGACAGTTGTATTCTGTTCTCTGGAAAATAAATCTTCATTAGACTATGAATAAGAGCTTTAGTATAGTTAGGATCTTGTAATGTGGTTTTGTGACCAATTTCCTTAAATATGTTCCTTAAAAGGTATAAAAAGCTCAGCTTTTCTCTGCTGCATCTGATTCTTACTGAGTCTATAGATTATTGATAGACCATTATATTTGTTTCTAGTCTTCAAATGACTGAGGAACTGTTGTGTGATGTTAACATGTCTAAACTGTGATATGCCAAATAAGCTTCATCCTTTTTTGTCAAACAAATGGTTAGAGACTGTTGCTTGCTCTACATAACACTTTATCTTAACATTGAGTTTGATGGAGATAATCAAAGGGCTTATCAAAATGCATTGGCTTGAATATCAATAAAACACTGGCTTTGGATCTTAGTATTGATTAGGATTATCCAAAGCAGAGCCAGAATTCAAAGGTCATTTTTATATCAGAATACAGCAAATACTTTAGGAAAGCTTTCAGGGTTTGGTAACCTCCAGGAATTTGGTTTTGCTAAATTCTGTAACATGGAAAAATACTGATTTGGGGTAATCAGATTTCAAAGTACATACTTGGAAAACAAACTAATTGTGGTAGTATGCCTCATTAACAATGCTGAATGCAGTAATAGCTTTTCTTCAATTGTTACTACACTTAATGAGAAGCAGCACAGCACAAGCCACATTACTGGCCTGACAATTTGTTCTATCGATTTATCATGCCTGCTTTACTGCTGTCTACATGAAAGGACTGCAAAACATTTGTCAGGTGTCAGTGTTTTTTGACTTCTTTGCTTGACAAAGGTACAATAAGACTATCACTTACAAACAGTGCAACATGTCTTGCTTGGATCGTTCTTTCTTCCCTTTCCCAAATGCCAGCCACAGTCTTCAGTAAAGCAGATCGAAGAACCATTGTAAGGGATCTGAAAAAAAATGTTGCTGGAATAAATAAATACTAGCAATCTTATAAAGGGGGCCTTTTTCATTTTATAAAACTTAGTACTGCCAATATTTTACATTATTACACTGTTGTAATAATCTATATATTCCTATTGCATTGTAGGTAAAATACAATGGAAGAAACATTTAGAGAAACCAATGCTAAGTATTCATAGATTTTTCTTGGGGCATAACAAGGACAAGATTGTACCTTTAAGCACTGAGTCATATGCAAGTGTCATAAATGCCTGGTTGCAATAGCTTGCATATAATAAATGTTTCTTGAGAAATTACTCAAGTGAAATTAAATACCAAAAAAGTATTTCTACTAGAAGATGCTCATAAAATCTCTGGACAGGAAAATGAAGCCATGAGTAAGTTATTACAAGGACTGAGTGCAAATTGTAATTAGGACTTTGCACAAGAAACTGTGTTATATATGCATGATTCATTGGCTAATGAAATCAATAGAAAGATTCCCTTGACTTTAGAGGCTGGCCTCAGGAAGAAGTTTCTGCTTACATTATTGTTAGCTACTGTTTTGTCAGAGTGTCCAGACAGTCTCTGATTCATTTAGCAGGAACAAGGTCTTTGTACACATTTAAGATAAATTCAAGAAGAAAGGAGATTGAATTAAGTCAGAGGGCATATTAGGTAGTACAGAACCCAACCCTCACCTAGAACAGGTTTATTTGAGTATCATATCACTCACTGAAGGGTGTTCATTTGACATAGAAATAGTACTGTAGAATTACACAGGATGTGGAGTGCTTGACCTATAACCGTTATGCTGTTTCTCTATTGACTAAGATGAGCATAAATTAGATTCTTAAATAAAAATTTTTAGAAAACCACTGGAAAGACCATTTCAGTATATAAGTTGATTATCTTTCCCTGATTAAAAGACTTTCTGATCTTAGAGCAGATGTGGGTCCTGGATCTTTGGCACTATCTACTGAACTTTTGTTTCTCCTTACCAGAGAATGAGCGGCTTTCAAAGCAATGAGAAAATCTGCTTTACCACTATGCAAGTACTGTATAATATCTTAAACATCTCCTAGTTGAATTGGAAAGAGATTCGAGGCGGTTGCCATAGCTCTTACTTTCTCAGAAAATCTGACTTGGCAAGAGAATTTAAGATCAGGGAGCTGAATAGGCATCTGGGTGAGTAGTAGCCTGCAGTAGCCATAGATTATCATCTATGATAGTTCAGATGACAGCCTTACCTATGAAAATTAACTTAGTGCTTCTTTTTCATTTTAAGTGTTCATAACTTTAAAATATGGCAGAAACTCTAGTTCTAAAAGTCTTGCAAAGGAGAACTACAGTGATACCTACCAAACCATCAAATCCATCAGAGAAATAACTTTTGGCATCTTGAAAATGAGATATCTGGAGGCATATTATCTGAGAGACCACCTTCCCAAATTCATGACATTACTCTAGCAGGTTGTATTTCACACAGCATAGCCCAAAGAAATGGTTCATAGACACCTGTGGGGTGGCTGGAGATGGATGACAGACACAAAAAAGTGCAGTGATCTTGGCTYTAACTCACGCCAATGCCTTGGGCTTGCATGACAGACTTAGGAATAGACTGACTGCAGAAGCTTAAATGTTGCCAAAACCTTTGTATTTATAAGCCCTGCATTCCAGTTTATACAAAAGAAAGAAAGAAGTTCCATAATATGTGTTGTATTTGAAAGAACATTATAGCATGACTGGTAGAGAGTTAAAATTTAATTGTGTAGGTTTCAAAATTATCAAGAAGAAAAAAACAGTGAAAGAAGGAACAGATTTGAAGAAGCAGCATCATACACAGTTTATCAGAATATTATATGACAAAGTCCAAACTGTAATACAAAAATCTTCACCATGGATAAACTTAACAATGGGCTTCTGTCCTTATACAAGCAAAATAAAGGAAAAATCATCCCACAACAAAGATTAACATTACCATTTCCTCTTCCCCTTTTTAGTGATTGGGAGCTTTTACTTACAGCATTTTATAAAGTGGAGTCTGATGACTCTTGAAAGGTAGTGCCAGGGTACCCTAGCATAATGACTTCTGTTGCCTTCTCTTCCGGCCAGTCTCAAGAAAGGTTAGTTGTTGTTGTTCCTAACTAATCTCTCTTTTTCCATCTGTTCCTGTCCTTATTTGATACTGAGTGTCTGTCTTTTGAAGTGCTCTCTTCCASAAACTTATTTTTGTGCTCCTGACAGTTTGCATGTCTGCATTACTTCTTCCTGATATATACAGAGGTACCATTAGTATGTCATTAACTGGRCATGAGTCTTTATTCCTAAAGTCTAGGGAAAAGCTGCAAAGACACAAAGTAGCTATGAATGGCTGTTGACATATACATGACAGCCCTGATTTCATCTCTGGGTCTTCTCAATTTTGAAGCACAATGCTGTGTATTTTCAAGCAGTGTCCCCCAGTATTGGAAATGGTATATAATAAAATTCTCTCTATTTTATTCTAAATTGTTCCCTACTTCTCTGTCAAAATCTTTAAGGCCAGTGATCTATGGTAAAACAATGTTCTGATCTTGTTTCCCATCTTTGCTTATCATAGTCTTACAGTTTTTGCACCCATCACTACATGGAAAATAGAGTAAATGATCTTCTTCCTTTGGAGCTGTGTGGGTAAACCATCTTTTGCATATGTTGCTTGTGTACACTAATCAGGCATAAGGATATAAACTATTTTAACCAAATATTTGACAAATTAAGATTCCAGTATATTTTGAACACTGTATCATACCTGCTCTGCCCTAATCCAAAAAAAAAAAACAGACATAGGCTGACAAATTCGTAACTGTAACAGCATCTAAATGTCAGTGGGTTCACCAAAAACTTATTTGTACATTGAAGAGGTATTTAGATCAGAATCTTCTCTCATGAGCCTTAGCTTTGGCTGAATCAGTTAATGAGGAAATTAGCCTGTGTATCCAATTGCGTAAATCAGTAAAGAATGCACCACTATCAACTGCAACTGATTAAACTCTTTTGCTTCTGATCAGTTAACTGTATAAATCAGAAACTGCTTAACTGCCCCCTCTCTACTAAATATATCAACTATGCTGAAAAGAAAAAAGTAGATACTTCAGACAGGTAAAGGCTGAACATACATTTGTTTGCATTGGCCTTTTAAAGCATCAAGGAAAAGTTGTAGTTCTCAAATTTGGGCAAGGAACTTGAGCAAGTGATATCTGTGAATTTAAGAAATTCTGCAGAAATTGCCTCCTGATCATCAGCCTCCAATCATGTCTAAACTAGAAGCTGTATTACATTCAACATTACTTCAAAGAAGCCATCTAATACTTTCTTTTGTGGGTCAAAACTCAGTATTTTTGTTTAAGGAATCCTCTAATATATAATTAAAAAAAAAACAAAAAAAACCCTCTTGCTATTACTAATAACGTTATCATATGGTCCAAATCGGGGTTAGTGATATGTAGTGGTAAGAAAACAAGCCATACAGAAAGTAATAATGAGGGAGATAAATAAGTCTGTCTAATATATGTACTTACTTCTAATTTCATTTATGTAAACAAAAAAATAACAAGTTTCTTCAACTGCCTACTGTATGTTGGCAGGTCTATGTAGGCTCTGTGGCAACAGTACACAAATGAAAATCAGTCCTCTATCGGCCTGTCAGTAACATGCACACAAAGTTTATTTGCTCATGTATCCATGCAGTCACAGTCAAGTACAAGAGAAACTGTGAAATTCAGACATACCAGCTCTTTGCAGTTTTTATGTCAGTTCACTAACCTCAAGTTTGCAAGTCTGGAGAATTGAGGTGTCTGGACATTTTTAATTAACTTTAGAAGGAGATTATCAATTGATTGTTTTCTGTTCAAGTTTCTTCATTATCTGTCACTACATCCTTCTAATTGGCAGTGAAAGAAAGATGCTCTTTGGACAAAAATTGTGTAGTTTTACTGCATGGCAGTCAGAGATGCTCTTGTGATTTTAATCTCCTTTTTCTAAATTTATTCTTCTTCTATTACCTGTAAATTATTCACTGCCAGCAATGCATACATGAAGTTCACATAGCATTTTTTGAAAAATAGTCCTGTCATTACTACCTTCCTTCCCATTAAAATTACTTTTATGTATTTTAAAACTAGGAATCCTATTGTCTTCAGTGTGTCTGCCTTTCTTCCCTTAAGTATATTCTTGCAGTATAGTATAATTTGACTTAAAAAAAAGCCCACAATTTGAAAATGATCAGTTCATAACAACTGTGTATCATAAAATGAATAAAAGGCACTGGATATTCATCTAATATGATGGTCAGAAAAAATGAGGCATTCTGGACATTGAGGAGGTCACCAGATTGTATTTTTTATTTGACCATTTTGCTCCCTCTTACATTTAATGAGAGCATATTACAAATATATGGCCACTAAGATGAATCTTTTGCTATCTTTTATACAGCACTATATTTATTAATAAATGGTTCATGTCATAAAGAAAGATTACACTTTTTCATTGGTCAATAGTGTTTCTGAAACTGACTGCTGAGATGGAATTTCATTGCAATTAAACTGACTTTAAGCAGAAATCAGACCTAAAATAATACTCTGATTTTAAGGCATCTTTGAAATTTCTAACTAATGAATGTATTTTGTAACCAGAGCTTCTGTTTACTATCTTGCTACTTTCTTTCTGTGTGTTTGGGGGTTTTTTTAGTTGGCATGTATTCAGGAAGTGGGAAATTTGCTAGCTGCCAGAAAATCATAGATGCTTTAAGAAAAGCAAATATATACAAGCTAAAACTAATTGGAGGTTGAATGTTAGCTATTAAATCATTATTTCATTCTACAGAAAAAATAAAAGGGAAAATCAGCTACTTGAGGCAAAATTCTCTTTGAATGGGCTGCCCACTGAGCTTAGCACTCCCTTAACAGACATTATACCAAGCTAGAACATTATTTTTAGAGACTGAATTGGAATTTAATTTGTTCTTTGAATCCCCACTATAATAAAGCTAATTTAATACTATTATCAAGAAAGATTCCTTTAATTATGTCAAAACCATCTATAGATTGTTTGACATCTATAGTTTTAACATGAGCTGCACTGGATATTTGAAGGTACTGTATAATATACACAAATCTCTGAGGTATAATTATGCTGATTTTATTGCTGGTATTATTCAAGTTATARTAACACCCAGAGGCCTGATCAGGTAACAAGTTCCTTAGAACTGGAAGTATAACGTGCTGAAAGTTCCTTTTACCTGGAAGTATGGAATTAACCTATTTGTAGGAGGTTTTCAACATTTTCTTCTAGTTTCCTAATATAGAAAATATCCAGAAGTCTTTGCTAGATTGCTTTCACTTACTAAAGAGCATGTTTTGCAAGCACAATTTTAATAGTTACTTTAATAGTATTTTTGATCAACAGATTTTTTGTTTTGAAATTCCAGAGAAAGGTAAAAAGTCACACAACAAAACAAAAACTCAAAACCAGGACAACATTCACATTAGGAAAACCTTTGAAAAAGACTTGTTTTTCATTGACATGACCAATCATACTTGGAAGATTCACTGAGTTTTTATCATCTTTCCTGACTGCTAGTATGCACATTAGAATTCTGGAAAAAGGAACAAAGTATTGTTTGGGCTTTCTGTTCCCTCATTTACTTTGGTCTCGCAGATTCCAGTACTGCAGAATCAGATCATAAATTTGCAACCAACATGGCACAGAAGACATAGAATTAATAAATATAACTTTTTTGGAAAAGAAAATTTGACAGAAAATTAAAAAAATATTAGCTTGATTCTGGAATAGATTATGAGTTCTCAAATTCTGGGGAATAATCTAACACTTATCATTCAGTGGAAAGAATTTTCCAAAAGACAAAAAAGCCAGAAAAGATTTTAAAAAGCACTGGCTGTTTAAGTAGGCTTTCAGTTTCAATGAGATTTGCCTGCAAAATACGCCAAATTCAGTTTTGTCATGTATAAACCATCCTTTAACATAGCATGGAAATTCCAGCCCATAGTTTCATGTGGACTTTGTAAATCCATGCAGACTATTTCCAGTGACCTTCTTGTCTTTAATATGTTTGGAAATCATTTCCAGGATTTCCATCCATTTCTATCACCTTCCCAGGATCAAGGTAAGGTTGACAAGCCTGTAGGTCCCTGGATCCTCCTTATTGCCCTTCTTGAAGCTTAATGTTATCTGTAGAGAATTGGTACCTTGGAGATAGCTAAGGAGAAAAAATGCACACTAATTGAAAAATATAATTTGAAGAAATACTAGAGAAAGATATTTTAGAAAGTAAGTGTGAAAATTGTCTCTCCTAAATCAYAATCTCTGTGCTACTCACCTTCATTTCCTTTTATAATCAGCAGAGAATAATAAACAATTTAAAGGGAAATTCATCTGGCCTTTGTAGACATCGATGTTAAGAGGAGATGTATCACTTGCTTAAAGAATGCCAATTTCTCTCAGTGTATGTAAAGGAAGCCCTGGCTTAACTGCTCAGAGATAGGTRTTACCACAGTTGATTTCTGCTTGTGCTGACAGAAGGGCTCAGATTTCTAAGGAAACAATATGCACATATCACATACTTCCAACAGAGCCATAACATGCTAAATTTTGTGATGTTCTTAAGCTTACCTATGAATTCACTAATTCAGTTTCGTGCAAATGGCCAATCTGTTWATGGAGCACAAATGTTTCTGCTAGGTTTTAAATCTGATAGGAAGTCCCACCTTGAATCCTAACTGCCTCCCATTCTAGCTCTAGTCTTCCTCCTCTAGCTTACAGTGCCCGTAGGTCAATTGTGAAAATCTGCATGGGCTTCTCAAGCCTCATGTGACTCAGTCCAATCTGTTGACTAAAAATCTAGCTAGCTGCTGCTGCTTAGCTGAGATCAGAATTTGCTGCCAAAGAGGGCAGAAATGACAGTGCAAGCTAGGCCCCAGTTTAATGTGACTAACTTACCCTATTTCTGAACAGCTGTCAGTCTGGTATAACTGATCAAAGCCAAGAACTCCAGCCCAAGTTTGTAGTACACCATAAACATTGCACAAATACTGCTTGAATATTCAAAATAGAATATAAGCGGGACTTCAGTGCCTTCTAACTAGGCCTGTAGGTAGGAGGAAAGTGGAATCAGAATACAGACCAAAAGCTTTCTTACCTTCCCCAAATCACAGAATAGTTGAGGTTGGAGGGGACCTCTGGAGATCATCTAGTCCAACCCCCTGCTCAAGCAGGGTCACCTAGAGCACATTGCCCGCAACACAAAGCCGTTGTGTCCAGACGGCTTTTGAATATCTTCAAGGAAGGAGATATTCAAAAGATACATTACTACTCCAAGGAAGGAGATATTCAAAAGATATGTTACTACATATGCCAGGTGTGGAATAACAACACCTTTTTATTGAAGTACTACCATGCAGTTTGATCAACTCAGTGTAGTCAAAAATGCCATGGTAGTGGCAGTGCTGAACATATAACACACAAAAAAGTTGCACTGATATAAACTACACTGTGAACTTACAGTGCAACAACCCTATCATGGTAAATTATTCTGCCTCCGGTCTTTATTCCATGATAAAACACAGCTAATAGAGGCAGCCAACAGACACAGGAGTTCCCACAGCAGTTTGTGCAGAAAGGGGCCAGAAACTGTGCTGAGAACAATGTACACGTGGTCAGCAGTGGTGGTGATGTGCCCGAGGGCATGGTCCCCAGGACCCACTGGAACAACTCCCCCTGACACAGCAGAGGCCTTGACTCAGACCAGGCTCTCAAGGGAGGACGCAGTTCTGCAGGTCTCAGGCTGCAGGGAGTGCCTGGGCCTGRGGCCTCTCCCTGAGGCTGGGGCAGTAGGAGGTGGACTTCTACCTGGAAGAGGTGTGTGCTGGTGGAAGATCTGTGTCACCAAGTAAAGGCTCCACAGATCGCGCAGCAGCAGAGATGATGAAAAGGAGATTGACCAGACCTTCTCTGAGACCCTGCAAGTACAAAAGCCTGAACCTCCGACTGCACTAAACGAGGGACAGGCAGAGTCATTGCTTATTGGCTTGGGAAATGGAGAATCCTGTTGATAGCAAAGGTTGGAAGCTTGTGACTTCTGGCACCAGGACAGCTCCTGCCCCACCTGCAGATCTGCAACTAGAGTAGCATTAGTGCCCTAGTAGAAGACAAGGGGCTGGGAGCTCTTTCTAACAAAGCATCTGCCGGCTGAGCCTGAGCCATGCAGCAGCACCAGGAGGAAGTGCAGTGATAGCTTTGACGCCCTGCTGTGGGGGATGGAGGTCCCCATCTGCCAACCTGACCTGCTGTCTATGGAGGTTTGCTGCTTGCCAGATCTGGGACCTTGCACAGAAACTGCCAAGGCTTGTCTGGCCCTTGGACTATTATCCCCACTGCTCTTCTACATGGGCGTCAGTGATACAGCCAGGGGAGACCTGTAGCATATCAAGGGTGATACACAACTGTTTGAGCATTGCAGGGATAGGGTTAGGAAGTCCAAAGCCCATCTGGAGTTAAATCTGGTGAGGGAAGTAAAGGGCAACAAAAAGGACTTCTACAGGTTTATCAGCAGCAAAAGGAAGACTTGAGAAAATGTAGGCCTTATGCTGAATGGGGCAGGGCACGTAGTGACAGAGGACATGGAAAAGGCCAAGGTACTCAATGCCTTCTTTGCCTCAGTCTTTACTGATAAGATYTGCCTTCGGGAATCCCAGGCCTCTGAGACGAGTAGGTAGGTCTAGAGTAAGCACTACTTAGGTCACAAGGAATTTCGACTGCTGTTGTGCTCCTGCTACCTCTGTGGAACTCCCATTGATATCTGTGTGAGCTCTGTACACTGAGGGCATGCAGAATATCTGAACTAAGATCAGTCATGCAGATCTAAGAGAATTTTCCCTGACTATACAGTATTGCATATTGCAGGCTGTTTTGTTTATACATTATAGATTACCTGTTTTCTGATAGGTAAGCTTTCATCCTAAAGTTAAAACTGAGTACTTTTCACATCTATATTTTTATACTATATTCAGATTTCCATTTACTATTCTCTCAACAGTATTTGTGCAAGATATATTTGTCTCAGGTTTGGAAGGAAAAAAAAAACAAAAAAGAGCTATATAAATGCAGGTAACATTTTCTGTGTATAGGATACCTGCTGTGTTGATGTGATGCCTCTTTGGGGATATTTAACACTGATTTAGCACAGTCATGCAGTATACTAGATGTGTTATAATAAGGAATATACTTAATCCTGCCAAACATATTTGCCACAGTTTCTGTACAACTCCAACCTAACTTTTGTTAGATTAAAGTTTCAATTGTCCCTATGCTCCTAAAAACCTAATTCTACTCCGTTAGATACAAATTTTCGACTCTACCAAAGTTAATTAGTAGCGAGACATGCTTGAAAATTTTGGCCCCAAAGCACGATCCTAATAAAACTACCATCTAAAGTATACCCCATGATACAGGAACTTTGTAAAATAAAGATATCAATAGCAGAAGGTAAGGAAAAGAATGATCATGAGGAGAAGTGAGAATTCAAAATTAAAATAATGGGAATGAAACAGGAACAACTCTGGGTACAGCATGATAGTCTACAGCATAACCATGTGAACCATATTATTTTAGTGTTTTCTTCATGATTGTTGCAGTAAAGAAAAAAGTGTATTCCAGCTGCGGAAGTTAACATGGCAAACAGAAAGAACAAAACTGTCAAAATCCAACTTTTATTTGTTACTTGAACAGCAAATAAAATCATATATATTTGTTCTTCATAGATAAATAGAACCTATAGTGCCCATTAAACCAGTAGACATGAACTCCAAGGAGGAGACTAGACATAGGTAAAATTTAGAAACATTAAGCGAAGTTGCCCACTTTCATCTAAATCATCAAGACAGTGCAGAGTGTTGGTTTACCTATAGCAGAAAAGCTACAGATCTTTCGGGGTTCATCCATCAAGATTGTTAATGGCAAACAGGAATGTAAAACAGGAGTTTAAGCAGAGCTGCTTTATGTTACTTCTATTTGATATCATAAAGGAAGTAGGTGGCTACTCCCTGTACAATCTTCTTTTCTTCAGAAAACTTTTAGATGAAGATCCCAACATATTTAAGCACTGAAGTTCCCTACATGAAAAGGCATAGCTGCTTGCAGAAGGAATGTCACAAGGAGCGGCACTCAGAATGGGAAGCCGCCTAGCTTACCCGAATAGAAGGGAAGTAAAGTATTGTTTTGGTTCCAAGTCTAAAAGTAATGGAGCCCTCGATCCGTGGCCTGGGAGAAGGTGCCTCCTCTGTGTAGAATTTGCATCTGTGAAGACTCTCCTGGAAACTTTTATCCGAATCAGATCAAGACTAACTCATAAAAATACTACTTTGAGTTCTGCTTTCTGATAATCAAATCAACAGTAAAAAAAGGACCTGACTTTATTGTGGGGACTGCACATTCAAACTTCTGACTCATTTGGATCAAAGATCTGAGATCTCCAGAAAACAGTTTTACTGTCTATGATCTACTTTGAGTCTCTCTCTAGATTTCCTATTTGAGTTGTTCCACTTTGTATAAAGCATATTAATATTCACTAGAGCTGAAACAAGACCGTGGTCCCAACCATACATCCACAGATTCCCTCTCGCTCCTCCTCACACAATGACTACAAGACTTGCAGGCTGATGCCACCTTCTCAGGCCCACCTGACCAAGTTCTGCACCCACACTGATAGGGAAYCAGTCAGGGACTCCCCACTACAAATGAGTGAGCTGGAACAGGCTCTCTGGCAACTACAGAAGTGAAAAATGAGATAGGGACATGATTGACCCAGCTGTTAACTACTACTTTCTTAAGGCTTGGCATATGTGCTTTTATGGAGAGAAGATCTGACTGTTCACTGTCCTCTGTGAAGCATGTCAGACCTCTTCATACATAAGTAAAAACACGTTCACAAAATTGCCTAAGTGAAATGAATTAAAAACCAGTTTCTCCCTTCTTCCTCAATAATATTTCTCTAGAGCTATTTCTAGAACAGAAAGCATTTTGATCTGAGAAATATATAGATGATCTTATGAATGGAGGAACATCTGAGTTAGATCCACCAAAATAGGTTAATTAGAATTCCTAGAACTCAGAGAAATTGTACTGGTCTCTAATTTTTACATGCTATTACTTAATAGATGAAACAGTTCTTCATTTTGACGTAGCCCCAGCCTTCTGTATAATACTGCCCAATAGTAATGTATAAAATGTTACATTTTGTACTATATTGCAATTCAATATAATCTTTTGGGCTTGATTCTTACACCTGTGTTATGCCAGTCTAACACACAGGAGAATATAGTATATCCACAGCTGAGGAATGCTGCACAAAAGAATCATAACTATTTACACTTTTACTCATATTTACTTCAGCTATGTTTATCCTATTTAACTGTTTTTTCCCCCTCAGAAATATACAACTAAAAAAAATTCTGTCAGGAATTTCCATGAAAATTGTACATTTAAAGCAAATATTATGSTGTGATCTGTTACAATGGATATTATCTGCATGCATTATTTCTGAGCATGCATTAAACAACTTACCGGGAACTCAAACTTTGCGTTGCCAAAATTGTATATGGCTTGTGCTGGCATTTGATTTGACAGGTGTAATACCCAGCATGATGAGCTAAATTTTGCAGAAGCACTATTCCAATAATTTCATAATTTAGCTTCATTTGAAATCAGATCAAAATCTAGTTACCTTGAAATGCTTTACAAAAGGAAAATATCAAAGAAAGTCATTCATGAAGCTTTATTTTGGTAAAACCTATTTTGTCTTATTTTAACTTACAAGTCTTATTTGTATACTTTATTTCCTCTATACAAAGTTTTTTCTTCTAACAGACGTTTAGAGCATTATATCTCTGATCTATGATTCTGATCTACAATTCTCATAGCAAGTGCACTCAGGGCATTTTAGTTACTCATAAATCTTTAATAACTCTATATTCTGTCATGGAATCATAGAATCTAACCATACATGGTCCAGTAGTATGGTATAAGTGTATAATGATATGGTTTCACAGTCAATAGAAGGATCAGGAATATATGATGCGTGTAGTATTTTAAAAAGTATGTAACAGTTTTACATAGAGAGCTCAGTTAAATTGTATTATCACCATGTAGGTATCAAAAGACCAATTCAGCTCTCAAGGCCACCATGTAACACTTACCTCTGCACGCGGGAGGGATGTTTTGTGGCCAGTTACAGTAACATATTACAAGCTTTTCAAAAAGCTTAACTAAATGCTTTCAAAAATAAAAGATGACAATAACATCTATTTAAAATCAACTGAAAAAAGGTATAAAAGTTGTCTCTATATGGAGAAAACAAAGTGGTGCTTCTAATTAAAGAAGTTAAAGCCTCAGCTAAGAAGTAGCAAAGTGTGACATAACATTTGTTCGATAATGACAGAAAATTGATGTCAACCTTGACTACAGCATTGTCTGTGTCTTTCTTAACAGGCCTTACCTCCCTATATCAATCTGTCTTGACTTTAGTGTGTGAATTCTGTGATCCTAGTGATAGATGACCTGACCTTAGGTTTCTTTCCAGTCTCATCTCAAGAGCAAATTATCAAATTAGGATATAACATGAACTGCACTGGTTACAATTTTGGGGCAATAAAAACACATGTATCTTGCTATTTGTGATTCCTTGATGATGTGACAGCATTACCACTGAAAGATGGTGGACTCACTGTGGCTAGTTCTCACTCACTACTTAAGAGCTCTCTAGAAAGCAAACAGAATTATTATAAAACTTATAGAAAATTATTATAGAAAAAAATAGAAAAATAATAGAGAAAGATACAGAAAACATGGTTTTGTCATATTTCAGGATATGGGCAAACAATGAATTTGTACAGTACTGTGGTAATACAAAACTAGGGAGAAAAGCTATGAGTATTTTAGCTTTAGAATAATACCTAAATTGAAAAAAAAATTGACTGCTTAATGACTGGAATAAATGAAAATTTTAATATCACCTATTTATATATTCTCATCATCTTAGATAGCATTTCTTGTTTGAATATATAGGTATGATGTTTGAATATGTAGGTATGATATAGGTGAAAGAAAGACTGAGCTAGAGTTAGCACCATTGGATAGAACAATGCAGGTTTCTGTCCTACGTGGAGGAYTATGGGAGGACAAGAGGGGCAGGATTACCATCATGATTTCCATTATTTTGTCTGGGTTTCCTGGGTAATCTAGTTTTTTATCCAGAAAATTTGGTTTTGCTCCTTTGCTTTATTGCACTTGCAGTAAGGCTAAGGTATTTAATTTTAGCTCTAAGGTCCCATAATAAAAATCCATTAGTCAAAAAAATGCAGCTTTCTTTACAGTGTTGCTGCAAACTCCTTGATTATGTCTTGGTATTGCTAATTTTCCTGTAGTGTTCGTCTGTTTTTACTTTGACTCAGCTATAAAATTGTAGAAAAAAATATTGATTTTTTTCTTTTTTTGGCAAGAATCAAATTTTTATTTAAAAAGGAAAGAATAAGCATTTGTTACAGACACAAAAGCTGACTTGTGATCAATAGAAATGGTACTAATGGGCTGTTTTTCTGTCACTTAATTTTTGATGTAATTCGAGCATCAACACTTACATTAATATCATGCTTCTAAGAGCCAAAAGAAGCAGAGAGAAGCACTCAGCAGGTCAGCTAGAACCAGTCATAGAAGGGAACCTCTTTCACAAAGAATCACAGAATAGCTGGGTTTGGAAGGGACCTCTGGAGATTGTCTAGTCCAACAGGGAGATCTCAAGCAGGGTCACCTAGAGCAAGTTGCTCAACTGTATCCAGTCAGGTTTTGAATATCTCCAAGGATGGAGACTCCACAAGCTGTCTGGGCAACCTGTTCCAGTGTTCAACCACACTCACAGTAAAAAAGTGTTCTCTTATGTTCAGACAAAATTTCCTGTGTTTCAGTTTGTGCCCATTGCCTCTCATCTTGTCACTGGGCACCACTGAGGAAAGTCTGGCTCCGTCTTCTTTACACTCTCCCTTCAAGTATTTATACACATTAATAAGATCCCCTGTGAGCCTGCTCTTCTCCAGGCTTAATGATCCAAGCTCTCTCAGCCTCTCTTCATACGACAGAGGCTGCAAGCCTTTAATCATCTGTGTAGCCCTTTGCTGGACTCACTCCAGTAAGTCCATGTTTTTCTGGTACTGGGGAGCCCAGCACTGGACACAGCTCTCCAGGTGCRGCCTCACCAGGGCTCAGTAGAGGGGAGTGATCCACCTCCCCGACCTGCTGGCAATGTTCCGCCTAACACAGCCCAGGATGCTGTTGCCTTCTTTGCTGCAAGGATATTGCTGGCTCATGTTCAACTTCTTGTCCACCAGGAGCCCAAGTCATTTTCTGCAAAGCTGCTCTCCAGCTAATCAGCCTCCAGCCAGTGCTGGTGCCTGGAGTTATTCCTCCCCAGGGACAGGACTTGCCACTTYCCTTTGTTGAACTTCATGAGGTTCCTCTCAGCCCATTTCTCCAGCCTGTCGAGATCCTTCTGAATGGCAGTACAACCATCTGGCATGTCAGCCACTCCTCCCAATTTTGTATCATTTGCTTCCTGTGTACCACCATGGACTTTTACCTTTTCCTTAGGAATATACTAGCATGAATTCTGACTATTTGAAATTAGAACTTAATACAATTTTATATATGTAGAACTTAATATAAGATTATTAGACAATTAAAGACCTTGAAATGTGAAGTTAGCCATAAACTGTATAAATAAATTGGTCAGGAAAACAGTACTTGGCTCTTAGGTTTATTGCTTTTCTAATGAAATCTTTTTCCAATCACTTCCATCTAATTTTTTTTTGCCTTAAATTTGTAAGACAAAATTTGGTGCATGACAGACTGCCTCTTCTGTCATATGACAGCTAGACACAATCCAGACTCCTTTTCAGATACTCTGCAATTTCAGCTTTCCAAATGGGGCTGTGCCTTCAACTCCCTTTGCTTTTGCTGGRTAGAAAGAGCAGCTTCAGAAGACTAAGTCAGTTGGACTCTCTGCCAGTTAATCACCCRCTGAGAGAAAGTTTTTTCATTTAGGATTTTGCTGATCGATTCTTCTTTTATGATTTAAATACTTTCCTACCTGCTTCTCACATGTTAGTAGTAGTCAGATATGGGTCTAGCTAGACAAACAAGCATTGTTCAAATGGAAGCAAATATGCTATTCCCATAGAAATATTCCCATATTTTCTGCATTTTATACTAGAGAATACATTTATTTCTCTCTCCTGAAGGGAGTTTTTTATTGATATTTAGTTTCTTCATTTGCTGTCTTTATAATCTGCAGTGTCTGTGTGTTTCATGAATTATGATCTCTACTTGCAAGGAATTCCTTGTAAGTTACATTTCTGCATTTATATCTCATATGTCTTTTACTCCTGTCTGAAACTAAAGCTTGTGGGAGTCTTGGAGAGAGACTCTGAGGGAGTTATAGCAYATTCAGATGACCTGAGGCCATGATACATTTTGCTGTGCTGCAGTTTTCCTTGGCTAGGATTGCCAGCTTCCCGGCTACCAACCAGCCAACTCTAGGGGAAAATGCAGAACTGGAACAGAGTCAGAAACCTTCCCATTCCTCCCATGCCAGGGTGATGTGCATGCCTGTCAGGAGGAGATAGCAGGGTCTGTTATCCCCCAGGAACAAGTTTGCTCTTGCATCTGACTTTTTTTACGTCTCCTTCACAAGCAACTTCCCCAAACCTAGCACATAGGTTTAGGGACAAATCTACCTTCAGTAAAATTAAGGAACTGATCAAGTTACCTTAGCTAAAGAAAAGATTTCTGTGGTTAGAAATTCCTTGCAATGCACAGACACACCATATGAGAACAATGAAGAAACTTACATTGAAGGCTATTGTAAAATTGTCTTTTTTTGTTATATATGATAATTTGACTTAATTAGATCTCAAGCTGTCTATATCTGAGAATGAGAGGATCTTAAATTTGCTTAAATATGAAAGATACAGTTACAGAGATATTTTTGATGCACTATATAAATATCTCACAATTAGATGTCCACAATATTCAAGCAAACATACATATGCACAGATATTTTGCTTGTGCTTTAAGGCGTTGTTGTGATCCCTGCTGAAGAGCAGAGGTGTATATCATGCATGAAGATGCCTAGCATAAGATAAGCTTAAAGAACTTCTAGGTGTAACTAACAGTATGTCAGGAAATTCAAAATGAAAGCTGAAATGTCGTTGTCTATCCACTTTCTGCATGACCAAAAAAGTAGGTTCAAAGAAAGTCTTGTTCTGCAGCACTCTTCCCAATGGCAGTTATAAGTAGCCAGAACTGCTCCATCCCAGAAATATAATCAGATATAAGAGCAGAAAAAGGCATATACCTGCTTATCTGAAAGATGAGTAAAATTGGAACAAGAAAAATACAGGAATTTCTATATTGCTGTAATTCTTTTATATTAGTACTACTGTGCTGCTTCACAGCTAGATCTTTTCCATACATTTGTCTTCAATCATTCAACAATTAAACAAAATATTGTTTTTTTCTGCCGTCACACCAGAATTAGTATAGTGTTGRGATTGGGTTTGTTGTTATTTTGGGGGCAGAAAAAGGACTGAGAGATGGAAAGTGAAATAATCTGTAAGAGGTTTGTAAACTACTCAGAATTTGTTTTGTCCCTCAACTCATCCAAGCCTAAATGTGTTTCACCAGCCCAAGCTAGGAAATGATTAACCTATTTATTTAATTTTTGATTCATCCATAAAGGACCCAGAGTATTTAACTTACATTTGCTTTTCAAACTATGTATTTTGGCTTATTGATCACCTCTGAATTATGACATGGAATACCCAATGACCAGCAGATGACACAACAGTATTACATAGAATAAAATTCTGCTTATATTTCTCATTATTTTTAATAGAATAACAGCTTAATGGGACTATGTATTGATTTCTTTTTTCTGTACAGGTCTGGCAGGTAACACTGGTATCTGAGGCCATGAGTCTAAACTACCACATTTCTTTGAGGAAGCAGCAGAAATATGTACTTCAACAGAACACCCACCATACCTCTGTCTATTGATCCCTGAACAAATGCAGAGTTGCTTCTTTCACTGCTGCAAGATTATTAACAATTGTAAACCAAAGCTTAATAGATAACATTGACCTCTTTTTCTACTGTAACATACTATATTAGGTTTATTACTTTTTATTTATATGGTTTTATATGTTCATTTAGAGCCTTCGAAATTTCCTGTGTGAAAAGGATTGTGCAAAATCTTGTTCAGGACATCAGACTCCATAAGACTGAACAGGTCACTAAGTTCAATGCTAACGATGGATAGAAAACAATGTTACCCCTTTTTTTCCCCTTATAGGTTTTTTGTTATCATCCAGTGTGACTGAAATGTGCAGCTGAAAAAACTAGAGTTCCTTCAAAAAAAAGGAATTTGACCTGTGATATTACTTCTGCAATCTCTCCAGTCCCAAAGTAAAACTGAGAAGCAACCCGATTTACAGAAGTTCTGTAATACATTATAGCAAAGGTATAATACTTATATTAATTATCTTACAGTCCCATCCTGTAGCTAGTTTTGGGTTGGGAGATGGGGTTCTGTATAGAAAAAGAATTTAGAGCTGCCTGTCTACAGTTGTTCACTAACTGAAAAAACAGTTCCAGAAAATATCCCTAGCATTCTAATTTAAAAATTCCCTAACTTTGCTTCTCTTTCTTATGAAAAAATAAGTTCATGAAAGCTTTCTAGGCAATAGGGTACCTTAGAATTTAATTTGCTTAGGTCAACCAAATTTTGAAGGCCAGATTGTCCCTATTTGTACTTTTGCAAAGTCAAAAATACCTCAGTAGGATAAGCAGAAGATCATTATGGCAGATCATTATGTTCTGTAACAAATCTCACTGTTAATGAGCTTTCTTTAATATTCAACCTTAAATTAACTTTCAGTTAGTTTGATCCTACTGTTCTTAAAAACCCTAACACTACCTGAAATTATTCACGCAATCTTTTGTTGCTCTGTCTTCCTTAAAAGCTGTAAGAAATAAAGTTGCATTCTTCAGAGAATGGAACATTTCTAAACACTGAAAATACGAAATAGCCTAAATTCAGGCAAATTAAAATCATAAAACATCTGAAACAAAAAAAGATGATGTGGACCAAGTAGTACAAAATATTTTTCAGCAACTTGGAAGCAGAATGTTTGCCAGACAGTCAGTGGATATTCACTAAAGAGAGATTTTCAAACAAACAGGTTGAAAGTATAGTAACAAATCCCTAGCATATTTCTGACAGGCCTTAAAAACCTCAAAAATATCAAACTAATGACTTTGTATAATATTGCATAAATAATAACTGCATTATTACTTAAATTAATACCAAGGTAATTAAACATGGTAAATAAAATATTTTTTGAAAAGATGTTTGGAATAATCTGGAGAACTACAGATCAGCAAATTGGACTTTTTCTTCAGGGAAGCTGATAGAAATTCTGAAGAATTGATACATGAAACTAACTCAAGAAGAAAAGAACTTTTTGCCACAAACAGGCATGGGGTACTGAGGAAAATCAGTGCAGCCTATCAAGAGCGAAGCTGTGTTTTCAAAAATATTAGAGCTCTTTGAGGCAGTGAAAAAGTTAATATGATCAAGGCAGTCCACAAGAATTCTGAAAAGACCTTGGTAATGTTCTTTAAAAAAAGCTCTTAAAGTTATCAAGCCATCATGGTATATGAGGGAAAGTTTTCTCACAGATTTAATTATTGAATAAGAGATAGATAGCAAAGCATGCACAAATCCGCTGGTTTGCCCATGTCTTGAACTGTGTAGTTCCAATTTAAAATAATAAACATGAAGCATTTTGTCACACAGCAAGTAGCTTTTGGAATCAATGTCACAGGATGCTACAGAGGCAAAAATTAGTTTAAAAATGAGTTTAAAAATTGCTATAAATATTCATGGAAGATAGGCCCACCTGATGGGTATTTGCAACCACTGACGTAGGAAATCCCTACTTTGCAGTTGGTTTATAGCCAGAAGTCTATGTCAGAGAGACCATCACTCCCTGTTTATTCTAGATGGCATTTCTGCCTAGCTATCTATACTGTTTATAGTGAAAATATTTTCTATTTCTAGTTTTGCTATTTATAGTTAGAGACAGCATACTAGGCTAGGTGCTAGGAGCTTTGGTGTGGTCCACAATGGCTAGTCTTATGTGGGGTGGATGGACAGTTTTATGACACACAGTGATTAATTGGTATGACCACAGCTGGTGTATCTCAGTAATTTTATTACATTTCAGTAAACTGTACGGCCACAAAGATATGTTCAAACAAGCACTTCCCCTGCATGCTTTGCYTATGGGCATAACAGAAGATGACAGCTAGTATCAAAATGGAAATATGAATAGCACATGTGACAGCTATAGGTATTAGCAGCACCTTGACTTGGCTCATAGGAATTTTGAAAGAATACTGTATGCTTTTGGTGGCTTTGTCTTTGCTGAAACCTAAATGCATGTTCTTATTACCACAGAACACTGTGGCTTGGGCTACTTTTATTTTTCTCAAGAAGACCAATTTTTCAGAATACTACCAGTGTCACATCATTTTATGGAAATTTTTAGCCCCACATCCACAGAAACACTTTGATGGATAACTCCCTTTGTTTTTATTAGTGATTAGTATTAATCATCAGTGTTAGTGCCTAAATATCTTTTTAAATCTAGCTCTAAGGTCTTTGGGGGAAGGTGTAGTCTCTTTTTTTTTCTTTTTGAGATCTTGCTTTTTCCCATGTTTTCTTAACATCTTCCCTTTCATAATTTACTTAGATAAAAGGCTAGAAAATACTCATTTTTTTCATTTTGTTTAACAGTTTCCAAATCTTTTAATTTTTTGTTTTATTTTCTATAATACAACTTGGCAAACTTGAATTCTACAGAGTCCTGCTTCCTCCAGACTCAGGCTGTTACCTTCCTCTCCACTCCTAAACTCTCTGTCTTGAAAATGAAGTTAGCATTTTAAACTTTTCACAGCTTTGTTCACCATAGAAAATCTTAATTTAAACGTGCAATGAAAAAGACAAGCATCCTCTTGTTGGTTGTAAATAGGAGCTCTACACAGTAGAAAGTCTCCAAGATAAATAATTCTGAATAGAAAGCACCTAACATAGGAGGATATAATTTAAGTTTTTAGAAATATAACAAAAGAAATTGTATTTGATGTCCTACTAACCCAGAAAAGATGCATTTTGAGGCTGATCTAGATCCTCTAGGTAGAACAGTACAAGAGAGACACCAACAGGATTTGTAGTTTGTTTGTTTTTTATATCAGGGACAATGGTATTGGCACTATTCATCCACAGCATAGCTAACTGCTGGCTTGATGTTTCTATTAGAACACTCCTTACAGCAATGTTTTTTTAATGAGAATGTATCTTTCCATTTATTCTATCTTGTATATTTAGAACTAGCACCATTTTTTTCTTATCTTACCTGCTCTATTGTATATGATGGTGATTAATATTCTATACAAAAAAAGGTTTCTTTCCACCTCACCTATATTGATTAGGAAAAGTGTTATCTCTAGGTTATATTTTTAAATGGTTCTCTAGGGTGCTCATGACTAAAGAGAATGCTTCACAGTGGTCTTTGAAGTAGGTAAACCTTGATATCAGCAAAGTGTAAAGCAGAAGCAAATTTAAGATACTCTACAGCTTAACGATGTTTTGTAAAGAAGATCCTATTTTCACTCCTCAGGAGGCTGACTGACTTTCTGGAGGAGTCTTTGGCAGCTGCAGCATAATCTGGAAGAACATTCATTTATAAATTCATTTATAAATGAATGTGCTAATCAGCCATTTCATTGTTTTGAAGATACARTCAGAACTTTCTCTTAAGTTTACCTGGAGTTTTCTGTACATGCAATGCTGAAGGAAACAATCTCTTGAATTTACTTCAGTTAGAAAGAACTTACTATATGTATGTAGTTCATGCTACAGCTTTTATCTTCCTTTAAGTAGAAGATGAAATTAGCCCACATATATTTAGGAATCTGAATACCAACCCTTCTTTCTTGGTGAGGTAAAACTTTAGTCCTCCATTTTTATACATGTACCAAGTAAATGGTGGGGGGGGGGGGAAGCAAGACAACTGTCATGGGCAAAACAGTCTCGTCTCAGGAAATTTCACTTAATGTAATTTATTGCCAGGTCACATAAACTTTTAATTACTGATTTGGGTATTGAGAAAAACAAGAGGACAAACAATTAAACACTTAGGGAAACACCTTTCCTCTCCCCCCGCGCCCTGCCGTTCATGGCCAGTACAACAGCAAAACCTATTCCAGATCTTGCCTTGCTTAGCTTTATGGGTGTAATTCCAGTCTAGATCACCCCCTGCAATTGTTTTGCACAAAACTGAACAAGGGGGACTATAATAGTGACTTATGTGAAAGTCCAAAAGTAAGTTGTTGCAGTGTAGATGGCTTTGATATTCTGTGTAGTCTAATCTTAATATGACTTAAAATGTTTGATGACTTCCTTCAATTTCTTCTTTCTTATTAATCTATTATTCTACAACTTTTTGGTGTACAGATCTAGTAGTGGTTCTTAATAAAGGCCAGACTTCTGTCATATGTTTTCACAGAGTGCTCTCAATTTCAAAAGAAAACTACACATTTCTAACAGAAAAAAATGAAATGAAAATATTTCATTTTATTGTAAAAGTTTGCTGTGACTAAACCATAAATACAAGTATAATTTTATTTCAACTTTGGGAAGATTTACAAGAAGTTCCAATTTTTTACTCTGTGCTCCCTGGATTTTCTTCTGTTACTTGTTTACATTATACTCGTATCCATCAGGATTGGCTGGACATACTTTGGAAGGCATATAAACTCCCTTGATAGTATTTTCTGAGTAGAAAAAGTGTAGAAGAATTACAAAATCTAAGAAACACAAAAGATATTTCTAAAGAAACAAACAAAAAAAAACCCTCAAGAATGGAATAATATTTTAGTAGAAATAGAAACAAGGTATTTAAAAACATGAATTTTGAGAATATGCACAGAAAAGCAAGTGTTAGGGTGAGAAACAAGCTGAAAGGTCTACACAGGCTGTTTCTATGAGGGCAAACATTTGGATTTGCTGGCTGTGTTTAATATGCCTGCTCTGTGAAATTTAATGTAAAAGTGTATGTGTAAGTATCAGAGCAACTGAATTTCTTCTATAGGGAGAGATATATATTTACAGATATATGCATCAGCACTCCTGTCTCTGCTGACTGTAGTCATCCAGTTATTGTAAAGAGTGAATATGATGTGATGTGAGATTAGTTTAAATGATACAGTAAAGATCAAAGGTAAAGATAATCACAGATCTCTTCGCTATCATTCCTTTCAAATAATTTACAAAGAAAATTTCACCTCTTTTCACATAGGTGAAAAGGTAGGTAAATCACAGTTTTCTCAGAACCAGAAAAATTCAATCTTTCTTACAAATAACTTATTGCGAGATATTCAGTCAAGTCTCAGACACACTGATGGACAACAAAGCATTGCTAAGTGTACATACTAACTTTCGATCTTGCAGTCTTAGTAGGATTTCATTGTGCCCTCATTATAAATGTGTAATACCAATGTGTGTCAAAGAAAATTAAATGATAGTATGAAGGGCCGTCTACACCTTTTATGTTAGTGGCATCAAAGGAGGAAATGTCTTGACAAAGCAAAAAAACAGTAGGTCAGTCAAGTTAGCGTAGCACTGTYTAAAGCCTATTCATCAACTGTTATGAAGAGAAAGTCACATGAGGCTAGGCTGTAATGAACAAAACCACATTCTTAGGTCATCAGGATATAAATGTAATTCTGTGCAATTTTAAAAGATCTTTTTGCAATAGTAAGTTGCATGTTTTAAGGTGATATCCTCTTATCGTTGGCTGTGGACTTCTAAACACGCATCTTTAAATGTTTGAGTTGGTGAAGCTGTTTATTAGATCAGATGTTCATAACATGTTCATAAAAAAAGCCTCGCCAATAGAATCAATATCTAAGCTACTGTTAATGCTGATGGGAGCAAGAACTGATACATATACCATTTAGAAAAGTGGTGATGTGATCCAAGTAATTCTGAGTTTTATTCATTGCTCTGATGCAGACTTCCACTTTGATTTTGAGCATGTCAATTACATCAGCACATCTAACCTCTGTTTTCTGCATCTGTATAACGTGGATAGTGATAACTACATATATATCACAGGTTTCTTTGAAAGTTGAATTCTTTAATATATGAAACACCTAGTAAGRCTCAGTATAATTATTTATATTATATTATTAATACATTAGTCTAGTTGCCACTATTTAAAATAAAGATTTTTTTTCTATTTCTGAATTAATTTCTACAATTAAACTTTCCAGATTTAAAAATGAAAAATTTCTCACTTACTTATTTGCTTGATTTTGCTGCCACTGAAATCCATGAGAGTTTTCCCACTGATGTAAGGGGTCACCTAACTGAGCTGAGTGGCTAATTTGTTGTTCTCTTGCTGTAACTTTTTAAAAATAATCGGATTAAAATGTCAATGGCATTATTCCCACATAGTGTGAACAATTCAGGAGACAGACTAGTCATACAGAAAAATATTTTCCTTTTCTTCTACCTGTCAGTTCTCTGATCAAAGCTAGTTTCTGTGAAAAGCAGAGAAATAGTCAAGAAATAGGAATATGCATGGAGGGGCTCTTATTAAAAGGCAAAGCAAAAGTATGAAGTATTGCTTTTATTTGTTTCACACTAACATTCTGAAAGACAATTAGAAGAAAATTTGAAACAAAGGAAAGCTTTTACAGTGATATTATGTACTTAAACATCCAAATTTATTGCTTAGTTTCAAAGGCATTTTTCAGGATGGAAATCAGAGCTTTAAAAGACTGCTTTTCCAAAATTGTTCTTGGGTAAAATGTGGTGATTGACATCTTGATTGCAATGTTATGGAAATTTTATATAGCATACTTGACTTGGACAGTTATGAGTAAATAAATAGGAGTACCTATGAAGTTCATTAGGGCTGTTTGGGATTTACAGCTTCTACAGCTGGAGTACTAAGGAGTAAAGAGCCTTTCTTTTAAACCACCAGTGGAGGAGAAGAGAGAATTTTACATCACAGGGGTTCTGTTTCTGCTCTAAGCAGGTTAATGTTGTAAAATAACTAAATACAACTCAGAATAACTCTTGGACCAGGATTACTTTCCAAAACTTTCTTCTCCAAGAGTGTGCCTTAACAACAAAGTTGCATATTCAACTAGATAAGTGACCTGCTCAAGAGGCGGTTCTGCAGTGCAGCCCGCTGCCGTGCAGGAGAGCTCAATGGGCTCTGGGCTGCCCCCTGTTTATGGTGGGGGAGATGATTGACTCCCAGTCATATTTGCATGCTAGATGGGTCTTAGTCGGCACATGCTCAGTTAGCCCCTGCCTATGTGCTGTTTACGAGGAGGTCAGGTTGAGGGGGAGAGAGCACATCGCGGGGGGGAAGAAGCACACCGTCACAGGATCTTCTCCAGCAAAAGCCAGGGATGACACCCTGTAAAATAAGATATGATTGACTATGTTAGACCAGGAATTTGTGCATTGTTTTTCTAATTGTTGTCCCRAAATAACTCTCCTCATTCTGAGCCAGTCCATTTTGAAGTGAAGTAACAGGATTTCAGGAAAAATACTCACTTCTGCAGTGTCAAAAACACAAGAGGTGCCCCCTAAGAGTTCCACGCTCTTTGGGCTCCATTCCTGAGCAACTCAACTCCAAGATGCCCCAGTCCCGGTGCACCGGGGGGCCACTACCGTAGGCCCCCACCCGTTTATCTCTTAATAGTTTCACACCCTCTTGAACTCACTCTTCAAAGTTCTTTTCAACTTTCCCTTACAGTACTTGTTCAACCTCTTTCCAAGAAGAAAATTGTGTTGCTTATCCAAATGCACTTCAGTTTTGGCTTTTAAATATTAATTTCTTCTACAACAAGCTTACCAATACTAGCAAGTCATTTTTATGACATCCATTACATTGAACCTGTGCACTGTAGCACCTCACATCTTGAAAGAAACTAACCCCTTTGATCTTCTTGGATGCTCAGACATTAAAGATAAAAAGACGGACAAGAAAAATTTTGTCTCTAATTTCTATGAGGAATGTTTTCAGTTTTGTCTGGCAGCTGTGGTTTTCCCTACCATGTTGACTGCAAATATATTCACCAGTCTGCCTCAAGGTCAAAATGCAAAATTATGATATAACTTTCTTCAGTTGGCAGGGGTGACCACACTTTAAAAGCCAAAGGCTGGCTTTCTGATCACCGATGATGCAACTCTTAATGTTTATTTGAATACTAATAATTAACTTAGTATTAGTTCAGTGATGCCTGTAATTAAGTGCTATAAAAGTCCTTACTACAAGTATCAGGGTGATCCTCAGTAGTTTACTTAGCACTTTTTAATTCACACATCTCCAAACATTTTAAAAAGGGAATAAATACCATTAGCCCCAGTGACTTATTTCCTATTTAATATTAATGCTATATATTCAAGTCAATAGTCATTCAACATGATGAAAATCTATGCTCTTTGGCTACTGGTGTATATAGAAATATGGAAATAAGGTGGAGAGCTTAATTTTTTATATTTTTAGAGGGATGCAGTGTGAGAAATCAGCATCAGAGTTAAGTCAGCTTCTTTTGTTTCTTAGATGCATTAACAGAGTGAGATTTTGGCAGAGCAGACAGCTTCATTGTAGGACAATGAACTTCCAGCTGTTGTTTGACTAATTTACTCCAGCCTGCTGAAAGTAGGGTTCTTGAACTTAGCATGATGGGACTCAGAGGTGTCAAATGTTTTCATGAGCCTGATTTGGATATTTCTTACCCTGAAATTTGAAAACAGAAAATCACTAACCTTGAGGATGTTTTGGTTTCAGAGACTGAAAGAGCCAGCTTTCTTTCAACTTATATCCCCTTAAGTGAGCAGATTCTTGGAGTCAGCAAGTATATTTTTTGTGCTTATTTCCTTCAATGTTTTAGTGTCTTCATTGTTTGGCACTGAATTTTAGGAATGTATGGAACAGACAGCTTATTGAGCTGAAAGAAGTAGGAACAGTTAATTAAGGGAAGTTAATTACTTTTTTATTTAAGTATTATTTTGATGTTTCATGTGATCATGTATACTTTTTTTACACTAGTGTGATCCTAATTCTGGGTAAGACAAAAGCAAAAAATAAACTCAGTTCCATGGATCTTCTCTGTTTCACAACCCAGCAAAACACTGTAATGAAGCACTATATAATGTGTTGACACTGCCTCTGTGAAGCACTGTTTTTTATATGGATTCCTGGGTCACTGATCATTGGAATTACAACTAATCCCTATTTTCTCTAATATATTAACAGAACAAGAATTTGCAAATAAAGAGATAATACTGTTACTGTGGAATACTAACTAGTTAGTGATGAAACATTACAAATGTGAACCACCTCTGTAAAAATTTTTTGAGATTTTTAAGAAGAGTGACAGTATCTTCAGTCTCCGACATTATGGCTTCTAAGATGAGAGTAACCTTCTGCTAAATTTTTAAATATCCAGACAGAGTGTAAATGTTAGCTGACCTTTCCCTCTGAATTGATAGTGAAAAAAATGTATCCATATGCTCCTCCTTTTCCACACGAATAAATACAAACCTTCCCTCTTTGGCTTTGTTACTTAGCTATTCCTATCATTCCTTCTTTAAGTACTTATAAACTTACATAGTAGCTTTTGAGCTTGTTTCATGGGACCTGATGTCTTCACTGAATTCAGTGTAAAAACTCTCTGTAAAATTGTTGTCCTTTAAAACAAAGATCTGAGACACAAGTGGATTTTTATCTTACCTAGGGCAAAGTATTTTCATCATATAAGCAAGGTATAGATCAGTGTGTAAAATGCTGAAATAATGTTTTAAAAGAAATAGCAATTAAGAAAGTATTTCTTTTGATTCCATTAGCCACACTCTCTCTTCCAGAGATAGATTTGATTAAAATATATTACAACAAGAATTTTGTTCCATAGAAATAGCCCTCTATACAAAGAAATAACTGACTGACAGTTGCAGCAATAAAAGTAATCAAAGTCTAATGTTAAAAATCTTTTATGATATACAGGGAAAAATAGTAGCTGAAAGTACCAGAGGGTATGACCTGGGTGGTAGGTCATGATGGAAAGCTTCTTCTAATAAAATTTTTTTCTTTTTTTTTCTAGATGGAGAGACAATAGAAATGTTTTGTGTAGGAACTGATTATATAAGTTTCTGCTCCTGTGTATGCATATGTGTTTGGGGGCAGGGGACAGTGCTCCCTAAAATATTGATGCAAATTTACTTACTGTGCATGCTTTAAAATGTAAACTGTTGAAGAACTAAAATCACATAGAATTATTTTCAGTGCCAGCTATGCAGCTAAAAGGGTTCTGGGTTTAGTGAGAAGCTCTAAGAAATGACAGCAAAATTTATTCATATATAAAAACACCAAGAACACACAATTTCAAGTACCTCAGTAAAAAAAATGATCTCTGCAATCTATATTGTGCTTCCACATCTATGGCCAGAGAGTAATTTCTTTAAACAGTATTTCCTTTTAGAAAGTAGTCAGGCTGTCACATTTGACACTGTTTATCTAATGTGGTTGTAAAAAAGGGAACTAGAAATTACATCTCACCAGAGATTTGAGTTATGGTGAACATCACTTTCTGCTCTCCATCCTTTTTAGAGAGCATTGTCATTAGCTCATACAATGTGAGCAAAAGGGATGAAAGGATTGCAGTTACCAAAGAGCAAGACAGGTCCCTATGTGTGTATGGATGAATATAGATTTATGTATTCCTTAGTGAATTAATCTACACTTTACAATAGAGGAGCCCATTTCTTAAAAAGCCGCACTGATATTTCTACAGTGCAAGCCATTTTTATAACTAAATCAGACGTGTGGCGGCTGCGATCAGCTAGAAACCTAGCTCTAGCTTAGCAGAAGCTTACCAAAATCTAAAATGGCACCTTTTCCAAAACATCAGTGAGTATTAAGTAGAACAATGAAAATGTTATAATTATCCTAGCTAGACAAAAGCAATTACAGCTGAATGGTGGAAAGAGTGTAGCATCCAGTAAGGGAGACCATCCTTGCTATTCCTCCCTCCTACTTGTGTCTTGCCACAATTTGGGAACATGATGCATCCTTCTTTGCTGCACGACAGTCAGGCTGCAGCAGAGTCTCAGAATACACTACACACATAATAACAGGATTTTCGCTCCCTTTCTTTAATACAGGTTTTGTTACTATGATCCATATCTACGTCACTTTGATGGATTAAACAATCCACAAATTCAATCATCTGGTGAACAGCATAGAGGCTTGCTGAGTATGCTAATATCTTGCTATGAAACCCATATTCTGAGGTCTGTACTAACTTCCTGAGACTTTCTGGGTGGACTTTACTGGAGCAAGTTCAGTGGAGGGCTGCTAAGATGATTAAGGGACTGGAGCGTCTCTCTTATGAGGAAAGGCTGAGAGAACTGGGACTGTTCAACCTGGAGAAGAGAAGACTGAGAGGGCATCTTGTCAATGTATACAAATATCTAAAGGGAGAGCGTCAAGAGGATGGGGCCAGACTCTTTTCAGTGGTGCCCAGCGACAGGACACAAGGCAGCAGGCACAAACTGAAACACAGGCAGTTCCATCTGAATGTGAGGAAAAACTTCTTCACTGTGAGGGTGACAGAGCACTGGCACAGGTTGCCCAGAGAGGCTGTGGAGTCTCCATCCTTGGAGATATTCAAAATCTGTCTGGACACAATCCTTGGAAATGTGCTTTAGATGACCCTGCCTGAGCAGGGGGTTGGACTAGATGATCTCCCGAGGTCCCTTCCAACCTCAACCATTTTGTGATTGTGATTCTGTGACTTTAATACACCCCCCCAAAAAAGACAGACTTTAAATATTTAATCCAGACTGGTCATCTCTCCCCTTATGCCATACCTCCTGAGAGGCACTTGTGTTAGAATGCTTTCAATTTAGGGTCTAGTCATAATGTTTTCCTGTCTTCAGCCAGTACAGTCTAAGATGACCGGCCATCTTTTCAGACACATCTATTTGTGGGACCCAAAGAAAAGGAAGGCATTTTTGGAGGTATGGATGTGTGTAAAGTTTTGATGAAGATTTGGGAGTTCTGGCTTGTTGTGTTACATACTGATCAGTATATCTCTGTCTGTGTCAGGGTTGCATTTGACTTTGAATCTTTATATTTTCTATTTAATTAAATTATTCTTGAAAGATACTGGAGGAGTATAAACACAGAGCTGGGAGCATACTGAGGATGGCACAATGAGATATATTTAGTATGGTATAAAGTTAGAAAAGGTATCCTGACACTAAGATCTATTAGGCTGTCAAATAGTCTCCCAAGAGAAATGGTGGAATCCTTACCACTGGCAATATTTAGAATTTGATTAGAGAAAGCACTAAAAAATGTGCTGAAAGGAGGGATCATATTTGATAGGAGCTCCTAATAGGTGATCTGTTCTTTTCTATCCCTAATTTCTCTAATTGCATGCTCAGATTTGATGGAATAACAATTTAAAGATTACCTCTAAGTATCTCAATAAATATTAAATACTTTTTTACTGTTCTGCTCATTATTATATTCACAAATGAGAAGTCCCTTCACATGCTACATGTTTGCTTTTAATTATACTTGACTTTTCTGCAATAATTCCTGTACAAGATTGTGCTAGTTAAGTTCACTCTTCTTGCATATCTTTTAATGCCAAGAAGAAATTTTTGCATTACCTCTAATTCTTGTGTTTTATACATCATGCTAAAATAAATGTTCTAGTTATTCACTGACAATATCCATTAGAATATGAAATGGGACAGTTAAGAGCATGCTTTGAATATGCACTTTCTTCTTTATTCCTGTACAGTATGCAGGACCAAGAGTAATTTCCAGGAACATTTTTATTCAAGTGTGATTAACAGCAACACAAACACTGCTGCTTACACTGCAAACAGCACTGTATAATAAGTTTAATCATTCTCATAGACAGAAAAAAATGGGATTCATCTCTTCTGGAAATTGATATCAACATGATGCTTAGTCTGTCCAGTACTAAATTAATTTTTAGCATTATCAAGGGAAATACTTTGATCATGTAACATCTTCAAAATTTAGACTTGGAAGAAAAAAATAAGTTTGATCAATTTATCTGCATAAATTGATGAGACAAACTGCTCAGGCTGCAACTTCCAAAATTATATCAAAGGTCCCACAGTGACTACTGAATAATATTTAGTTCCAGGTCTAAAAACAATAGCAAATAAGAATTGCTGTTGGTACATCTTCTAAATACTGCATTATCCTCTTTGAAAGGAAAAAAAAGCCTTAAGAGTTAATTTATTTAAATAGGGAATGAAAAAATGCATAAATTACTGAGACAAAACAAGCAAAACTAAAAAATCAATTAAATCTCATTTGTCCAAATTTATTTTTGGAAATATTTTTCTATAAAATTGTTTTCTAGGAAATATTTTATATTACTAGAAGTGTAAAGAAGGGGGGAGATCAGTGATGAATTATCTTTGTAACAATCTAGGACTTTGGGAATTTGATTGGACAAGCAGGTGCCASTTATGAAAATGTTTGTGAGGTGTCTGACGTAGAAGACGATGTTAATGATTCAAGCATTCAGAGTGTTTGAGTTCTCAGTTAGACCTACTTCAGGATTAAAAAAGGGAAAATCTTTATTTGCCCTGTTTTCTATTGTTTTAAGCACTTAAACAATTTCCAGTCTACTGTTTTCTCTTTCCATCTGAAATTCTAGTCTCTCCTTTTAAGCTGCAAATCACTTCTCTGATTTTCTCCAAACCTTTATAAAATGTAATGGGTTTTGCATGTTAACTACTGCAAACAGTTTTTGAACTGTTCCAAAGTGAAGTCATTTTAGCCTTCCTTAATGGCTAAATATATTTAAACAGAGAATAAAAACAGATCAAAACAATGAAATTCCACCTAGAAGTAACCTATACATTTTCTTTTCTTCATCTGGAAAATGAAAGGCTATTTTTTTTTTGTTTGTTTGTTTGTTTGTTTTACTGCTGCAGTAAAATTGGGCAGATCTCCTAGCCGTTAGTTGTGATGACTCCCACAAGTTTTTTCCTGAGGGAATTCTGTAAATTCAGAGAAATTGRCAGTTTATAAAATTTGAGAATGTATTTACCAGTGCACATTATCCTGCATTTGGCCAAGTTATATTTAATCTGCCTACTTCCAGCATCAACAATACATCAGATTGAAATTTGATTTAAATTAAATGTATTTCAGGGTGTTATAAAGCACCTGTCAAAGCATTTCTGCTTTTTGCTAGCATCTCAGAATTTACTTGCATGTTTACAAGGTCTGAGATGGACAATCCTGTGGTCACATTTTCAAGGGCTGGAAAATAAATAGGAGAATTACTAGAAATCAAATAGTGGCATTTTTTCAAGGGTCTGAAATTTAATTTGCTGTATTATTACAAAGCTTTTTTAAGATTGAAGTGCTTTACTTTTAAGGGATTGTGGCTACAGTGAAGAACCATTGTGACATGCTTTAAACTGTCAATAAGCTGTTAAACTCAGTTGCATCAGTTGTCAGTCTTCGATAGATACTTGTAATGGTCTCTGTATCTACTATATAAGAAATCTTTCTGCTCCATGGACAGATTTTATGTCAGATCAATCTCCTGATTATACAGTTCCTGTGGGGGTGAATCAGGATGCTCAACAAGTTCACTATTTGATTTACCTGAAATTTTGGAGAAAAAAATATTAGATATGATAAAGAGATTAAAACCAATAGTGGATATATTACAGCCCATCCTCCCTTGGCAGCCGAAGACTGCTTTTCAGTCCATTCATTTCAATTCACAGAAAAAATAAATCTTTAATTTAAATGCTAGTTACGTGATATTGTCACCAATGCAACTTGCTACTGTAATATATTATCACTGAAGTACTATGTAAGTACTATGTAAGTACTATATAAAGCAGTACAAGGCATCAATAAAAATAACAATTAAAAAATCCTTCCTTCAGGGATCTCAGAATCTTAGACAGAAGCTGCAAATGCAACTTACTGCAGGTACCCAAAGAAGATAACTTTGATTATTTTTCACTTTCACTTGCTTTTTTTCTAAAATGACTCATTTTATTGATTCTGGAAGAAAAAGCTGTCTCTGCGACACATTCCTGTGCTGTAGGAACTGGGTGAATGATTGACACTGAGGTTAGGAAGCTATTCTGTAAGGAGGGGCAGTGTAAAAAAAAGCACGAATGAAATGAGCAAGGAAATGCCCTGTTTGGGGTGTTGATGGCAGTGAGGTTGGGGGCAGGGAAAGTCTGACAAGTTAAACTGATGTAAGCAGCAGCAGATTATATAGAGCTTTGACACAGAAATTAGAAGTTTCAGTGTGACACCATAAGCACAGGAGAGCTAACAGAAGATTTAAAGAAATAAAGATGTGAGATGAATGTTCTGGTATAATAATTGCAGCAGCAAATTATGCTGTAAGCTATAGTCTTGTAAATATGGAAGGAGGGAGAAGACTCCCGTTTATACTAGGTTTTCTTTTACATTTTCATCCCATTTTGATTTTTTTTCAACACACCAAAATATATTTTAAATGCTAGGCATTTATTTTGTATTTAGTTGAAAACTACAGAAAAGAAAAACCAAAAAAATATAATGAAACCTATATTTTGGGGAGTACACAGCATTTTGCTGAAGTATCTGAGATTCTCTTTTACTGTGATTGCTTAGACACCCCACAGTTATTTGCTTCCATGGTCACTGCCCTATTTTTATCTTGAGTAGAATCAATTTTAGGATCTCTGGGCAGTAAACTAGTTTAGATTGACTCATTCTTATTAGCCTAATTGTTCAGTGCTGGGTTACTAAACCTGTGAAATATGAAGACATGAGCATTTGTGTTCTTTGCTTTGTATTCACAAAATCACTGTAACTATGATTACATTGAAATATCAATGGCATTTCCATGACTATGTGAAAGATGTTCAGCTATGTATATTTTACCATCCAGTTATAAAGATACTTCCCAATTCTTGTATGTGAAGAACAAAATTGATTTCGTTAGGAGGCCCAGTGTACTGAAATTAGTTTGTTGCCTCTGGCAAGCAGATCTGCTCTGGTTGTAGACTCTAGTTCATATATTGCATTTAAGCCTGTGAGTTGAAGTCCTTAACATAAGCCTTGATTTTCAATTGTTTAGTATTCCCATTTTAATTTCAGCATTATTTTTGTTATTAGTACTAGTATTTATCATATTGATGGATATAATGCCACTCTACTTAATTGTTTTTGACTTTGTCTTCAAAATGCTTGGTGAGATCTCACTAGTGCAGAGGATATATGTCATCTTCAACAAACTGATGTTATCTAGTCTCTCTTTTCTGACCCTCGAGGTATAACGGAGAAATACCAAGGCTAGCAATGATAACAGTCACAAATGCTTAAAGAAGAATTTTGTCGGATGTTAAGTTTCTAAACATAAATTACGATTCTGGGAAACCTTCCTCAGCAACAGGCTAACTTTCCAGGTATTTCAGTGAGATTCATCTGCTCTAACTGCAGGTTTTCAACAGTGGATAACCCAAATCTGAACTAGTCATTTTTACCCSTCTTTATAGTCAGTGGAGAGAAATTGCCATTTGTCTAAATTACATGAAGTAAGCTCCGTAGGTTTCTTTTTTTTTTTCTGCTTGAATTTTTTCTGTGGACTGAGATTTGTCCCTCTACATATATTCAAAGGTGCCCCCATTTTAAAAAGACTTGGTGACTGAGCAGCAAATTCATGAGCATGTGACTGTGATCAGAAGGTAAATCTTCCCCCTTATAGCTCCCTAGAAAGGCTCAATCAAGCCAACATTCATAGATCATTGCCAACACACAATGACAGCTCTATTTGCCACTTTTTAAAAAAGAACAAATAGAGAAAGAGGTGACACTAGTACAGGCCCATGTATAATAGTTGTGATATGCTTGAAAAGATAGAAACCTTGGTTAAAATTACCATTTCTGTTAAGCACATACCTCCCACCTCCCTGGAGAGTGCCATGCCCATCAGAATATGGTGATGGGAGTGAAGTACTAGAAGAGTGTTTGCTGTTTCCTCACTTATATCTGTTTTTCCATACAGGAAAAAATTGAAGATTCATTATGTCAAACAGGGAGTATGACTAGCTAAGGGCATGAGCTGTACATCTGGAAGGAGAGAGCATCCCAGATGTGTTTCTGTATTTTCTTTCCAGTGTTTAACATAAAGTAAAAGGAGTGGGATTTAAAATTTCCTGTAGTTGTTAGCATGTCCTGTTACCTAGATGTGTAGTCGACTGCATACCAAACTGTTTGACGTGAGATATTCTCTGAACAGTATGCTGTCTGTTTTAGATGCTATTTTGACGTCCCTGCCCTTGCCCATGCATATTTCACGGTGTTCTAGATTGCATTTTGGGTCTCTGGTCGTGTCAAAACTCAGCTTAGCAGCACTGATTTTTAAAAGCTCAGTTTTCTCTATACAATAAATTGCTTCAGATGAGAACCTAACTTACATACCTAAAGGTTAGTTGTCTAAATCTGAGACACCCATCCCAGGCTCCCTTTGTAGTTGTTGAAGAGACAGACCTCATTTAGAGAGCAATCCAGTTTATCCTCAGATAGGTGTCAAAATGCGTTGGATAGGTTATGCTCTAACAATGCTTTATTTCTACCTGTCGGTTCTAAGGGGAGTTCACAATGACTGGCGGAGTGGTAGGTGACTGGTTCCAGAATTCTAAGGTTACATGATATGGATGATCTGGATGTGTGAGAGAACAGGAATGTGACTGACTCACGACAGAAAAGGGAATGAGACGCTGTAGATTTATGGAAGCAGTTAGGAGAAAATAGTGGAAACTATGTGAAGGCCCCTTTACTGTCGAACCACTGGTTTTAGAGTTACAATTAGAGCTGGATTTTTGTATGTTCACCTCCTCTGAAGTACAGTACTAATTTCCATGGCCAGGAGCACCTTTCTGGCCTGCAGCTAATAGTAAGGTAAGCTAATAGTGATTCTCAGGTTAGAGACCTTTTTTTTGTTTGCATATTTGCCAAGCCAAGTACAGATTAGCATAACTCACTCTGCTCTGACCTGCTTGTTTTTTCGAAAGGCTGGATATTTTGAAGTTGGCTGTTTTAAAAAGAGTTTGGGCTTTCTTCTATTAAAAAAAAAAAAAAAAACTAACTTAGTTTTGGCTTCCTTAAAGTGTCTTTTTTCATGTATGCATATTTGCCAAGCCAAGTACAGATTAGCATAACTCACTCTGCTCTGACCTGCTTGTTTTTTCGAAAGGCTGGATATTTTGAAGTTGGCTGTTTTAAAAAGAGTTTGGGCTTTCTTCTATTAAAAAAAAAAAAAAAACTAACTAGTTTTGGCTTCCTTAAAGTGTCTTTTTTCATGTATTACCAGGACAATGGAAATCGACATATGTACAATATTGTTGGTAGGGCAGTTTCTATTAGAAGTATTTGAATTATTTTCTGTCTTGGTTTCCCAGAGCTGAAGCCTACCATTTTTCAGAGCATGCTGTGAAAATCCTATTTTCTAAGGCTGTTTAGAGGGGGGATGATTTAAATTTGGTGCATTTTAGTATAGGCTGTTGCTGTTTAAAATAGGGTTTTAATGTTAAGTAGGAAATTCATGTTTAAAGAGAACAGGTTGCTTTAGACTAGAATGTCCTTGTTATTGATGATACTTATTATTTTGTTTGTATTTTTAATACTTGTTTGGACATGTCAAGCTTAGAGAAGATTTGAGTGAATCTAAATAAATGAAATAAATCTTTCCCAATGATATCTTGGGTGTTGAATCATATTGATACTTCACTTCTCCTGAGGAAGTAGAATATAAACCTTCTAATTATTTCCCTTTTTTCTGGCACACCCTTTTTTCAACTATAATTTTCTGCATCAGTGGTAAAGTACTACATACTTGCTTCTGAAGTGGGTGTTCCCAATTTATAATTTCATATGCTCTTCTGAGAGTCTTCTAAGACTTTTTCATGTCTTCACTTTGTGAGGAAAGAATGGTAAATACTAAAATATTCTTGTTTATAAATTAGTCCATTCTTGTGTTGATCTGTATTTTTAAATTTTCCTTAAATTTCCCTTTTTTTTGTTTTTTAATCTCTGAACCATACCAACTCCCCCAAATCATTCTTTTATACATATATATATATATACAGTTAACCCCACTGCAACTCCAGAACTGCATTTCAGTTCCTTTCTCTCCTCTTCAGGATGCACCACTGTAAGACCAGAGTAAATTCCTATAATTGAAAGACCAGAAATGTTCTCTTTCCCCTTCCCTGCCACAAAATAAAGGTATCTTTTTCTTCTGTTTTGGAAAGAAGTTACATTAATAAATACCTGAAAATAAAGATACTGTTGGATAAAAACCTAGATGATGAAGAAATGGCAGTTTGCCTTTGCATACAGTTTGATTATTTCTACTGGTCCCYCTATTTCATATTTTTCAGCTCATTCCAGTAAGCTTTTTTCTTTTGAATGCTGGTGACTATCATGAGGAAAAAGCCTAATCACACAGGGAAAGAGTCTTCCCAGACAACTAACCACAGTCCAATAGACAGCTTTGAGAACCAAACCTCATCAGAGGCTTTTTTGGAATTCAAAGAAAACTGTTTCCATCACATCCTTCTTATCTGCACCTTCATTAACCTCTTCAAATGACTTGAAGGCTTAGGGAGGTGTTTTTCTTCCTTCACCGAAACTGTGTGGCTTGACCCTCTCAGTTTCTGCTTATCATACAAGTGCTCTAATATTCCGATTAGCATGGGCATGGGTTCTCAAGCCGCGGACACTGATTAGGCTCAGGGTCACTTTATCTGAGAGGTACTTCTGCTCGAAACTCACAGACCTCAGTTAAAAGGACTTAGAAAAACTTAGCATACAGAATAGAAGGTCCAAGTGTTATATGTATGTGTATATATGTGTATATATATGCATAAAGATTTCTGCTGAAATAAATGAGATCATAGATATTATAGGGAAAAAAAATTAAGTATCTAATTCAAAGCACACTGGTGATTCTTCTTTTGCCTTCATTTAGTTGTGGATACAGCCTTAATAACTTACTTAGATTTCCTAAGAACACCATTTTGTGTTCAGTGTGCATATACAGAGTATTTATCTAGATCAATTTAATGTTTTTCTAATATAAGGACTAATGACCTAGAGAGTGCATGACAGAGCCAGACTCTGTCGCTGAGTAAAAGATTTCACTGCATTTGGAGAGGGCATCCTGGGTTCTGGTCTCTGGATAAAATACAGAATTACCCCTGTGAGCAAAGTCCTCATCACACAGAAAGGATGGTATATGTGTATTTGAATGTCCTCAAATTCAGTAGCTTCTGGATCCTCACAGGGTCTACATGGGAGCTGGATGTCTAGCTTCTCAAAATGTGTGTGCAAGAAATGCTTTGAAATATTAAAGCTGTTGGTGCTGAGGAACTGAAGGTTAAACAGAAGAAAAAGTGTTCGGGGAATTGGAGGAACTTTAATGATATGAGCAGAACTATTCTGGATTTCCATTTCAGATTTAGATGCTTGATGTCTTTTTAAATGCTCTTCTAGATGCTTGAAAGCTTCTTTGGAACAGGGTTGCCTGGGCACATTATATCATACTTGCTAATATATACCACGTATAATTAGTTCACCTGTAGGATTAAAAGATAATTCTGTTGCAAAACAACACAAGTAACAGAACATTAACCAGAAAATACTTTTTCTTTATTAAAGATGTATTGTGCTTTTTACTCTGGCCCTGTTTTCCAATCATTCTACTTGAACCATTAGCACTATATTGACCTGCTCTGAGCCTTTAGGGAGGCTGTTACAATATGTAACATGAACCAACAAAAGTGTCTTGTATTAACAAGTGTTCTCTGTCCTACTGGTGCTGAATGGTGATCCACCTCAGGCATCAAGAACTGAGAGCGCTAATTTGTAATTGTTCCCTTTCCTGGTCTCTCATATAGTGGGTAAGCACGCTGCACTGCATTTCCTCTAGCCATTCCACTTTATACGGGAACTTGTATCACCCTCATCTCCACAATAGCTGGATCCCATCCAGCTGTGTACTGATCAATGTGACTAACATCTGTCTCGTGTGGTTCATTGTTTCTCTCCTCCTGTCCCCCCGAAGCAAGATTGTGTATTTAGTGATATCATGTTAAAGATATAACTGTGGTCTGCAGGGGTATCTGTGTTTAACTGTATTTTTTGTAATGAGAGTATATTAATGAAGACAAGTCAAACTTGTGCACCTGCCCTTCAACTGGAAGATGATGAGGTTTGTGTGGGCTGTGGTTTCTGCAAGAGGTCATTCACCAGTCGCAGAACAGGCCCTAAGAGGACTCCCCTCCCCTGCCCAGAAAAGCTTTCCCTCGCTGTAGGCAGCAGCAGGGGCCTGAGTGGTGGAGTCAACCCCTGCAGTCGGCCTCCTGGGCATCCTTCAGGCTGCTCAGCCCCTTTCTGGTGAAGCCTCTCACCTGGAGTCCGCACTCACACTCAGTCCTCAGTAGGAAACCAGACCAGTAGACAAATGCAATATGTTTGACCTAAGGAGACATAACTGAACACCTTCTCCTTTGAATGGTTTCTTGAAATCAGGAGTACCAGTGAAGTCTAGTTCAATTCAAAAGTATGAGGTATCAAAATAACATTGTACTTTGCATCATTATGATAGTTTACCAGAAGTGGTTGTTTACTGGGTTCCTGTTATTTTGGAGCTTCCCCATCCAATCCTTTCTGCCCCAACTTAACAAAATTTTGGATAGCTTGTGGAAAAGGACTGAATTGCCTTCTGCTATAATTAATATTTGTTGAAGATTTTTTAATCCCCCCTAATTCCTTTAGCACTTTCCATAACAGAAGAACTTTCTTGTGACTGCAAAGTGTTTGGTTTCTGTTAACTAAAAATATCTAAAATTCCTAGAGAAAAAGAACATGTTTCCATACAGCATTTCTTGCCTACTTTGTTGTTGTGTAGTGAATGAACATATTCTCTATCACATCCAAAGTCATTCCCTGGGTTCTCTCTGTCTTTTTCTTCCCCCTCCTTTTTTTTTTTTTTTTTTAATAGTTACCATACAGTCTTTGGTCTAGAGGCAGCTACAACARATCACATTTGCCCATGGCTCCCTCAGTAGAAGGATTCAGACATCAGAGGACCAGAATTGCCTTCTGGAGTTATTAGTATCTCTCCATTTCAGATGGARTATCTCTCCAAATAAGTCATTTGCTCATTTCAGTGGATATTTTTCACATATAGTTATTTAAGGGACCATTTCTATATCAAATTGCTAGGAAACAATTGTTTTCAGTATCATTCTTCAGTATGCTAAATAGATCCTGCTGAAGCACTGTGGCTTGGACAAACATTGCAGTTTATCCAGATAAACTAAGTTTTCAAATGAGAAGCTGCTTTCTTTACATTTGCAACATACAGGTAGCCTTTAACATATATTCGTTCACAATTCTTGTCAATAAGGCTGCATGTTTTACAAAACACTGGGCAAACAGCATGTGTACATTAATGCAGATTACTTCTACAGCCTGATAATATTATTTGGTTTATCAGTCTTCTAAGTTATGGTGTTTTATTTCTCCCTTAGGGATACGATGATGGATATGGGGGTGAATATGATGATCCAAGCTATGAGGCATATGACAACAGTTATGCCACCCAAACACAAAGGTAAGTGTTTATAAATTTATGTGAACTTTCAATGAAACTGTTAGAGTTAACACTTCTTTTGCCTTGCTTTTTATATAAATTTCCTATTTTATTTTCTACATTAAATTCACAAAATCTCACAATATTTTAAATAATTATCAAAAAGTAGTAATGGTGGTCAGAGTTAATATACAGAATTATTCAAATGAAGCAAAAATCACAGAGAGACTTTTCAAATCATTGCAAATTAAGGTGTAGTTTAAAAATAACCAAGTGATTACACCATTTTACTACCTGATCTTATTCTGACCTTATCTGTGCATTTTTTTTTCCTTTAGTAGTGCAAAGTCTCCAAGGGCATCTCATATTTCATAGTTTTTATAATGCTTGGGCAAAACCAGAAACAAACAAATAAATAAATAAATAAAAGTAATGATGATGRCAAATACCTACTATTGGTTGGCATCCACCCTCAAGGAAAACTATAAAATGGAATTTTTGCCTGAGGTAACACTGAAACTATCTGCTTTCTGCCAGATACTTTCTCAACAACTTTCAGAATTGATAAAAGCAACTAAGACTGGATATTTTATTTTATGTCCTTGCTGTGTGAGATAATGGAAAGAATTATATTGACATCTTTTATGACTCATGTCATTAAAAAGAGGCAACAAAAATGATTACTTTTTACCTACACATACCTCCCACACATGTGCATATATTTCTCTCTACAGTTGGTCCATGTTTATTAAATACAAAAAGACATCTTTTTCATAGTTAAGCTGAAGACTAACAGAGTGCTTCAGCCAGTTATTCAGAAAATGCTCTGATTGATCACTAAGGATAGATGTCAGATCATAGAAAGCCAAAGTTTTAACAAGAAAAGAAGTAGATTTTAATTGAATTACTGTGATTCTTACCAGAAAAGAAAATGATGCTTATGTACATACAGAGTTTTGCACTTTAAAGACCAGAGGGCCTTAAACTTGCTTTTTGTTTAACCACTTTTTTTGCTGAATGCTTTGCTGATGTAAATGCTTCCCAGAATTATGTTCATCTCTATAACTGCTGTAGTGAACGGCACTTGAGCTGATACAAAAATTCTTTGTAAGTATTTTTATAACCAGTGAAGAATGTTTAAAAGGATGTCACACCTAAATGTGAACCCCTTCAAGTATACTTTAACAACACACTTTTAAATAATTATACATTACTAGCTGCACTCATCATGTCACTATGTAGGTAGATATTCTTGTTGTCAAATGTACTCCAATTTTTTTGAAAAGARTTCAGCCCATTTTTTGCTACAATAGTGAACTGTCACAGGAGATATTGTCTATGGTTTCAAAATAATAATTAGTTAGAAAACTGCCTGCTATGACATTGTTTTATATCATATGAATTAACTTGTAATTTCTTTGCAAGCTGATGTCCCCAATAATGAAATGACATATTTATCAAGTTGATGAGGAGTGTAATATATCAAGCTAGAACTAGTAGCAATAATTTGACTCAAGAAGAAAACTTATGAGTCAAATAATTGTCAGTTAAACACCTATTAAGTTTAGTAGTCAAATGTATTTTCTACTAATGTGAGCTACCTCCAAAATGCCTAATCTATTTCAAATCTGCAACTGAAACATTTTCTTTTATAATATATGGCAGGATATACAGTCACACTTATCCATGTTGAGTATTACTGAATGCCACAACTAGTCCATTGAGTTCAAAGAGAGTACTTGCAGAGTAACAAACTACTGAGATTTCAGATATTTAAAGAACAAATGAGCTATTAGATATGCAATTTGGATTTCTGTATCTTATATTTTGTTTCACAGAAATGCCTCCTTATTGAGCCTGCCAAAAATAATACAATAGAATAGTATCACCAAAATATTAGGATAGGTATATATACTAAAAAGTTTTCTCCTAATCTCATATCTTGTAATTGATATAACTCTGATCATTTGAGCAAGACATATAATGTAGACACCTAAGAAAGAAGATAATTTGTACCCCTTCAGAATACTGATCCAGATCATCCAGTGTGTGGTTTGTAGGGAAAAAGCAACAAAACCTTGTAGATGATGTTCTCAGAGAGAAATATAATTGTTGCTGCCATCTGCAGGGATTAACTGAAATCCTAAGGAATGCGATGAGAGCTGCAAGAGTTTTGCTCATGTTAAGGGCAATTGTTTCCACTCATTTTGTATGACTCATTAAGAAATTAATATGGAAAGCCATAAAGCAGGTCTGAACTCTGGTCTGACTGGCTGTCTCACCACACATGTTGACCAAGCCTTAATCTCATCCTCACTTTAAACCCTTAAAACTACACTGGGGGGAGAACTGAATGCAAGCTGAATTCAGTATGCTTTAAAGCACGTAGTAAGTTGTGTCTTGTTCCTCTACTGACCCAATTCACAGTGTGAAGGTAGTGTTCAGATAGCCTGCCACCACTACCACTGTCACCTCTACCTTTGTCTTCCAGACCTTATATCTACTTCCCCTTTGCTCAGCAGAGGCTTTCTGCCCATTTATATGCCTTGGGGTCCTTTAGTCCTTCATTGTCCAAGAGTGGCCTGATTCAGATTTTTTTATAACTTCATCTCTGCCAACAGCAGAGAAAATGAACATGCCGTGAATACACACTATTGTGCTAACACATAAGATTATGATTTATTAGAAGGAGCACCAAAAATACCCAGCTGCAAGATCATCCAGTTGCAGGTGAAGATAACACAGTCTGTACTTTTATGTACAATTATCTGAAGATTCATACTGAAGGTCAGAGATGGAACAACATGTCCAGCAACACATTTTGTGTAGGTCCTTCTCCAAAGAACTCTACCACTGCCACCCTTCCAGAGGTCCTTCATGACAGCAGTCTGATTTTTAGACTGAAGATAGGGGAATGGGGTCCCTCCTGGAAGAGTCTCAGAACCAGACTGGAATGGCAGAAACCCACAATAAGTTTGCATAGCTAAATGAGCTAACACCTCAAGACCACTTTGAAATGGACACAATAAGCAGATTGAAGACAGAGGACAGCAGGACCCTGGAGCAGCAAATCCTCCCTGTGGTAAGTAGTGTACCACTCATATCTTTGTTATGTTTGGGGAGACTGTAATTTTAGGAATGAAAGAATTATGGGTTATGCCAAGTATAGCTAATGTTGCAGTCTATATTGCATGAGGTATGTCTTGCTTTAGCTAACAGCCACATTGCTAAAGCCACCTTTTTTCCTGCTCATCTTCCTGTCCTATAATGACTATGCAGAATGCAGGATGAAATCTGAGGACAAATATTTATTTAAATAACTGTTTGCCCTTTCCAACCATGTCTATAATCATTATTTACAAGATTCAGTTAAGGACTACAGGTTTAGCAAGAAAATTTAGAAAMACTGCTGGTTTTAGAAATGTTTTCACACTGATGTCAAAACACAGTTTTTAAGGTAATTCAAATGAAAGCATTGTCTGAGACCACAGAGAACAAGAAAATAACCATTTCAATGGGCAGAGGCAGACATCAGATTTGACTGAGATCCCCTGGGCAATGTTGCACTGCATTTGGAGATGCTTCATGGAACCTCTTTTTCTTCTCTCCTCCTCTCCCTCCCACTCAAGTGTGAAAATGGCTCACAGTGACAAGTATCTGAGCAAGCACAGGCACACCAGACCCTTTCTGTCAGCTAGATTTGGCTCCTAAACCTCTAATCTGACCACTCTAGTTTAGAATATAAATGTGAGACATGATATTCGGAAGTAAAATCCTTTTGAATATGATGGCCATCCCTGTTTTACTGGTTCACAGCATGTTGTACTGATGAGGAGCAGATAGCAGGTAAGGGTTAGCATGATGTTCTCAAGCAGTTGCATCTCATCTCAGCAACCAATTAATATTCATTCAGGTTTTCCACTGCCCTTGCACTTGATACTTAAAAACTTGCAAGATATATGTTCTTGCTGACTAACAGAATTCTGGGATGAAACAAGCTTACTATAGGGGAACAGGTGTTTAAATATATTCGACCATCACCAGTGAGCCATTCTATCCAATGATGCCCAATTTCCATTACTAAGGCAGATGTCATTCTTATGCAGGCCTTGTTTTCCACTTTTTGGTGCTTCTTGGTAGTTCAAGCACACTGATATCCTCAGTAGCTCCTCTCCTTCAGACCATGTTAGAACATCTGGTGGCAACAGTCCTCCCTTTCCAGTCCTGCTGAAATGTAGGTTTAAAGAAATAAATATGATTTTTACCACAAGATTTTTTGTGCTCTGCTGCATTAAAAGCCATTTTTGAACAGAACAACAAGCAAAGTGATAAAAGAGAACTCTAAAATGGTAGAAGTAAAGATTTCCAGCTCAGCTATAACATAGACTTTATGGGAGGATTCTATTAGTTTTCAAAATATAATGAACTTTTTGATTTTCTTAGCAGGAACTTATCAGTCTGTTGAACCGCCACCTCTGTCCAGGATTCATGGGCTGAGAACACTAAATCACCAGGAGAAAAGGATGAAATGGTTTGTGAGAGGATCTGCCTCTTTGGTTACCCAGTGGTTGATAGGGAATTGGACTGTACTGCATGAGAAGTGTGGCCAAACTCCTCAGCCAAGACCAATAGAATAAGTTTGCAGAAGTGGATCAGTTGCTGATGAATCAGCTGAAAACCCTGATGGCCAGCCAAGTGTAGCCTTCAGCTCTACTACCACAGCTGTAGTCATCACCATTGACCCCTTGTGTCATTAGCAGCACCAGCAGTTTCATTTCAAAGGTACCATATCCCACAGCCAAAAGAGATGCTCAGAAAACCTGGGACTGACTGGCTAGAGGACAAACGAGAAAGGATATATTCTGTATAATCCACTTGTGCATTACCCACACAACTATATGCAGCGTAAACAACCATGTCTGACAGGGAGAAAAGGAAGAAATCAACAATTGTCCTTTGAAGCTTAAAATTTGTGTTTTATAGAATTTCCCTGTTCAACAGCATTTGTCATGAACACACACACGTTGGTCAATTCTTTTCTGTGGAGGTACTTGGTATATCTACAATGGCTTTGAGGGTTGGTTGGCTGACTTGTTTTTCTGCTGTTTGGCTTTTGCTAATAAGCTAGCAAAATGAGTTGGTGAGTGGGTACTTACTAAAGAAAGAAGAGTCTGTGACTCCCATTCTAAGCTTTAAATAGACTTGCAAAATATAAGAAAACCTGTAACATACTGACAAGAAGAATAAATAATTCAATGATAAAAGATGGATGAAAACAGTGCAACCCATTACTAAGTTACAGATCCTATCCCACAGCAACACAGGCCTTATTATAACATATCTTCATTTATGCTCTATGCTGCAAGATGAAATACATGAAAGGCATTCTTTATTTCTCTTGCTTGCATGGACCTAGCCCCACTAATGATAGCACCCCCATTTTAGGGCCTTGAAGCAAGTCCTGACAAAATGTCTGCTGCTAACCTTGCAGATATTTTGCATGATACTATGGGCAACAGTCCTTCGGACACGTGTTCCATGCTGGTATACAGGTCGTTTTGGGGCGGTGATTATCTTTTGTCTGTCAAATACACATTGCAAACCCATCCTACATCTGCTAAGCGAACATCCAAACCTCTGCTCCTCATGCAAGAATGAATGTATTATACATTATGACACCTCTCAGCTTCCTCTTAAAGAAGTTAAATAGCAATACAGAATCTAAATCTTAACCTAAAGAAAGATGACATTGATATGTCTGAAATAACTTCTAAGTTTTTACATGATCTGAAGACTTGCACACATTCCATTAGGTAATTGCCAGTATGAATTTCTCTTAGAGGACTGAAGAAGAGTGAAAGGAAAAGTACAGCATCAGAGAACATCAAGTTGACAGGCATAGCTTTCCTCTAAATGAATTATATCTAACTGTAAAKGTGTAATTATATGTGGTTGATCCCTATGACTGTGCTGTCATGTGCAAGTCCCATTGGACTTCTGTTTCTCTATGCTAATAACAAAAATATAATGAGAAAAAAATGTTTCAGGAAATATATGCTGCCTATGCCCATTTTACTGCGATGGCAGATAGTTCCATAGATAGTATGACTATGTCCATAACAATGTATTAAATATTAATAAATATACAGTYATAACAACCTACTAATTCAACCTGTAAGAGGCTCTGCAATTCTGATTCAAATTCTTATAATAATTCAGATCCACTGAAAATTTCAAAAGCACATTCAACCACTGAGATTGATTATACCAAAAGTTAATGACTTGGAGAAGAAACTTTATTTTCCTGGTTAATTTTGTTTCTATTATTAAGTTCATTCCTACTGTACAGCTTGTATTTACAGCTCCTTTCTCTATGGTATGGGCTGCCAGTAGAGGAGATTTAGGGATCACTTACTTGCTCCAATATGCAGGAATATAACATGGACCACAGTTCAGCCCACATCACTTATGTGGTTTAATGTGCAATCATTTCAGCACTGAAACATGCTGCAAAATGATTTAGGATGTAAAGCAAAGAATATTTTATCCAGTTGAATCTTCAGGAATTACTTATATCAGCAGTGTGTATTTACCCGAGTTCCAATTCATTCTGGTTACCCTTGCTTGACCACCAGATATCAAGACCTAGCATGTATACATAATTTCAGAGATGACATCTTCACAAACACCATGCTGCAGGTAAAATAGCTCTTTTAGACTAGTACACTTCTAAAGGTAGCAATACATAGCTGTGCTGGTAATACCTGTCCTTTGAAGGACRCTATCCAAGGGACAATTCTCTCCAAGTTCCTTTGGAGTTCAGCAAAAAAATGATAGCCTTAAGTTTCAGTAACAAAAAAAGCTTTCTAAATATRGGAAAACTCAGTAATAGAGTGATTGGGAGGCTCTGGAATCTCCATCACTGCCAATTTTTAAAAGCATTTTAGATAAATTTCAATAAAGAATGATGTAAATTAATTTGTGTCTGCTTAGTGGTAGGTGAAATGAACCAGGTAACACCATAAGTTCTCTTCTAGCTCTATTTCCTATTAACTTTTGCCTGTTTTGTTCATACATGAATAGATTTATTTCAAGATAACACATGATAGTCTAATTGGACTGAGGAAGCTGTTTTGTTTTAAAGAAAGTAACCCAATTTTCAAATTCCAGCTTGATTTGTGGGATTTGTGTGACTAATAGAAACCTTTTTTTTTGAACAATCAAAGTAAATCTGATGTTTCAAGCACTAGAAAAGTAAATGTACAAAATTTCTTTTTATTAGAGTAAGATACTGACTTTCATATGTTTAGCATGTTGTCTTAAATTGCAGTAAGTAATTCTAATACATTCCTTCAGCATGATTTCATAATGATCAGCTCTTAATCTTCCACAGGTTGCATTTTAATCTTGACACACAAASGTACACAAAATGAAGATTATAATACATCCAATCGTACTATGCAACACACCACAGGGTGAACTTTTTGTTTTAGACTGTCTCTTTCCTTACTTTTATTGAAAAGAGGCAAAAAATTTAGGGGGAAAATATCTTAGATACAAGAATAACAAGAGAATGAAGAGTTATATTAATCTGATTTATCACTGCAAAAGAAATGAACCTAGCAGCCAACTCATGTGAAGCATTTTAGTTTCAAGTACTGAAGTGGACTCTTTACCACAGTGCCAGAGTAATAGTTTATGCAAAATTATAGCCAAAACATGTTTTCTCAGTCTTTTCTTTGGCATGTGTAGTCATGATCAGAGTAAATAAGTCTGTCAAGACTCTTCAAGAGGCAAAAGTGAACTGTGAATAGTCTTCTGCTGTGGATCTCAGGGACAGATAGCAACAGCATTCAGATTCCTCATAACTTACTGATGTGGTAGTTGCCTTGGAGCTACCCAGTTTATATATTTGCTTTGTCCTTTTAAGGGATGTAACAGCATTAATTCATTAGCACCATCATAAAGTCTAGCAATCCAAGTAGCTGATTGACATGGCATTTCATTTTATTGTTATTATTGTTTCAGAGACCTTTGAGTCAAAATTCCTGAAAAGCTTCTACCTGTATGATGGAAATGACTCTCGTATTCTGTCTCAGGCTTTGGATAAACAGATGTTAACAGCCTTACTAAAAAGTGGAATTGTTTTTGTTATAGCCTTTTAAAAGAAAATTTCATTTCAAAACTTTTGAAAAACTAATCAGAACTGTTATTTGAGAAAGCCCTTGCCAGTAACAAATGGCTAGTGCTGTTGTATAACAGATAAGTTCTGGTTCCTATTTCTATATTTCATCTTTGGCCTTGTAAAGCTTTCTTGCATGTTTAGACAATGGGGAAGCCTACACAGTTCCCACTATCTCCTATCAGTTTCCTTACCTGATGATAGACTTCAAGGAAGTTCCCATCTCTTTACAGTGTCTCTAGTGCTCCCTATCTCTGGTGTTCAAATATCTACCCTCCCTCCAACTGAATCCTCAGATACAATGCTGTGGAGGCATTTCCAGGCAGAAGRCTGAAGATATGCTCAGGATAAAAATAAATTTGGGGGCTGTTTAATTGCCTACCARATAACTACTGAGCAAATATTTCTGAATAGTCAGACATAGAGTTAGACASAGAGTTGCTGCTGAGTCACTCACGATGCTATTTACATATTCCCTTTCCTAATGCCTTGCTGAGGATCTTTAGTAAACACCATTTGTTAGATTTATATGTTCTGATTGCATTCAGAAGGAAAATGCAGAAAAAGGTCTATAATCTTCCTTGAGGGTAAAATGAGTTTAAATAATGCATAAGCAATGATCAGATACCCTTATTTAAGCAAAATACTCTGTAACCATTCCCACTATTTGCAACTACTTGCTCTGTAAAAAGTTCCTGCAGACTAGTTGTGGAGAGAAATATCTATAGTTAAATGATTTAATTTTATCCTTAGTTTTAAAGTGATGGTTAGGCAGGCCTGTGAGTAATCATTAATTTATTTAGTAGATTCTCACATGCTTAAATCTGTTGGTGACATGATCACAGGTTTACCCACTTTTCTCTATCAGAATATTACTATATAGTAAAATACAGACATACAGATGTAATCTAAACTGCAATAGGCAGAGCGGTTACACTGGTTGTTAATAAAATATGATATTCTTTGTGATTTTTCTCTACTGTGCACTCTCTCCATTTATACCAGTATGCATTGTATTTATACTTTGTCATATTTCATTTTGGCTTTGTGCTTATATCCACCTGTTCATAAATAAAGATTTCCCAGTATTTTATTTCCAAACCATTGAAATCAATCAAGCCAGGAAGCCTCGAATACAACATTTTATGTAACTTCACAGCAATCCACTTATGGCACTCATCATCAGAAACTGTTTTCAAATGCCACTTCTCATTTATTTGATTCAATGAGCAAAATAGAATCAAATTTAGTTGCTCTGAAGTAGAGAAAAGTTTTTTTTTTCTGTAAATCACTTGCATCTCTCCTAAAATTCTTGGAAGATATTCTTCCTCCATACATCTGTCTGAAATTTAAAATTTTCTATAGATCTAGAAATAACCCCTAGATACGTTGCTATAGTCTCTATCTTTTGATAGGGTTCCTAGAATTCTGCATCATTCTGCATCATTCCCTTTGCAAATAGCATGTCTGCAGACATGCTATTATGATATTCTGAAATATTTGGCAATAATTCTGTGTATATGAAAGAAGTAGAAAGGGAATAAGAACACTTGAACAGAAATCACTGTTTGTCTGTGGTTATAGCAAATAAATGACAGATTGGTTTCTACTTCAGATTATGCAAAAAGTTCAGATCCCAAAGTCATCTTACCACTCTGATGTCTCTCCACTCCTATGCTTGTATAACTCTACTGGCTTCATTTTTTAAAAGTTCAGATTTGCAGCAACATGAAATCAAACATCTGAAAGTGCTGAGACAGATGAGATCTAGTTTAACTTCAGGCATGTTGCAAGCTATAGAATAAATCCAGGGAATACCGTAAAGGGAAGCATTATTCTCTGTTAAAAGTATGAATACTATCAAACTTGAGCTTTTAGAAAAAGGGAGACTTAATTGACCAAACTGTTCACCATATTATTCCATTAGTTCTAAAGATCTATCCAGTAGAGGCTACTTGTGATTTAAGGCTGAATCCTTTAAGAAGTTCCTTCATTCAAAAGATTTCTGATCATTCTTTTAGATGTTATGTTCTGTAAGTAGAGATGGTCCAGTTGGAAGTCTTTCAAATTCTTTGGAGGGTTATTTCTTTATTTACATGTTTCTGCAATGAATTGTTCTGAAATATTATGTTATAAAAATTGTATATATTACACTTCATGTGAATGCAACTCTTGGTCACCTAACTATCTTCCAAGAGATGGCATACTGCTTTGTTTAAACAGCTTTTCTTTCATGGTCAACTGCGCATTCAGTTCAGCTGACTCCCTCCTCTTTTATGAGATATTACAACCACAGCCTTACATGAAACAACTGAAATAGTGAAATAGCATAGAAGCTGAGTATTTGATTGTATCAATTACCAGTATTGAAGGCTGTAAACTCCAAGGATTACTCAACAGAAAGGATATTGAGAAAGAGAGAGATGAGACAGGAGTTCAAGACAGTATCCATTTGAAGAAAGCAAAAAGAAAGGATAAGTCTTGTCTAAATGATTGAATCCCACCTTTAGACATCCTTGTAAATCATCCTGGGTGTCAGCTTGACTTGAGAATATGCTGTCTGAAGCTGTACCAGACTGGGCTATAGCTACAAGGAATGCTATAGTTTGATTTCTCTGTATCGGTATAAAGTATAGATGCTGACTGCAAGCTGACAAAGGCCAGGAAACCCCCTTCAGAGAGTGCCACTCCTAAAGCACAGTATTAGTTCACTTTCACATTGGTGAGCACCACAACGCAAAAAAGGAAGTATCTTGAGAGTCACTTTTACTTCTTCAGAGCTGTCTTGGAAGCTTTTGGTCTGATTATGAATCTGAACTATGGAACTTCACTGTCAGCTGAATTTCTAATTTAGACCAATTCAAATACTTTGCAAAAGAAACTTGATTATTATCTAATGACTGAATTGTAACTCCAAATTTACTAAAACCATCTTTCTTAAATTGATTGGCCTTTTCCTTAATATTACCTAATAAAAGATTCTTTTAAGATTCTAGAGTATAGTCTTCCAGGTAAAAAGTACAAACATTGAGAAAGTAACATAAGATATAGTCTTCACAGGAAAAAAACATCTGTTAAAGTTCTAGTTCAACAGGTTTTAATCAAAAGCTTTCCATTTCTTAGGATCCTTCAAGACAGGCTACAAAACACACTTCACTAGACAGCTATATGGAACTATGTCCTAATAGTATTTAAAGCAGATGAGCCCTTTCCTGTATCTTTCAACCTTGGCCAGTAGCATGCCCATTGTATGACCACAAYCACATATTGTGCTCCACAATTAGAGAATAAAAAGTTAGACGCATCTCCCAGCACATAAAAGCAAAGGACAAAAATGGTGAAAAGAAGAAGAAGAAACATGACGGAATAAGAAGTACTCAGGCTCTTCAATTCTTGTAATGTTCTAGTGCCTATAGCACAAACACTGTAAGAGCAGCCAAGGAGCCAGATGGTAATGTTGCTAACTCAGAATCTGTTCCCAGCAGCTTCCTCCAGGTGCAGGGAGACATTGGTCAGAGGCTAATGTAGTCTTCATTAACTTTGTTATTACCCATACCTAAAGCCATTGGTCTCTGAGTTGTGAATATCAGCCTTCCCTCAGGCGGCTCGTTGACCCAAGAATCAGGCCTTTGTGGCCACACTTTTAATTCTTCTGTTTGCGGTTCTCTGCTGAAACTACCTTAGAGCACCATTCTCCAAAGCCTTTTGGCTAACAAGTTGTGTGGTTTCCCTTGATCTTGGCACAGTCAAATTTGAATTTGGTTTTTCTTAGCTAATGTCAACTTGAAAAAGTCCCAGTTAGTCAGAAGTTAAAAGCCAGTTCTGTTTAATAGAGAATTTTTGTATTTGGGCCCTTCTCATATCACAGGAACACAGGTGTCGCACTGTCACGCTATGAAGGTTCAATAGCAACGACTGAGACAGTAATATAATAATAATAAAAAAGATGCTTATTTCCTCACACAAGTTCTTGGATTAGTAACATCCATTAAAATAATGCGATTACTAATTTAGAAAGGATAACACAAAACCATCAGTTACTAATTTAGAAAGGATAACCTGAAACCGTCGATTACTGCGTTATTAATTGGAAGGACTGCTTATCCCTACTTGAAAGCTTTCTTGTTCACTCTCCTAGTGAGAGGGCTCTCAACCTCGAGGAGTTACCTTAACCCAGTGTCCCAGGAAAAGGGGAGGGGGGGGATACTCACGGTCCAGCCGGAGAGGATGGTCAGGTCACGTTCCCGTCCCTGCTCAAGCTCTCCTAGCTCCCAAGTTTTTTTTATACGGCTGGGGCTCTGGGCAAACACTGCTTTTGCTGACTTTTAGCGAGTTTCACAATCACAGGACTGTTTGTTTGTCTGCTTGGGAGGACCCTGCTAGCGAGGCAAGACCACAACACCTCCGTATCGTTTCTTCCCTCCCCGGGGGTCCGTGCAGATTCCAGGTGGCAGACCTCTTCAGTCTTGTTAATGCTGCCATTCCGCAGCCTTGCGCACGTCAGTCCTTGCGCATATCGGTTGGTAGACGACTTTAGTCCTGTTAAGTCCTCTGTTCAACAGCTTTGCGCACGTCAGCTCTTGTGCCATCAGTTCTTCTGCATATCAATTGACAAACTTCAGTCCTGTTAACTCTTCACTCGCCCGTCAACAGGATAATTCAGGTTGGAAGGGACCTCAGGAGATTCCTGTCTTCTAAATAAGGAATGTCATTTTTGTTCTTTTTTTGAAACTGATCTAGCTTTATCTGCATGAAAAGAAGACATTATGAGTTTATGGAACCTTTGACCCCAAAACTTTAAAAATAACTGGTTCAAAAGCACTAACGAAATCCAATAGTTAAATTAAAAATAAACATAAATAAATTACTACCACATATTATTAATCTTCTTGGCTGCAAAACAGGAATAAGGACAGAATCATATATTTTAGTTGTGAAAGTTTCATCTAGGTAGAGAAAAATTATCTCAGAGCTTCTGAGGTTGAAAACCATTTGAGATATAGAAATAATTAAACAACTTCTAAGATTCATTGTCCCATATATATCAATTCTTTCACAAGTGGCAAATATAGAAAGTTACTAAAGTCTAAGTCTTGGCAAATCAAGACCGTAGTGTTTCAGAAGCCTAGTGATAAAATATAGTGCAATGCTTTGAAAATTTAGGAATAAAAGATGAAAAGTTGTTAAGGAGTTAATCTTATCTGTTTTATAAAATGTATTACATCCTGCTTTCAGGTGGGTGCATATGCTTAAATAAATTATACTTCATGTTGCTGAAAGTAATGAATGCTAATGACAGATAATGGTATCTTGTTTCCAATTAGCACTGCCGAGAAAACCTGAGATTTCTAGAACTCATGATCACTGTAGTTTCCAAGATCTGTCTGAGAACTTTAAAATTATATAAACAAGTTTATTTATACTAAGTTCCATTGCTGACTGTTTACTTCCATAGCTGGGCATAATATGAGCGAATTACATATATTTGTGTATAATAATTAAAAATAACTTTTATTATGTAAAGCCATATTCTATAGACCACATTTTATAAACATTATTCATTGTTCAGCTTAATAAAAAAATAGAGGACAGCTTTTACAAGTAAATGCATGTAACAGATTATATATARCATATTCAGCAGGGTTTACAATAGAGCAGATTAATGAATGAGCAGTCTGGCTCACAAAATGTGAGTGTAAATCGGATTCATTCTAAGAAATACATTTGCTTCACTTAGGTACTGTTCAAAACATTATCAAAATATGAGCTAGTAAGGAATTTCAAATACCATTTCAGCTCAAATCTCTCAAAAATGTATATTATTCAGGGAAATAAATTTGGAGAACTTAGATAACAATCATGTATTGTGCTATGAATTAGGCATTTTCAGCAATGTGTTAAGTATTGTGCTCACAAACATCATATATACAGTATACAACAAATTACTTTTTTACAGTAACAGTACAGCTTGTTTCTTATTTTAATGGTTTGTATACTAACCTTGTTTATAGTTTATAATGCAGTTAAGTTCTGAATGTTCACTGTGTAGGATTTTTATCTTACACCCTTATTGTTTATGTTTGTTTGTGTATTTTTCTCCAATAAAAAAATACAACAACCATGATGTAGCAAGGAATTTTTAACTGACTTTGCAAATTTTATCTTTTGCTGGACATTATTTTGATGGTAACAGCTCCAGGTCCTGTCCAGTGACCACTGAAAGCAGGACAACTACGGATAACTTTTTGGGTCCCAAATGCACTCAATTTAAAGCTGACCTTTGGACGCAGTCACCTTGTTTTGTAAAATGTGCCAGGAAGAAATATTAGCATCTTAGCCATTGACAGAAGATGAGAGTTCTGGGTTATTTTTCTCCTGTAACTCCACTCACTAGTCCAACACCCTTCTATACCCAGAAAGGCAGGCGATATGCCAAAATGCTGTAGTTGTATTACATGAGAGTGTTCATACTGCTGTCTGCCAGATCTTGGTAGTATGTTGGCTGTTTTGCACGTTTTGAACATTGGGTTAGGTCTAAACTACAAGCTCTCTAGATATGACTAGATAGATAATTTAACCCTGACACTGCCAGTGCTCTATTTCACCTTATGTAATTCCATAATTTTATTTAGCTGACTACTAGAATCATTGCAAAATACTACCAAATGTTTAATATGTTCAACAGAACAAAAGATGTATTCTTCCTGTTTGTTTCTAAAATGCCTTGCACCACTTCAATGGGAGGGTGCATATATTTGGGTAACTATTTTTCAAGCAAAGAAGAATGCTCACATTATACTGGAGGGTAATTCTCTACTGTAATTATGTCATATAGAGCTCAGATGAGCTCACTTGGAAAAATCTTTAAAAGAAATAACTTCATTTGCATTCAAGTCACTCTTATGTCCACTTTCTGCTACTGTTTTAGCAAATGAATTTTATCTGTCTGATATGTATTTCAGCATACTATGGGCACACATGAATGACTGCTGGCTAAATTAGTAAATTAATACACAACAATTATAGTTGCATTTTTCTGTTCAAAAATCCACAAATATTTGTAGTTGTAACTGACTGTAAGAGCTGTGCCTAGCCAGTCAGGGAAGGATGTGTCCCAAATCAAAACAGCTTGACTGTCAGATATCAAATATGTGCAATCAGTGCTCTCATGTGCAGCTACAGCACATGAATTATTCTCAGAAATTATTCTGGGAATAGCTATGAATAACTATTAAGTGTTATGAGTTTGTGAACAAAGTTAAAATTTGTTTAAGAAAATAATTGATACATATTGCTTGTTATTATATTTGTGATTTTTTTTTTTTTTTTACTTATGCTCCACTGTCCACTATGCTTCTGTTTCAAGTGTAAGCCCTTATTTTTTAAACAGTAATCCAATATGGAAAACTGCCAAAGCAATAATGTTATAAATAGTGCAATAGAGCTGATTATGTGCTTCTGTTCTTTTCGCAAGGGTCCATCTCATACGGTCTCCAAGGAAAAAGAAATAAAAGTGACCACAACAAAAAATTAATGAGGAAAGTGTTATATTTTTGTTTGGTTCACTGCAGACAGAGGAAATACAATATAATAAAATCTATGGAGTTTATAAGTTTTTCTGGGTAGGGATCGATTATTGTTATGTCTGCCTGGTACCTGAGACAGCACTAGTCTGATCTTGAATTTGGTGCCAAGTACCAAATACAGAATGCAAACCATAAATAATAACAGCAGTCAAGCAAAAGTGTGATTAATTTCATTGCCATTTCAATATGCTTCAGAGGTCAAAGTTTTCTGGGTGTCCATTGTGGGTAATAGCCGGGGACTGCTGATTATCAGGGTGTAACTATGATCTGAAATGTTTTGATCACATGTTAGTATGAACATATATTATCTTTGTTAATTAACAAAAAGCAGTCAAGAAGCATTTCTGAGACTCTGATTTTCCGCTTTCTTGAACCTTGCATATTTTACRTATGCATTTTATTAGCATTGAATATGAACTTTGCATAAGGAAGAAGGCTGTGGAGAATCAGGTCTTCTCTCTTCAAGCAGTGGAAACAGACTTTCTTTTTAAGGAGTAAAGCTGAAGAGCTGTCAGTGTCCTCAGTAAAGACAAGCAGTTTACAGGTTCCATACAATATGATACAATACAGTCAGCTTTGGGGAAAACAAATCATGCTGAATTTGATACAGCATAAATGTTTGGAATTACAGGTAAATGAGATTTGCACCTCTTTTGGTAATTTAACAACAGTGAATAAAAAGTGGATAGTCATGTGTTAGACCTTATTTTTGAAAACAGAATTTCTGTCCTCAACCTTTGTCACATCTCCTAGGTTTACATACTTAGAAACAATTCTGTTTTCTGCTTGGTAGATAAGAGATGTGATGTGCTTTACAATAGCTGTTACTGTCACTGATGCGTTTTTCTTCATGATTTTTTTCAACTATCATTATACCTGAAATTAGCTAGATTATGCTATATGTAAAAGTATTAAAGTACATTTCATTTTTTGTGTTCTATTTTTGTTTTGAGTTGGTTACTTGTGATAGTAGTAACATGGCTATCTGGATCTGTTACAGTGTGCCTGAGTATTATGACTATGGTCACGGAACAAGTGAAGAAGYTTATGACAGCTACGGTAAGGCCTATTCTATCTTTAGGAAAAGTGCGAAATCAAAAAAAAAATCTATCACTGAAAACTCAGAAATTACTTCCACCGCCTTTTTTTCCCCCTTTCTCTGCTTTTACAAAGGCCCAAACTAAATGGATTTGTGTAGTTCTAGGGTGAGATTTGACTTTCTGAAGTAGGACCAGAAAATTGGGCAGGTCAATTTTGATCAAAATTTCAAAGCCAGTTAATCACAGTCACAGATCATCTTTAAGAGCAACACTGAAGTTTCTGATTAGTGCCTGAATACATTTCACAGTGTCAAATTTCAGTCTGCTTGATGTGACAATACTATGCATCTCCTGCTGTCATATGCATCACTTCAACCAGCAAGTTTTATAAGATTTTGAAATGCTAGTACAAATGATTCAGAGTTGTACATCTCAATTACTTTCCTGGAAATCATTGTGAAATTTTAAATATCTACTAGAGAGTATCTTCTCCTAAATTCCCCACTTTTACAATGCCAGGGACCTCTGAAACTAGCAGGGGCAAATGCAGGCTTAATCAAAGCAGAAGGAGAGGGTGCTTTACCACCCTGTGAACTCCCGCTGCCCCAAGTGATGAAGGAGTACTCTCATGCCACATCACGCAGTGCAAACGGAGGSAATGCTGTGCTTCTTACACCTCTCCCCATTGGGTCTGTATCTGAACAGGAATAGTTCTCCTTCACAGGAACAGAAGCTATGAGAGGAAAAGATGCTATTGCTCCAATGTGTACAACCCATTTTCCAAGTCCATTTTTTGATACTAATGATACCAGTGTGTTTGGATGACTAATTAGAATCTATTCCATCCTTACCCATCAACATTTTTCAATACATTCAGATGGCACAACAAACCTGACTCTTAGACATCTTCACTGAACTAACAGGGAAATGCTGACCATTCTCAGCTTAAAGACTGGCCCTAGTATGTTCAACGTAAATATCGTGCTTGATTTACTATTACTGCTAAAGTATTGTAAGTTCACATGGTGATTTCCAAAGCATTGTGAAAAATGAGGGCTGTTGGAAATGACACTAGTAGTAAAAGTTGCATTAAGGGGTTATATAAGGATTGTTGCTTGCAAAAATAATTTTATTCATTCAGCTGTGAAGCAAATTTCAGTGTAATGCAAAGTTGCAGTTTCCTTTGTATTTGTACAGAAATCATGAGACATTAATGGGACATTGTCAAAATGATTGCATTGTGTAATCAGAAATAACTTAATTTTTTGTATATAATCAGTATTCACAATATATTTGGATAATACAAGGTGCAGTCAAGCACATTTTCAGTGCTAAACAAGTAATAATAACATATTCATACTTATGTGTGTGCATCAGTTACCCTTTGTTTTGTTTCCTCTTCATATTATTTTTTTAATATCTGCAATGAAAGACCTTTCCTCCTGTCTGCAGATACCCTCCCATCCCCCCAAAATGCATTGCTAAGGCTTTGGGTGATCCAGAAGCGCGGTGTGAGCCCAGCAGTGAGAATTAGCCAGTGTTTAATTCTTAACTAGACTCCCCCACACTGATTCCCTATGTGTTTGGGCAAGCCATTTAAGGTGATGTCACTCTTCCTCCCATCTCTCATTTGTAAAACTAGAATAATATTACTTGCTTTCCCAGCAGGGGTTTTGGAAAGACTAATTAGCTATGGCTTACAAAGTGTTCAAAGAGTGGGATCATGACTAAATTTATGCTCTGCGTGAGGCTACATTTTTTTTCCATTAAGCAGCTGAAACAAACTGAAAATGCCTGGGTTCACTTTGCGAGACTTGTCTCAAAATAACTGGTTGAGAACTGTGGGATTGCATTTCAGCTTAAACTGCTTTCTGAGCCAACACTGGAATATAAAGTTCTGGAATAGGTTTTACTAGTAACCTGCAATAAACTTAAAAATGGAGTACTATTCCGATATTACAATTTGTCTGCTTTCTGAAATCTGAGTGTCTATGTTCCTGTTGGTTCACCCACTTCAGCAAATTAGTAAATTTGCTAGTTCTGCAGTCTGGAAACCTGTGTGTGAACTTCTTTATCCCAAAGTCACCAGAGTTTATCTGAGGAGGTAATTGAATATATGGAGTTATAGAATATGTGCTTTTCTTGTTTTGTGACTGAATTCTTAGTACATGTACTGACGTTCTTCTCTCCTTAACTGATTGTTTCAGTGCCTCGCACCCCAACCATAAGCTGTCTTGCGCCACCCCTTCTCATCCTCATATGGTTAGCGTTCACCCTCACTGCCCTTTACGTCTCAGTTCTCTGCTTCTGTTTCAGGATGTTTCGCTATTCATCATCACACTGTATAAAATCAGTCATACCTCACCATCCCACAGAAATCAATACTACCTTTTTGGTTCACCCCAATTCACTTTCACATCTTGTTTTACCTTCCACAGCAAGACAATATCCCTCCTTTATAATCCCTTTTAGCACAGCTCTGTAATTCAGAATTCCCCCAAACTCTGAATAAGACCACACACTCCTATTGTGCATGAACTTACAACCCGTGCCTCTTCCTTCATGCCTTTTAGGAGTTTCACATAAGAACCTGTCCTTGTTTCTTTATTCTGTCATATAACAGTATCTGAATTATCAAAAATTGACTAAATTGGGCATTTCTTTTTCTCCTATGCATTGTGATAAACTCTTCCAACTTATCTTTAGGGAGGCTGGTTCTCAGTCCTGAAAAGGTTTTCTGTTATTCTTTCTCATGATGTAGTCTCCCCCAAATAACAATACTACTTAGTACTTTAAATTTGCATTAAAATACAATATAGAGCTCTCTGTATTTTGTTATTATTATGAATACTGTACAATGTTATTATTATGAATACTGTACAACACCATGGTACTCCTATACAATGCCATAGTTCTCCTATTGCTTACTGCAATGACTTTTCTTTATATCCGGGCTCCTGAGAAGTATCAGATCTTTTTTTGTTGTTGTTGGGGGGGTGGGGTTTGTCTCATGGTTTCTTCTATGCTCCTCTCCTTTTGGAAGAGACTGTGGTGAAGTCTGATCGCAGGTATTTTTTTCTCAGAAGTTATTTATTCAGCACTTATGGAACATTCATGCTAGGGCTGCAAAAAACACAGTGGTGTTTCAGGGCAGAACCCACCTAAGATTCTTGTCATTCTCGAGAGGTGCATCACTCTTTCTTTATATTAGATGGAAGTCCTAAGCMAGAAAGGGCCTCTATGACTTGTCTGAGGCTAGGCGAGATAAATTCTTACATACTATTTTCACCTGTAGAAGCTACAACCTGAGTTAACTGTCTTGACTCCTTGTACAATTTCTGATATGAAGTTGTGTTCCTGAGATTTAGATCCCCCCCACAAATCCAACCAAGGAACCTCCCAAGCCAATAGCAAAGGCAGCTGAGAGGGATATATTAAAATCCCACTATTTTTTGTGACTTAGGCACGTTCCATAAATGCCAATTCATAGCCCAGAATCCTATTATGTAGTTAGACACTTAAACTCTTTATTTCAATTTGATGTGCTTGACACCCCATCTCTCAGAAGGATCAAAATGGAGACACTTCAAAGCATTCCCTGCAGCAGGCTCTGGGCACCTGGGAATAGTCTCTTAAGGAATTATGAGATTCCTGCAAATTTTAGATAGGTTCAGGATTATGCAGCTACTGCTAGAGAATTTTGAAGATCACTGTTTTGGACAGAGGAACATAAATTCGAGACATACGCCAGAAAATCTTCTTGTGGCTCTGGTCCTTATGGGCTTTCTGGTGCAAATGACAAAGAAATGTTTTGAAAAGGTAGTTTAAAACTAAAAGGCTAGTCATTTGAAGTATTGGACAATTTTCAAAAACATAAAGCATGCTCACCTCTGATCGCCCTCAGTAAGCATTTATGATGCTTATCTCACTGAAGGGTTCAATATTTGCAGATATGAATTTAAATTCAGGAGTCTAAACTAAGGTGACTATAACTTTAACTTGATAGTGATGCTTATGTTTTATAACAGAAGGCATGAAACTGGATTAGTATATAAACAGAAAGTTTGTATCCATTGGTCTCATTATACTTTCATAATTTTTCATTTTCCCTTCTGGCAGTGTTGTCATTTAAGGAGGTATTTGGTGAAAACAAGAATTTAATGATTCCCCTTGTTATAAATAGATTAGTATAAAATGTATAGCTAAAAATTGGTTGCTGGGTACATTTCCTGCCCATTTGTAATGCCAAGCCCAAGTTAGAAAAGCACCATGAATGCACTGGACAGGAACACGCTACAGGGAAAGCCCTTGCAAACTGTTTGCTTTCTCATTTCTTTCTCCTTTCCCTTTTTTAAAAGAAACTAGCATTCTAGATACAAGTGCTATGCTTCTTATTAGGCTGCTCTAGAAAGATAAGAGATAGTATGATCTGTTAGCAAGGCACATCCTATACCTTATAAGCTACATTAATTATATCTGTCTCGCATCATGATTGTTTCATCTGAATCCTGTTTCTCCTCTGAACCGATCAGAAGACTCAAGGTTTTATTTGCTAGACACAGTTTCTGTCTTAGCTCTTTCAAGGGCTGGGGACTCCAGCAGATGAGCTCTGCCAATTTCTGCTGCAGGAGGTTGAGGAGGCTTCTGCCTCTACGTCCAAAGGTTAACACTGCCATAGTGAGGATGGAGGAAAGTTAGAGCATGCCCGTTGTTTGATGCCATGGTTCGCASTCTGATGCACATACTGCCTGGTGTGTTAGCTGAAAATGACGGCAATTTATGTTTTTGTGCCAGGTCATGAACTGCAGGATCTGAGATGCCAGCATACATGCACTCCTGTTGCTACTACCAAAAGAGCAGGAACCTTAGGTGGAGGGTGAAAGGAAAGGGCTGACGTCTATAACCTCCTAAACCACTACTATTAAGGGAGAACAACACCATCTGTCAGAGGCCTAACAAGAGTTAGGAAGGTTAATCAGTACCTTGTCTCCTATACAAAGTGGGAAGAGAGAAGTGARCTACATTCACATTCCTGCTGCCGTACAGCAAAAGACTGTTCAATACACGTGCTGCCACTACAGCTGGAGCTGGGAGACATTATTTCAGTGTTATATTATCTTCAGCAAAAATTAAACTTTGGAAATTATGAATCTGGCAAAACAGTCTTGATGAAAATACTCAGAGGTTTTTTGGTTTTTTTCCCAAATGTTACTTATCTTAAGAATGCAATTGTACAAACTCAAAAATCCATCAGTCCTAGGTGCCTTTTTTCACAATAGCCAATAACAGGGAAAAGTAAAAGAGAAGGACAAATACAAAGTGATACTTCTGCCTGTACATGCTCTCAACTTCCCTGCTTCTGCCAATTCACTGCTAAGAGACTCCCTGAGCCAAAGCTTAACCACATCCTGTTTTTAATAGTCACTGATCCATTCTGTTCTACTTGTTTATCTAATCACTTTTAAAATATTTTGGAATCCATAGTAATGCATGGAGATATGTCATACAATGTTTCTACATGCCTGAAAATGTACGTCCTCTTGTTTGTTTAAAAAATGGGTTCCTGATCATGCTTCCAACCATTTGTTCTGTAATAAAGAAAATGGTTCCCTAGTCTCTTTCACCATGCCATTCATTAATTTACGGAGTACTATCTTGTCCCTCCTCAGTCAAAATTTCATTCTGACCATTCATTCAGATGCCTGTAAAAGAAAAATTGCAGCAAAAAAATAACCCTTGTTGATCTTTCACTTAGATTATTTTAATTTAAATTAGACATACCCCAAAAATAAAAAAGTCAAACACGAAGGTTAATTGAGCATTATTGTTTTGATTGGAAGAAAACATTCCATTGACCAAAATGAAATATTGGGAGATATTTTCATGCATTTAATCAAGAAACTGGAGAAACTGTGCTCACTTCATCAAAACTGATTTTAAATCTGGCAAAATTTTCAAGCTGAATAAATACGTTCTTTGCCCAGCTCTAGTCACCCATTTAGGGAAAAAAGTATTATATATCTTCAGATTCATGTAATGAGAAGTGATAAAGACATTCTGGACTGAGAAAAAAAATAATGGGGAAAACCCGTGCTAGGTTGCTTTTAAATTTACTATCAATTATTCAGGATTTTTTTTTTCTTTTTTCAAATATATACACTTTCTCTAATTACAACACTATAATGCATATTCTACTCCAATTCAGCATTAAGTACTCACTTGTAAACAACTGGTGCTTGGTTTCAGGATAATTCCATTTTTAATTAAAATTGGAGAGTGTAACTGTTTGATATAATTCTTTGTAATGTAAGACACCATCTAAGTTTTAAAACGCTGCCACAGTGGATTGACTGACTATTTCACAAATAATTCCCTGCCAATCATTTGCAGTTGTGATGACAATTACTTTAGTAAGTAATTCTCTTCACAGACAGCACTATATAAACAAATTCTTTATATGGCTAACACCTAAAAATGTACAGAAATATTCCACTACTTTGTGATAGTCTTGTTTATTTGTTAATTTTGTGTTTTACTGAAGAGCTAATTATCTAGTCATTCTTTATTTATAATAACAATTACAGTTTTTACTGTATAAGTAAAAGTAAAAATAAATGTACAGCTATGAAATTTGGAGAGAAAAGAGTGTGTGGAGGGTTCAAACTACAGCAGGAATTCTGATAGACAAAGAGATTGATTGAAGAGATGTCACTTCAGCTTCATTATGAGACATGAGGATGCTTGTTTCATAGAGAAACTCAAGTGACTACCATCCTAGTGTGAAATAAACCCTGTGTTGATTAATCTGTGGCAGTGACGAAGCCACGCTACAACATATATAGAGAAATATTTGTGAATTTTGAAAAAGTTCTTTTTAGCATTTGCTTTGTCAGTGAAGATAAGTTCGTTCCACTGTCAGGTCCAAGTTCCTTGTTTCTTTCTAATAGTAACATTGATATTATAAGTCACTGGTCTTAATATTCATTAAGCTCATGGTGCTAAGAGTTTGTTACTCAATTTTTTTCTAACCTAGTAGCATTTAAGTCTTCAAACATAGGAAGTTAAGTGTTCAAATAGGATAGTGACTGATATACAGACCTAAGAGACATGGGTTTTATTCTCCTCATTGCAGTGTTTGACTTCACATAGCTTGTGATTACAGTTAAGATGCTAATGCTAATTGTTTAAGTATTAGCTTGCATGATTAATGCAAACTGATTGTTTGTGTTTATAAACTGAGCGTATCTGATAGGAAATATCACTGGCAACATACCAGAGGAAAGTTTCTTTGATTTTGAGATCTTGGTGCATCTTAGCATTGAGTAGGTGTCTCAAAGATAGGCCATGGAACAAGACCTCTTGCTTTCTCCTTTTCTGGACCTTTAATTGTGCAGTTCTCTCTAAAGACTGGCCTAGTTTTGACAGGAAAGGATACTCCATCCCATTTGCACCTGCTTCAGGCATAAAGACAACACTGAGCTCCAGTTTAGGTGAAAGTTCATATACTCCTTTTTGTTAAGTCCTTGATACTGGCCAGTGGTTGAAATGCAAAGCTGCAACAGGACTCAGGTTGTTCTGGTATGGCAGATTTTTTCAGCTGTGCCAAGACAGAGCAACAGGCAGGCATTTCAGTGCATTCTTGGTGTTGCTACACTAGCATAGGACTAGGAGTGTGCTTTTGAAGCAGATTTCCCAATTGCTGTCACTTATTGTACTTTCGTTCACATCACAGATTGGGCTCAGGGTACATGATCTGATTTCTTTAAATTGAAACTAAAGCAGAAGATGCACTCTGGCTGCTCATGAGTATTCAGTCTAGAGAATTAAACTAGGGCCAGTCTGAAATAGAAAAAAACCTCCAGAAAACTAGCATGAACATCAGGTCCTTGGCATCAGCTGCTTCACTCTGCAGATTATTCTTTTTTGTATTCCACTATCTGCTAACGTAGACGAAGTGTCTGAGTCCTGATCCCTCCCCAGTGGCCCAGACTGGTGACCTTGCCAGAAGTGTTCTTTTCTGTTCCAGAAAGTGCCAGTGTGTGCCGTGGGCCTGCAGGCCCACATTTGTTTTTTGGGAAGAGAGGCATCTGATGAACAACTGGATCTCTCTTTGAGCAGGCACCAGGTGTGCACCCAGCCCTGGGACCTCAGAAGTGTTCCTGAGTCCTCCTGTACAGATTTAATCTCCGTGTTTCTGCATTGCTCTCACCAGAAACAGGATTCATTGAAGACTTCTATTGAATATGAACAGAAATACACCAAATAAATTGCCTTCCTTTAGTCTTTTCTTATCATTCTTATCTCGTAGATGCTTACTAGGGTATCATAGATACTGTGTACTTCAGTTGCTACTCTGTGGGACAGAATGAACTACCACAAATATTATCTTGATTTCCTGAAAAATTTTCTCAAGTTTTTTACTGCAGGAATCACCTTAGCTGCCTCCCAAATAGTATTCATTTTCTCAGAAGAGATTTAGGATTTGTTATAAAAGTATGATCTTGAAAGACTGTAAGAAAAGTGAGTGCACTTCAAATTCAGCTATGATGGCAACTGTGGGGATAATATTAAACTTACTGCTGTTTTGTCAAATCACTGTTTTAATTAGATTATAACTCTATAAAATTCCATATTTAAATCTGTCAAAATCTTCAATTGACTGTATATGCTAAAGCATTTGTACTTTAGTAAATTATGCTAGTACACTGCAGAAAAATCCACACGTAGCACAAGAAAAGAGAGTGCCTTTAATTTATAGAGACTTGGTGTGCTTCCTCTATTACTCCTGAACTATAAATCATTTTATATGACAGAATAAGAATAAATAAATTATGCAAAACTTTCTTATCATATGTAGTATTTCATGCAATCATTTTACTGCCTTTCATTGTGGGAACTGTAGATTTGGAGAATCCAAAACCTTGTAATACTGAGGTTCATATAGAAATAAACATCTACATAATTCCAGACATGACATATTATATCACTGTACATTTCATAATGTATCACCTTAAAGTAATAGAAAATTAATTTCTCCTGAAAATAAGAAGAAAATAAAACTCTGTCCACACTCTCATTTTCACACTTATCTCACAATAACACTACTAATAGTCTGTCTCACCCCTGTGTTATGACAGAGGGTGAGGATAAAAAACAATGAACGTATAATTATTGCAGTTAAASTGTGTTAATTAGAAGCTAAAATCAAATCTTATACCCACACATTTTAGTTTAATTTAACAGAAGAATACCCTACAATGTGTAAGTTTAGAGCTTCTTTGTGAAACATTTAATTCTATGACTTAAAATGCCATACTTGTTTAGCAGCATTCATTATAGTTAAGTTACCAATGGTAGCCCAAATAATAATGTTCTGTCATTATTTAAGGTAAAAATACAGATTAAATGCCATTACCATTACCATAATTTAATTCTTTCTCAGCATATTCAATAAAATAAGATTCTTTGACCATAATGGTCTAAAGATATTAACAGCAAATTATTTATCTGTTGAATTACATCCCTTAGCTACTTGCAAGTTCTCCACAAGTAAATTTTCATTTTTACATATATACATTTTATTTCAAACAATTTCAAGATCATTGACAATGATTGTGAATCATTTTACTCTCTTTCTTCCTTACTTTTCACGTCTTACTTCTATCAAGTTTTCCAAAGTATGCTTAAATTCGTTTTTATCCAGCATTATTCTCATCTCACACCCACATTGTTAGAAACGATAAGTGTCTTTTGCCACGTCTTGCATATTTTTTGGCAAAAATCCAAATAATATCTTAAGCATGTGCCTAACTTTAGTCAATCAAATAGTGTCAATGAAGTCATGTAGCTAGAGGTAAATGCTTGTTTTATAGTATCAAAGCTCTTAGGGCCATAACCAGATAAAAAATAATCAAACTACAGTTTACAAAGATTCGGGATGCTCACTCAGTTCAAAACTGTGATCCAAAAATTCGCTGCTCATTAGCTGCCTAACACTGAGGCTCCCAAACTCACATGGGGACTCCCTATTTGACTCAAAAGTTGCCTAAGTCCCTGCTGTTTTGTCCCAGTTTGAGCTCACTGACCTTCTGGGAAAGATCAGTTCGGCTTCACCTACAGATGTTTAAATTTCTTGGGAATCTGATGAGCATGCTGTAGCACCACACAGCTGTGGTGCCTTTTTTTTAAGACACATCTGAAGGAAGCAGAAAGGAAGATGCTGTGCACCTTTGATGCAATATCCTCATGTTAGAGCTTTCTGTTCTCTTCTCGGACTGACAACAGCACAAGCTCCTGATGTCTCCTGGTGAGGGAGGGAATGCCCCAATCATCCTGCTTGCTGAAGTTGTGCAAGCTGGCAAATAGAAAAGCAACATTTGTGGGGCAAGGTAGAAAAAGTGAAGAGAGTGTGAATCAAAGCTAATGGTTGGGGTATTCACTGAGGTGGGAGAAAATCCCGACTGCTGTTGGTGCTGAGCTTATTTATATAATTTATATTAAAGGCCTCTGCGAAAAAGCAAAACAAATGCAGAGAAAAATAAATTTTTACTAAATAAGAAGTAGAGAAAAACTTACAGCAAATGTCCCAGCCGCAGCAACAGCCACATCACCTCTCTTGAATATTCACTCCACAACTGCTGTTTCATTCTGCTCAGTAGCAAAACCTGAGAAGTGCATTCAATTGCTTACTCAAAGGTAGCTAAGGGTTTTTTTTTCAGGATTTGGGAGAAGTGGGTTTGAATCCCTTTAGCATGAGGAAGGGAATGAATCCAAGTGTCCCTCTTCCTTGGGCTGCTAAGCCCTTAGCTCTTCTGCTAAGCAGAAGATGAGAACTGGCACCCCTTCATCTCTTATGGCTGCATTTTAAACTAAAAGAGTAAGTTCTGACCGGCTTTCTAAAAGAGCTGTTGAAAGCTTTTATCCCCAGAGGAGAACTTTAGATTCCATTGCTGCTTTAATTAGTATTCCTCAGGTCTTCAAAAGGGTCATGGTTTTTGCTAGTTGCTTCTCCTTGCTTAGCTTTTCTCATTGGCTATTTCTAGTCAGGTCCCTGTTCAATATGCAATTTTTTGAAACATGCTTATGAAACAGCTAGCTCTCCCTGTGCATTTTTGCATTTTGATTTATGGTCTGAGAGCCATGCACCTAAACTCAGACACAGTGGCACTTAATCTGCAGATGTAAGTGCTTTTGGTTTAGAAGTGTTAAGTGCTATCTCCAAATTCCTGTTGCAAGTTCCTCTTTGCCCCTCAGCATTCATTTACTCTTGTTTTTCTGGAGGCTCTTATGTCGTTATTCAAACTATTTCTTTCTTCAAATCAGTCTAGTCTCTTCAGCTTTTTTTAAAAAATGAATGTGTCCCATGCAATTTCTCAGGCTGCTTACTTGTGTATTCTGGTGCTACTCCTGTGCTGTCTTAAGCAGATGTTCACTGCAGAAGTGGCTGAATCCTTGTAAGAAATTATCTTCCCCAGGTACTCATTGCTCCTCCTCTGGCTGACATTACTTTCTCCAAAGGGTGAGCTGGCAGTGGGGTGCATGAGCACTCCTCATCTGCTTCAGTACTAAGTCAGCTGGATGATTTCTATGATTTTCTACCACCAATTTAAGCCAGGGAAGCTCACAATACTACAGTAGATTAGGAGTACTCATGCAGTTGATTTTGTTAGCCCTCTTGAGGGGAAGGTATCGTCAAGCACAGGTACAGTAGCTTTTTGAAACAGTTCCAGCTAAGCCCACAGAAAGGCTATTATACCACAAGGTTTTCTTATTTTTCCCAGATTTTAAGCTGTGTATGGTGTATATGCAGTTTCTGGTCTCTATGTAGGTTTGGTAAAGTAAGTGGTGTTTAGCATAGTATAAATAAGCATGGTGGGTTTGTGCTTGTTTTTCAAAAACATTTTTTGTCTTCTGACAGGACTACACATTTCAAATAGCAAAGGTACCATCTGTGATTTGTGAAAGATGGACATTTCAGTTATTTTTCTCATAATGCATAGGTTCAGTTATACAACGCACAGATACCAAGTCAGAAAATCCTGTGTATGTTGCAGACTCTGCAGAGAAGGGAGAAGAGACCAGAATAGTGAAAAACTAAGCATATGTTATGATAAAATCCCCTGTTCTTGAATTTCTCTCTCAAATAATATATACTTGTCCAAATATGATAAAAGTGCAGCTGTCTTTTCTGAGTGGATTTATGGGGTGAAATCCTGGCTGTGTCAAAGTTAGTAGAACTTTAGTCAATTAGCTTGACTGGGGCAAAGTTTCCAACCACTGCATAACACTTGTTTCCACCCACCTTTTCAAGTAGGGAGAAGTTTAGAGGCTTACTAGAAAGACAGCAAAAATTGAATTATCCAAAATAAAATCATTCTGATTTTCAGTGTTCTCATTTTAAAGTTAATTGTCTGGTTTCTGTTGGGTGTTCTACTCTGCCCATCTGTAGTACTTTTCTCTTACCTCTCAGGCTATTAAGTACATCTCAGAACACCCCAAGGAGGTAGGTATTGTCTCATTTTACCAGTGAGGAAGCCATACCACAAAAAAATTAAACAAGTATCCAAGGTCACTGAGCAAACAAGGAGTAGAGCTAGTAATCACAATTCCTGAATTCCGCTTACTCTCCATCACTTGTGTAGTAATGTATGCAGTACGGTGACATTGTAAAGAACGTAACGAGATTTTTTCCTCATAGGAAAGAAAACTATTTTCTTCTGAGTTAAAAGCAGCTTCTATGTTCCTAATAATATTAAAAGCTAAATGGCAATCAAATTAAACCATTATCTTAATTGCTGTCATACACATCTTAACTATCTAAACAGAATAGCTCACTTTATCTCTTCCTGGCCACCTGTCCCAAAATAATTGAGCAGATATTAATAAAATTGTGTCCAAAAAGTATGAGCAATATTCTGAYGTTAAATAATTTACCAGGAATAAGAAATGATCAGGTCTCTATTGTTACAGGAAATGAGCAATGAATATAAATGTAGAAATTATTAGGAAATAACATCTTCATATGCAAATTAGATGATTTTAATATATTTTCTTTAAATTGTAAAGCATCTGTTAGAGTGATCTGCCTTTGAAATACTTGCATTGTTGCTCCCTTTGCATTTGTGAAAGAGCTTTGTTCAATGCTGGAAAATTCCATGACAAGGTTACAAAATGCTGACTGAAGAGTAGAAAAAAAGTGGTGTTGTGAATATGTGCTGTACTGGAGTCTTGTACTAACAGACATTGAAGCGCAAGATAATAGCCGAGTTCAGGGTAGAATTTCGCAGTAGATGGACCACTCTGAATTTTTCTGTTTTCCCAGTACCACATAGGTAATAGTAAAACTGAAACAACTTTGGGTATGTTTCTCTCTGTTATAAATGAAAGCATTTAGCAACTCCAGATTCTAAGGAATTTCACAGGTTAAAGATACGATGAAGGTTTTGGGGGTTTTTTCAGTTTGACAGCAAGAAAAAAAAAAAGACTTAAGTTAAATTCTTTGGTTAAACAGTGGATCAGAGCTATCTACAAACCTGCACTGAGTGTACTAGCAACTGACCACACAATAATCTTTAAAGATAGCTTCAGCTAATTTACAGATAATGCCTCTAAGAGGTACAGGAAGTGTATATATGTATAACTCAATGGACACAGCAGCTAAAAGACAATCTGAATTGTAAATAACTATGCTAAAATACTAACATATAATTTCAATCAATCATAAACCAAGGATGCTGGTTGCTTATGATAATAACAATTAACTTAAATTTCCTATGTAATAGCGAGTTCCAAATATTGATTCATGGAGAGCACGCAGCAAATTGAAACAAGTAGCCAGTGTAATTAAAAGGACCCTCCGAATGAATGTATATGCATTCCCACAATAAAAATCTTTTAACTTGTACTTATGGTTGCCCAAATGCATTTCCTATCAATGTAGTAATCAAAAAAATCACTGGTTAAGACAACATTATTTACCACACACAGAGCAATCCTGATGCCCAAGCACATTCAGATTCCTTAGCTATAAACTCTCCTATGCTTCCATCATGCTGCCCATAACTTTTACATTTAGTTTTGGAATGTCAAACATGCAACATTTCTTCTTAGCTAAGGATGGAAACATCTGAGAGAGGACCAAGTTTGCAATAMCATCAAATTCCCTGAGAAATTCTTCCAGCACCCTCAGCACTAAGTTCCTAAATTGCCTGTATGGATTTCTTTTTAATTATTAATAAAATGAAATGCATTTTCTCCATTGTCTCTCCAACAAGCTTTCTATGTCTGTTTTCGTGTTCATCTCTATAGCCTAATTTCTATCTCTAGCTTTTATTCTTATGTCCGTATCTGTGAATCTTTCTTTGAGCTTTTACATGCTTCTTCTTAAACTGGCATTTTAACTGTCTCCCCTCACACTTTCCCCCGCAGTTCCTGTAAGTGTAGGCAAAAATGCTTTTGTGTCCCTCATCATTGTCTTCATTTTTTGTTTTTGTATGCTCTCTTTAATTTTTTTCTAATTTAATTTTGTCATTGATGCCTGATAGCATTGGTGATAGTCAGAAGTGGAAAAGGACAGAGGATTAGAGAAGCCAACTAGAGCAGATGGACTAAAAGGCAGGCTGGACATCGGTGAGGGATTTCGGTCAGACTCCACAGGGTTTCTTTCCACAGGAATGAAAAGGAGGAAAAGGAATTAGTGTTAAAACACGATGACCACTGTGCACATCTCTTCAGCTCTTGGGCACACTGATTCATAGGCTCATTAGCAATTCTGCCCTGATTACCTTTCTAGCTCTGGACTATAGCCCTCTCCTGCTCTTCATCCAAATTCTCTGTGACTTTCCCTCATTAACACATCACTTTATTAACATCAAATATTTTCAGGATCTCCTTTCCCCCTCCCATTTTGACACAGTTTCTCAAAGAACAACCAGGCTCCACTCTTCTCATTGATAACTTCTCTGTCTCTTTCAAAGCATATTTTAAGCCTTTTTTCCTGTCTGTGTGTGTTTGCATTCTTCAAAATATACATCCCTGATTTATTCCATTTTTATATATCATACCCAAGTTTTAAGATTTTTTTACAGAATGCAAATACTGGGTTCATTTCTCTGCTCTGTACTAGAAGGCACTATACCAAATTACTCTGTCCTGTCATCCTTCTGATGAGTACTGTATCCCAAAGAAGGTCATCTGTGAAACTCCTAGAATCAAAATCTTAGATCCAAAGCGTGGGCCTGGAATCAAATTTAGATGTAGGTCATTTAGTAGTAAATGTAGCTTGTTCCTTCCAAAGCAGCAGTTACAGGCTTCCATAAAAAGGAAGATATAAGAAAAATAGGCAAGGGAGGTAGCCAGATAAATATGTGAAGACATGGGTGAAAAGAAGTCACAGTCAGTGACTACAGTGGAATCACTGTACAGCTAATTATTTGATAAAGTATTATTGCCTACAGTTTTTGTTAATAGATATAACAATAATATTAACTAGATAATAYATTCTCAAAGATACCAATTTTTTGTAAGGAAATCAAAAAAAGGGTCTTATCTTCCACTGTATAGCTAGCTAAGCAATTGCAATAACAAAAATAGTCTTTCTAACCTATTTCTGGGATCACTGCTTCTGCCAGTGAGTAGGAAGTTGGAAATCATGACGTATTCACAAAAATTAGTGAGACTACTGCATCTCTCCATTGCATTGCCCATGTACTGGCAATGATATATTCCTATGTTTCAGTTAGTGTTAGAACGAAATACACTCCAAAGGAGACAGGGAGAGTTGACTTCACCATGCAACAAGGCAATACTCCTTTTGCCTAGATTCTGTGCCTTTAGAGGCACAATCCCTGTCAAAGCTATATACTGAGGAGGTTTTGCTGTGAAAGCCCCACCATGCTGTTCAGAAGGTTTATGGTATTCCATAAAATCTGATGTGACACCTGTGGCTGGTAAGGATCTTGTTGAAAGGGAATCTTTCTTCCTTTCTGGATCTGGAAGTATCAGAGTAATCAAAGTAGAGCAGTTGAAGACATGTTGCAGAAATATTTTCTAGTTATTTGCACATGGTAATCTTCATTTTTTTCTAGTGTCATCCTGGCATAATTTTAATGGTTGGTAAAGAAATCCATTTACATGTGGATTTCCACTTACTTATACATGTTTTTTTTTCCACTGAAACTTCTGGAAATATGATATGTCATAAGTTCATTTTCCTTAAAGTTCAAAAGTATTTTAAAATTATTTTCTATTAAAAAATAGGCAAAAAAAAATGCTTCCTTTTTACAGATGTTAGAGATGTGGTGCCCTTCCTGTTCCTGTAGGTCAAAATGTGAGATCTCCATCTGGTCCACGAAAATGATGAAGCAGTAGAATGAAATGCTTTTGCTGTGTTTTTTATGAAGTTTGGTAATAAAAGTGCAGGGTAGTCAGCAAGAAATTTTGAAATGGTTCAGTGGTCCAAGAGGATTGAGAACTACTGAACTATTAAAAAAAAAACAAAACAAGAAAATTACATGAAAAATATAAAGGGAACTAAACATTAACCTGAACAGATGGTTACTTCAGAAACAAGGGCATAGTCCCATACAATCTGAGAAGAGAGCGGGTCAGAAGGATGATCAGACCTGGAATTTTAGTGATGGTGTTAACTGGAGGAATGGATGTTCGACTGATATACTAGTACGGTCACAACCTACTAAATGCTGTGTGAAACTAAATATGGACACAAGCTAGTGGTTCGGCCTTGTGTGTGCTTACCTTTTTATATGACCTATACAGTCTGCTGTGTTTCCTATGCAGAATATACCAGAGCATCTWTGATTTTGCCAGTGACTTGCATGAAAGAGCTCTGCGTGCTCTCCTGCTGACTAATTAGTGTTTCAGCCTTTGGCTGCTTGCCAGTTACCTAGGCCAGTGCTCAATTAAGACCATTGGTGTGTCATTTAGGATTAGGCTAGTCCGCTTGTACCCATGCTCTGCCATAATTGTGTGTGTGTTCAACATCCTTGAGACTGCTGATTACAATCTAGTTTGCTGACACGAGACTGAAATAGTTTTGTAATATTTCCTTCCTAAATGGCAGATGCAAAATTACCAGCTGAAACTGGTAGAAAGAAATTTCTACCAAGAAAGAAATTTTAGCTTTCATTCTGATTCTGCCGTGCATGAAGTGCTTATATACATCATGTATGAAAATTTAGTCCACATTTAATGCAGTACTTAGGCACCAATTGAAGGGGAATTGGGGGTCTGGTGGAGCAGTGTCAGCATAAAGGAATTACTCAATTCTAGCCTGTCTTGTATGGAATAAAATATAATATAATGATATTGGAACATAATGAAAATCACCTTGGGCACCCAAATGGCTGAAGGGTGTCTCTGTGCACGTGTAGAAAGATAACAACCTACGCAAATCTACTGAATAGTCTACATGGGTTCCACCCTTTAAGACTATTCCTGAAGACAGAGCTTTCCATTGTCAGGAGGCCCCACTGGTGCTGAAAGGAAAAAGAAGGGAACCTTGGAATCCTGGAGCTGAGATATGAGAGATCAACTTTGCACATCAAGGAACATTTAGTTACCTAACATGCAGAGATACATTAATCTTCATTAGAAATTCCTGTAGGAAAAAACACTAATAAATAGATTTTTTCTCGGTGGGGCAGCATCTTGTAATATATTGGCATCATGTGGTTCAGAGACTCTTCACAGTGTTGCTTCATAGCATCTTGCTTTCTCCACAGTAGAGATATAACCCTTCACTGCAATTTGAGTGGTAGAGAACAGGGTTTTTGCAGCTGAAGGCTCTAATCCCAAACCTTTTGTCTATGTTTTGGCTACAAATTCACCAGTACATACAGTAAAGTCTATCATGCCATGTCAAGAAGAGCTATTAGCTATTAAACACCCTCTCATATTTTGATGATGGTATTACCAAATAGATATAAATAAGTTGTGAGCATCATCCTCCCACATTAACATTAGGAATCAACCAAACAGGTTCACCATGCTAATGAAGTAAAGAGTCTAAGAGACTTGTTCCATGAATTATGGTTTCTGGTTTTGTTTGATATCAGAAGCTGGTACAGCCACAGCAGCAATTTACTTTAAGAAAGCCGTTAGTCAAGGAAAAATAGCTTCTTCAAATTGATAAAACAATGTCATTTTTTACTGTACGAGTACTGGCAGAAAGATTGTGCGTTTCTCCTTTATATGAAGGCAATTCAGTCAGGAGGTGGGGGAGGGGACTCGAAGGAAACAAGAAATTGTTTTGTCTTTGCGTTGTACTTTTAGTGAGGTTTTTTACTACTTTAGTCATTTTCATTTATATAAATAAAGCTTATCTTTTTTTTTAATCTAAATCTTACTTCTCCCCAAGGCCTCTCTTCAAATGCAGTGACACAGGCAAAGGGTAATTGAAGCTGCAGCACATTTACAACAAAATGCCATTTTTAAAGGGTGTAATGAAACGTACTGCAGAGGCTGGATTTTTAAATTCACTGTATGGAAAAGTGATTCCCTGTAGGGATGAGAGACCTGAGGATTTAGGACTATATCATATTGGCTGCCACTTCTTCAGCCCTCAAAAAGAGAACATTCTGAGAAACTCAAGGAAAAAGAAAATAAGTGGAATGCACAAGAAAATTACAATAGAAATGCTGCTGGTTCCATATCAAGAGCAGTTTCTACCAAGTCTTCTTCTGGGACATCCACTCCTAATACTTACTAGCCTGAGCCTCACTTCAAGTTCTGCTGCTGATCTTATCCAGGCACACCCTCAGCCTCCCCAAGGCAATGAGATAATGAGATGTAGCTGAAGTGAAGACATTTTGCAGAGAAGAAAGAAATAGCTTCCAAAATTTTAGCATGCCTTTTATGTTTTATACTTTCATTTTTCTATTTTCATAGAGCATTATTTCCTTTTTTGCAAAAGCTGTCTTTGATACCCGTTTTAACCATGTAGTATTTTAGTCTGGAGTCAGCTAATTATTTCCTTACTGGCTGCAAAAGTCAGCAGTAGTTAGCAAAAACAAAATACTGCAACAAAATCATGCCCATTAAAAAACAACAGGCTCGTTAACTTAAATACTTCAGCTGGGTAAAAATTTCTTTCTGTTGCCTCTGCTTGCTTCTGGAGTCACTGGTATATAACCCACTTTTTGTGGCTGTAGATCTGTAGCAAGATCAGATACACCAATCAGTCAGATACGAAAATGATGGGTATTCTGATTTTCTGAGGGGGATATTGTTTTTTTCCTAAAAAAAATGAAAATGCATATATGCTGGATTTCATATATTATATAGGAAGAATTTTTAAAAGTCAAATGATATGTATAATAGGCAGTGGCAGCTTTTATACTTCAAAGGCAGATGGCCAGGAGGAATTAATTTTTTATGAACATCAACAATGGGGGTATTTACCCTTTTTAAAACAGTAGTTTGGACAATAAGATCAATAGATATTTAACATTTTATTTACACTAGCATGATAGTCTGTACATTATTAATGGCTGACCAGCTTAAACCAAGACTGGAAAGAAATCTGTATCAGAAAACTATAAACTGTCTTTGCAAGGTCTGATATGGTTTGAGGGGCAAATTTACCCCTTGTGACTTTGGGAAATATAGGGTGATTTCAGTGAAGGACTATCTGAAAGGAGGGGCAGGCCAGTAGCATCTATACCAAAGGGGCAGATGAAGCTCATCAGAATATAAAAGGCAGAAGATAAATATCTTCCTCCACATGCATTTAGGCCCATTCACAATTGAACATGATGCAAACATGCAAAAGTATTGTGTGTGCCTATATTGCTGGTCAGGCCATTGGCCTGGATCTGGTCTTTATCGAATGGCTCTACTGACTGGTCACACTCAGAATTCACTCTGTGTCTAATTTAAGCAATAATCTGAGCCCAGACAATCCCTGTGTAGCATAAATCATATTCTGCCCTGTGATAATTTGGAAAAAAATGATTCTTCATTATTGGTAATATCTCCCATCACCAATACCAATATCACAGTCTCTCCTTTCTAAAGCATTGGGAAAACTACTGGTAGTTGCCAGATTACGGATTTGCTGGAATTTGTTTTATTCCATAACCTCTCAAGTGTTGGCTATTGCCTCTCAGCTAAGACATGGCATCTGACAATATGAGCACTGTCTCGAGTAAACATGTTTTACTTTGTATTAAAAAATAAGGCTATTTTACACTAATGCAATCACTAACCATGTCTCAGCTGACATTGTTTTATGAATCCACCTCTCAGCTGTAACTGAATGTGTGAGTGTTCCTTGCAGTTTCAGCACAAGGTGAAACATTAATTTACCTTCAGTGGTGATTTGAACCTACCTATTTTACTTTGCCCTAAAATGGAGTGCACATAGACAATTACCACCTTTCTTCAACTATGTAGCTCCCCAACTATTCTGTAAGAGTTTCTCTATGCTAAATAGCAGTATCTTTGTACTCTTCCACCCACCCATGCAACAACTAAAGTGAGAGTTCAGTTTCCATCCCATGGTCAGGAGAACTCTTCCTCCTTTACCCATGTTTACCCTTCCCTTCCTGACCTGTCTGAAAAAGAAACTGTGACTTGGCCAATGAATTTACCTTATGGCTAGACAGACTGTGGTCCTAGGTATGCTAGGTAAGATTTCTATGTCACAAAGTTTCTGCTAAGATGATTTTGTTTTAACTTTTTTTACTCACATACTTCCTGTGATAGGACTACAAGTGTGTCATGACTGACAGTATTGTATTGTACAGGATTTGGAAATAGTAAACCTAAAATATAGCACCAGCGCACCATTCCCATATATGTAGCTAATATTTGACCATACTACTTGAAAAATCTATTTGAAACTTGCACTCAACCACCTGAGTGAATTTTTTTTCCAAACAAAAAGAGGATGTTTAACTATTAATTTTCCTGTGCATGCAGTACACAGATATCACTATTTTCAACATGAATTGGATTTTTTTTTATTATTGTTAATAGGAGCATTGATCAAGATACAGAATAGAAACAAAGCCCTCTGTATGTATTAGTTTCACTAGGGAGTCTTGTCATTTTTTGCTCATCATAATTAAACAATATGAATAAACTATTTAAGGATAGTGAAGACTAGACTTTAGTGAGTTATCTATAGCAATTGAGATCAAAGCAACCAAATTATGGACTTTTTGCTGTACTCTTGTTCTATTCTAGAAGGTATAGTTACAAAACCTTTGCTTGAGAGGAAAATGTTCCCTATTACTCTAAAAACCTTGTTTAAAACAGGCAAATCTTTGACATTTCTTAAGGGAGACAAAGATTTTTTAAGTTCCTCTTTAATTTAAGACACCATTCCACTAATAAAGCAATAGGCTAAATTTAAGGAAATATGGTTATCTTTCTTTGAAATGTATGACTAACATAATTTTGATTTTTAATATTCTCATGTGCTATTGTATATATTTTGTTTTATATAGAAAACTATATTTTCTTGTTTAGGCTTTTCTTTTAAAAAATGGGAACAAAATTCTTCAATGCTTTGAGTGAAGTAAAATGGAAACACTACATCTGAAAAGTTAGGAAACCAATGTTTAAGGACATGTTTTCTGGCCATGACCTGATGAAAACCCAGTCTCTCCTGTCAGTAGTGGGAATGGAATATGAGAAAAAGGAAAAATTAATTGGGCTTTGCTTCTCTCTACAGGTGCATCAGGGATCAAATCAAACTTAAGAATGTCCCTGCTTGGCTTATTAGAAAATAAATGAGAATGTTGTATGTAACATGAAAAATGTAGCAAAAATATGTATTTGGCAATGAGCAAGGAATATTTTTGCTCCTGCTCTACCACAGCTAATATATCTCACACTGGCTCACAGCTTATCCTCTTCTGCCTGGGAGTCCAGCAATGTTCACATTTATATTCCAGATAAGTGTATTGCATTGACCATGCTGAGTCAGGAGTATTCATTTCAGTACGTCATGGCTGAGTAGTGTATCAGAAGCCTAAAACAAAACCTAACCAAGGAAAATACATTCAGGAAATGCTAATTTCTTCAACAAGCACTCTTAAAATTTTATATGGATCATGATGTAAAAATTATGTCCCCCTTAAAAAATGGATTTTTAAATTTATGAGGACAAGTACCTCAGATGTTTCAAGTCTTCATTAGAGGTCCAAGACTGGATAGTTTGTAGTATATCAGTCTATTACTGATCTTATAAATGAAGCAAAATCTCCACCACTGTAGACCTAGGGAAAAGGACATGTTTTAATATAGTAATAAATTCATTTTATTTTGATAGCAATACCAAGTACAGTCTTCTATCATCAATTTGCATCTTTCCTTCCCTTTCCCATCATCTTCTAGACACCTTCAAATCTTTCAAACTCTTCTCTTTCCAGTCTGTTTTTTATGCACATTAAAAAAACATTCTTTTTTTCCCCAGCATCAAAAGGCTTGACTCCTACAATTATATTTTTTAAGCATTAATCTTCTACATATATTTGTRATGCAAGCATACTGATCACCAATAAAATGAAATAATGTTAAAAATAACTAACATTTGCTACACTGAAATTTCTGGATATCTTCTATATTTCAATAAAAAAGGTTGGTAGATTATCAGATAACTTTGTGTGAGATATGTTGAAATTTTGAAGCTGACTGATGAACATGTATATGTCAGATGTATTCTAGGACTGTTAGGTGGGATGTTGCAGGGAGATGTGATATAAGTCAGATGATATAGTGCAACTTTTGCATTACCACTTTAATCACTGTGTGTGTGATCAGTTGAATGTCAGCAGTAGACAAAAGGAGAGAAGGCAGTTGATGGTCCACTAGCTGATTTAGGACAGAGCTCAAGTTTGGAGGTCTAGCTTCAACCACTAGACTACTCCTCTAGGTAGCCTCCTGCTTGCTCCTTTGGAAGGCTTAACTCCCAGAAGTACCTTGTCTGTAAAATCTCTGTACAAACTGAACTAGTCTTATGGTTTTTAATGTACTCTTTTCAACATATTTCATTAATGCAAATTTTAGAAATGTATTCTAAATAAAATGCCAAGTAAAAGCTATTTGGCAAGACTCTTTTGCTTAATGTAGTAGCTTCATTTCTACATATTCTTTTTCTTCCACTATTTTCTTTCTTTCTTTTGCCTCAAATGGAARTAGAAAATCAAACATATTTCAATTATCCTTTTATGATTCAACTCCTGATCTTATTAACATACCAGCTGCATTAAATGTTATTCACATTGGTGCTTTAGCTTAAATGTTAGAAGCCCAAAATACAGAATAAATTCTGAACTGGCAGACTAGTGCAGTGATTTTTGCAGAGCTGACTGTACTGCCACTAAGCTAGATCCTCTGCTGAAAGTGGAGAAGTAGGATTTTTTTTTTTCATCCAGAGATAGACAAGTTGTCAGTGTAGAACAGTAAAAGGATAGTTTTCTGTAAGTTTTTGGGGAAGGATAAAGAAATGGATCATAACACCATCTCATTTTATTTGTGTTAGGCTTTCAGCCAAAACCCTCCAGAATTTTGACAGTCATTAGTGGTGAGATCACTTTGTTCTTTCAAGTTTAGACATTGACAAAACATGTCTTTTCTTCTTCTGTTTTTAGCACAAGAAGAATGGGCCACAACCCGTTCCAGCCTAAAGGCACCACCTCCAAGGTCAGCCAGAGGGGGTTACAGGGAACACCCCTATGGTAGATATTGAAGGTCCTCCTCATCTGTGACCTCATCTCAAAGACAATTAATAGCCTGTGGTCTCCACATAAACAGCAACAAGACAAGTAATAGTCCATTTCTTTTCTATCCTAGGAATTACTGCTCATTACTATCCTATGTACTACCTGTATTTCCTATAACATTGGAGTGACATTGGCATTAGTATTATTTTATAACACGGACTTAAAAAAACAAAAACAAAAAATCTTTGGCAAGCATTGTCTATAAACCATTCAAAGATGATGTTCTGTTGGTTGTATTCATTGCTGTGTGTAACTTAAAAAGCATGACACTGTTACAGATCTTGAGTCTCTCTACATACTAGCTAAGGCTGAGTTTTTGTTTAGGGTTGCTGAAAGACTGTAATATGATTCTTTTTATTTGAACCAGACAATAATCAAGCTGTAGATAAGATGTTTTAACCTGTCTTTTTTAATATATGTTAGTTTAGATTAAGATGTTCGATATTAAGTTTGTAAATTTAATTTTAAATGCTGTTTTAATGGGGTTGAAAACAAGCAGCTACTGTATGTATGTAGCTAACTGAAATTGTTCAGTGTTTTAACCTGTATTTGTTAAAAAAAAAATCACATAAAGTTCCATGTGTAAGCTTCTCTAAATAGGAAACCATAATTTTGTCAAATATGTTTGCCATAATTTGTCAATAAAGCTGAAACCTTTTGTAACAAACTAAATTTGGAATTACTTGTTTTCTAGCTTTAAATGCCTGCTTTATTTCTTTTTCAAGAGATGCCTAAAATGTTTTATATATAAAAATTACAAAAATGAACCCAAGCCTGTTTTAAGATTTTTTGTGTAAGACTTTAAAAGTTGTATTAATAACTTCTGGTTGTTAAATAATTTAAAAGTTAACAAACTAAACTGTTACATGAATCATGGTTAGTATCCACTAATGTATAACATGTTAATGGAAAAAAATGCTTTAGAACAATAAATGGATTTTAAACTATCCTCTTAAGCTTGATCTTGCTAAACACAAACTCTGATTGACTTGTTTGTATTAGCATGTCTCTCGTGAGAATGTAATGGAGTTTAAAGAGGTAAGATTACCACTTACCACTGTTAGACTGTCTAAATGCTAGTTCTTCAACCTTTGAGTTTCCCCGCACATTAAATATCCCATTCAACATGTAAACATTGCATAGATTCACATATTTGTTTTCACTCAGAGGAGTGCGTTGACTGCATTTTTGTAGTATATAACAATTTGTCTTGATAAACAAATCATCAGTGTCACTGCCCACTTGTTGGTACTCAACTTCAAAAACTTTATTTGTAATTTTCAGTGCTAAATATCATCGCCCTTGAAGGCAGTTTAGAGGGCTGATATTTCTTTTGAGACTATCAGATTGATGGCTGATGATTATTAAGGAAATATGTCGCAGGACTCAAAGGATGACTAAACGTTAAACAGGTAACACTAATAGTAACTCTGTAATTTTGAGTATGCAACAGTAATGTTAAATATTCTCAGTTATTAAGTTACTGATAGTTAAAAAAGTAAACCTACCGAAAGATAACAAATAGGTATATAGGCTATTAAAACAACTAATTAACATTAACTAGTGACAACAAAATTATTCTACAATACATAACCCTCAAGGTAATAAACAGAACTAAAATTAACAATAATAGTAATGCAACTCTTGCTAACAACAAATATATAACCTAAATTTTGATGAAGAAAGAACAGAAGACTTGATGGCAGGGATATCAAAACTGTTAATCCTTTAAATACAGTTTTTTTGTTTACAGTGGCTTTTTGTCAATGTGATTGGTTTACTTTTTTGATGAGAATAAACTAGAGGCCTATTACTGTTCAGCTTGTGAACAAAATCTCTTCCAGCTGGAGTTGCATGCTAACTCTTTTTGAATAGTTTATGAAGCATATGTTTTATCATTTGAATCTGAAATGTTAAAGTGAATTTAGTAGGTTACATGATGGTTACATTGAGTTTATTCTGTCTCACTATTTCAGGCACTCGCAGGCTTTGGAGATCTAAGTAGCAGATCTGCTGAGAAGTGTTCAGGTAAGCTCTGCCACATCTCAGGGTTTTTTTCTTAATTCACATTTTATATGTGCATTTGTTTTTGCTAACACATGGGAACATATTCAGCTAGAGGTTTAAAAAAGACAACTGTTTCCAGCTATGTTTCCTTGCATAACAGGAACATGATTAGGGTATAATGCAAATCAAAGCATTTGCTTTTATATGCTATGTTACCTTTTGTTTTAATGAAAGAAGTCTCATAGCGAAGCATCTTGATGGTAAATATTAAGATGGTATACTTTATAACTGGTCCTCCTAGAAAACAAGAGCTCATGCTTGTTAAAAGCATGTCTAAATTTCAGAAGCAAACAAGTCCCATAACATAGAAAAATACAATACTGTCTTTCCTGTTGCTTCTCAAAATGTGCATCCGTGACAAAAGTATCAACAGAGAGACAGGGAGTTTGTTATTATTCTTTTGCTTAGGAGCTATTTCTGTGTTATACTTTAGAATGGCAAACACATTAATAGCGTTACCATGCAATGGCATGGATCAAGGAATAACTTTCTGTATTTTTCTGTTAAATATATTTAAAGATAAAGCTGTATTTTGGATAACCTTGTTACATGGACTTCAGATTGTATGTGAGATTTTGGACTCTAAACAATTATCACTGTTGGAAACCTCAAAAGTTTCCAGCTCATATATGACTGTCCTCTCACACAGAAGTGTCAGTTTAATCACAACACAAAATGCACAGGTTTTCTTGCAGTCTCATGGTTGTTTAACTAGGTAATAGTTAATAAAACCTACAGTGTTACACACCAAATACACAATCCCAGACACATTTGTTACTGTAGCATCTTTTCCCATGACTGTGGCCTGACTGATTTAAAGTGTTCCAATATCAGTGTACTCAGCAGTTACTTAAATGGCACAAGTTGCGTTATATAACAAGATAAAAAGGGCTTAGTTTTGCCTTTGCCGTAAGAACCTTTATAAATTGGTTTTATTTATGTGGTACAGCCATTCTATGGGCCAAAATGATATAACATGGCTTTAGAATTTGTCTGCACCTTACATTTACATCATTTTGAGTATACCACTATAGTAAAAAGTTTCCATTTACATATAGTTCATATAGTCATATAAATGTGCTTCAGTCAGTATATTTTATTTCTATACAGATAGGAAAAACACACACTTCTGGTATAAATATGCTTTCATACTGGTATAACTGTGGTTACAGATTGTTATACATTATAGATTTTATTATATAAGTATTGCAGGAAAATCTCATATGCCTTACTAATGTGATTAGCTATACAAAACTGTGAGCAGACTGCACTTGATGTAAGTGAGATTCAGAGAAGAGTATGTATAATAAATTTCTCACTTGTGGATCAGATTTTTATGTAAGGGTAACTGGTGTAAACTCTTTGAAGATGTACTCCAGTAAATACTATTTTATAGCAGAACAGTGTCCTTTAATATCATTGTCTCAAAGTCCACTTTTACAGCTGTTATTTGTGTAGAATAAAAGAGGTGCAGAACAGGTCAGAAAAATGATACATTGTAACATATTTTTATAAGAGAATTATTTAGGAAAAAATAGGATAATGTCAGTGCATGCAACTGTTTATGCAAACATTAGTTCTATTGATTCTCAGGAGATTAATATGAAAATTTTCCATGACTGCATGTGCTAGTCTGTCCTAACTACAAAGTATATTTCATCTCAATTTCTGAAGAAGTTTTACAGCTAATCAACTGTATCTTCTTAACAAAAAAATTCATCTTCTTTCTAATTTATGAAAGAGCAACCAGGGAATCTGATTATTCTAATTAGCAGTCATCATTAGGTCTTACATGATGTATTCCACACATCCACCAAACAGCCAGGTCAGCCATAATCCTGAGTTCCTGAAAACTTACAGACATCATTAGAAAACACAGAACATCACTTATGTTACAGGTAATTCCGAGACACCAGATCACCAGCAAACATGCTTTGTTTGGATGAATGTGCATACTGATTACTTTTCTTTGTAACAGGAAGAAAAACTAGTATTGAATGTTAAAACAAAGAGTAAATAATACAGAAAAATATAAGATACAAGAGCTGAAAAATCAAAATTTCCGTTAAAACATTTCTAAGACTTTTTTTGACCTCATCCATAGAACAGTTTAAGTTTTAAAAGAAATTGGTGCATTGTAGCTTTCAATATTTAAAATAGCAAAATATATTATTTTACAGAAATACATGAAAATTATCCTAACCCTATCTCCATGGCATTGAAMTAAACAGTCTTTTTATTGTTTTCTTTTTAAATTGACCTGTCTGCCCTTTTAAAACCCTCTTGTTTCATGAGATAGAAATAATATATGCACACCTAGGTAGAAACCTTTATTGCCCTAGTTAGGTAGACTATTGCATTATAAATGCAAGCAACATACATTCCAAAAATTAATTGTTATGAATAGCATCAATGAGCCTGTTGGAACTGATGATTTCTAATCTAGTGATTAGATAGTGGAGTGGATGGCACAGTGATGGAATTTGTAACCCCATATGTCTACTCAAGCAACTTCACTTTCTAAAGTTTTATTCCAAGGGTTGGAGGCAATTTTCAAGTCTATCTAGGTGCAGAGGCAGAAGAAAGCACTAATGGTGCCGGCAGGATTGTCACCTGCTGGAGCAGAACCAACAGAGTTGCACCACCAGCAGCTGACTTCTGGAAAAGTAACCGAGGTGGAAGAATTGCACTTCTGGACTGTTTTGTTCAGCAGACTGTTGCAGGAACTCAGGAGCCATTATAACTGAAATAATTAATTAGATATCCCTAGATCAGCAGCCTTTATCAGAAAACGGACTAGCACTATGTAACTATTTCTTTTCTATACAGTTTACAGTGTTTGAACATGATGTTAAATCTTCATATGTATAAATTGAGAACTTTAGGAAGTAGAGTATACTTGACCTCATCTCAAAGGATATTCAGAAAGTTCTAGCTTACTGAGGTCCTCAACCTCCGTTCAGAATAATGGTACTATAGCCATAAAGCAAGGAGACATTCCCTACTGCATGTGCCCCATTCAGTCTATAACCCCAGGATAATTGCTCTGTTGTACTTGAATTTGTGATAACTTCCAAATTCAGTAACATGAATGTTAGCAGCAGTGAGTGACTGCATATAAAATAGATCAGTGTGGCTACCGTAGCCCTAAAGGAATGGATGTGAAGACCTAGTCAAAGCAGTGCAGGCTGGAAAATTTTGTCTCCCTATTGCTAGGGAACCAGTCAGATCCCAGCCTGTACTGAGGTACTAAGCTGAGTATCTGGAATTTAGTACTGCACCCAAGTTAACTTTAGAATTGGGATAATGAACATATGTGGGTGCACCAGTTAAAAGGCTTGACATTTCAGCATAAGAATTTGGATTTATGATAGCACTCATGAAATAACATCCAGGATTATAGTCTGAAGGTTAAAGTTAAGAATAAGGAAGTGATCTATTTTGTTTAAATAAAACCAGATTTGTTTGATGTTAGTATTTTCCATGTATTTTCTTTATATTTAACAGTGGGAGTGTTGTTTGTATATTGCCTTTCTAAGAAGTTACATCTGAAGTTTTGGAAGAGTCAAATAATGCAGTTGCAAAGTTAAAAGAGATGGCAGGGGAAAAGCAAGAAAGTTGAGTTAAACAGCAGGGAGAAGAATACAAGTCAGTAAGGCAGAGAAATCTTGGAAAGTTTTCCATATTGTATTTTGATGCAGAAGCAAGCTAAATCAAGGTTATATAAAGAATAAATAGGGATACCATCATTACATGTCAATGTTCTCCATACAACCTACTACTACATAGCAATACTGCATACCTTTTAAAATCAGCTGCTGCATTTCCTATCTTTTACATAAAATATGATTGAAAATGAAAAGATAAGAGTGGAGAGCTTCTACAGAAATTTCCTAAGCAAGTATATATTTTGACAGAAAATTATGTCTTTCCTGTAACACTAACAAATACCCAAATCTAAACTGAAGATTATAATCTCACTGCAGAATCTGTTTATTTAACAACTTCATAGATAACATATTTCCCCCCAATAAGTATAACCTGAATTCTCTAACAATGCTGTAGAACTTGTAAATGGCTCAAGAATGCAATAAGAGAAAGTGCTTTAAGAAAGTGTTCATAAAATCAGAGTCATAGAGTTGTAGGTTATAAATTCATCCTATGTTATAAAGAAGCCACCCATCCCCATATAAAAATATGTGTATTTTTAGGGTTCAGGAGGGCAGATTTCATTTGTAAATTAATTTTGTAAAAGTAGGAATTCAAAAAGTTAATTTTATGACAACATTACAAAGTTTTTTTTACAAGAAATTGCAAAATATTTAGTTTACAGAAATTGAAAATGCTGGATGCAATTAAAGATATGTCAAAAGGATGGGACCATCCTTGTAACTGTTTCATGTAACCCTCTATTGTCAAAATATTAGGTAATGTACAAAAAGAACCCAAATAAATAAGCAAACTCACAACAAAAACAGAGCAATATTTGAATGCTAAACAGAAGAGTAAACCCAACTTGCTCTGAAGTTTGCTTTCCTTCATCAAAAAATCTAGATGCACTTTGTGACCTCTATGGGTTATTACAACCTAAGAGTTATTAATAAGGGTATCCCATCTTATCTTGTTGCATTGGTTTATGGAGTTAGAAAAGGTAAAAACATAACTTTCTCAAACCAGTTAAAGCTGCAGAGACAATCACCATATGCCACTCTGTGTTGTTATCTAACTACATTTTTCCAATCATTATTGTTGCCTATTGGGACCTGACTAAAGGCCCTTTGAAACCATTAAGTCTTTCCTTTGACTTCAGTTGGTTTTGTTTCTGATCCTGTAGGTTAGATGAATGTTATTCACTTGGAGACATTAAGGAAAACAATTCCCACCGTAGATTTTCCGGTCTATGTAGTTATTAGAAAAATGATGAGCTTTGCTCATGAATGTTAATGCTTTGTAGTGAAGATGTTGTATGTAGTGTTTGGTTTTTAAAGCCGTGGAATCTAAAGATGAAATGTGGTTCCCAGTATGAGTACATAAAAGATTTTCAATCCATTCCTGATCTCTGGTTGACCAAGTCATTTACTATAATTCAGTAGACCATTTTAAATTTTTGAAATATGTCTCTAAATCATGCATATATGGAACCAATGTTCTCAAACAGGAGGAAACTATGTTAACAAGCATAAATTTCATTTTTCTAAACATCTACTAAAAATGTACCACTATTTCAAAGGTTTGCTTTCCTTATATAAATCCTAATAAAAGACTATCCTTAGTACTTATTGAAAGGCATAAATGCTTCCATTCCTAAAACAACTGAATCATCTTTGAAATCTAGGGGCGTTTTGCCAGAGAGTAACAAGATTTCTTGAGAAAGCAATTTCAGACTTTCATACTTCAAACTGTAAATCAGAAGGAAAGTTTATAGGAGGAAGATCACACTCATACTATCTTGATATGGGACAAGCATTCATGTTTTAAAGAAAAAAATGAAAAAAAGAGGATGTATAAAAGTTATTTTTTAAATCCTAATAAAAGTTGCCAAGATACTGTACAGAAACTGTCAGAACTTTCTGATGTCTTTCAGCAACATTTGAATGTAAAACTAGCATAATGGAAATGCTTCAGTGCCCTGATAAGAGTAAAAYTAATTTTGAAAAACAATTTTGAAAACAATGTTTCTTGTTTCTTCTTATTGCTGTGTACCATTGATTTAATAGAGGTATAGTTTCTTATTACAGACAAAATATAGGTGACATAAAGTGTGAGAGTACCTGCTTATATCATGTCAGGCACTGTTCTTGCCATGCTCCATGCATTAGCTGATGATGGATGGCTTACTTACAGGAAAACAGTGGATGCATTTGTTATACTCCCTGGCATTACAGGACCTTCGCACTGTGTATCGGAGATATGAGAGCAAAACTGCTGAGCTGTTCATTTATGACTTCTTAGCATTCTGGGTTTTTTCTTTACTTCTGCAGAGTAAATGGAACAAAATGTGAGGATATTTTGCRTCATCATTTACTATATTCACTTATGACTCCATATTTATTGCTCATCTAATAATTTATATTTCTTCTTGGATATAACAATCTTGTATGGACACTGGAAAGTTCTGGCACATGCAGCTTCTTTCTTTTTTCTTTTTCTCTTTCCCCTCGCCCTTCTCCTTCCCAGAAGATTGTTCATATAGCTACCTTAGCTAAAAAGATAATCAGAGACACTCTTGTTCAAATGAAATGCTGCTATACTCTGATAAAATATAGACCTCAGTTTAATATCCTAAGAGTGCTTTAAATTGATAGATTATTTCTTATTCTGTATGGTATTTGGAACATTATACATCTTTTTAATATCCATATTATAATCCAGGATGCAAAGATATAAACTGGCAGGAATGCTCTATTAGGTTGGATTCAGTTATAGCTTTTTGACAGAGAATTCAGTCCTGCCAATCTTACTCAGGTTTCACTCACTAAAAACCCATGCTGATATCAAGGAAAGTTTTGCTGGAATGAAAAGGGAATATGAAATTCAGAATTTCATCTGCAATCATTTTTTATAGTTTAATTAAATTTAAACAGAACAAGTATCTGTTAAGGACTGAATTGTGTCATTTGAGCCATTGTCCTGCTTAGTGGGCAATGTGCAACAGCCTTGACCCGGGAAGAGCACTTCAAGAAGCTGCAGCCTTTCACAGTGCTACTTTGTGAATGTGAGAAATGGCCACTCAGGACCATCCATTACGGCAGAGCAGATTACTCGCCTCCTGTGCCAGCTGCAGCCACAGGCCACTGAGTGCTGGGGAGGGAGAGATGCCTATGATGTCTGCTTGTCCCTGGCCCCATTCATTCACTTCTTGTTGCTAATTTTAGTTGTCAATGTGAAATAATGATTGCAGCTCTCTGAGAAAGACACTATTACTCTGACTGGTCCTTCACCCCCATGCAAGTGGATGCAGCTTTGCAAGGGGTGACATAGTATAACCCAGATGGAAAGTGCTGAGCATAGAAAATGGAGTTGTTATAGCAGCAATAGTAGGATGTTACTTTTTATGTTGTCAAAAATAATTTTCCCGTGTGCAAGAAAAATATTCTGTTAAGATATTCACCTAGGACTATCAATGACTCCAAATCTCAACTTAGCAACCAAGTTCATCCATTTACAGTCATTACCACTTTATTTTCATGGAGCAAGAACTGGCAAATAACTTTCTGAACAAGGCACACAGCTTTTCTTTACACAGTCTATAGTGACAGTGTTGTTCAACTCATTTGCAGATCTGAGCCAAAAAAAGGACTGCACTAGACTGAAAATGTCTGTGGGATATACACTTAAGGGAGTCCAGTGCTCATTTGAAAGAAAGGAAACTGCTAACTCTTGTTATAACAGCAATGCTATTGCATAGCTCTTATAGAGTTCAAATAGACCCTACAAAACTTAAAAATTTAGTTGCATAGAACTCAAAAAGCTTTTTTTGAAGGAAGCAAGTATTATAATCTTTGTCTGGGTAACAGAGAATTTGAGAAGCAGAGAAGTTAAGTGATTTGACTAAGGTTGCCCAGTAGGTTAGAGACATGCAAAGGAATGTAAATGGAAAAGCAGCAGGGGAGGGTAAGAAGTTCCATTAGACAGTGAAACACAATATGTTTTCAGCTCTTCTTGGTTTTGGTCTCAGGTTTTGAGAACTGAACTCTCTGGTCCACAGTAGAGATATACTATCACTCAAAGCCCTTTGGGCTTTACTAAACATCTGGGTAAAGCAGCTAGTAGAATGTGTGCATGTAGTGTACATATATACACATGCAAAATTTACATTGAAGAAGCCTGTTATTGTAATATTTTTCCATTTGCATTATAGCTGTATTTTTCTATACCTGCATTACCTGTTGCCATGGTAAGTTTCTGATGCTCTATGTCTTTGATGAACAAGAAATACATATCATACCACTGGTAAGGCRATGAAAATCTTGATAATACCCAACACCTTCCCAATAGCAACAGGCACAACAGGAGTGGACCCTAGAAACTCACCCACAAATTATTAAACTTTATAGTCCTGACAATTTTAGAAATACCAACTTCTATTTTTCACCATTTTAGGGGTAATTTTGGACTAATTCTTTTTCTGTCTGCTTTTGAATTCTACTAATTTAGATTAATGGAAATAAGACATATGACTTTGTAGCAGAGAGTCAACCAAAAATAACCCTAAGAATATATTTAAGGATTTATAAAATAGATTTTTATATAAAATCATTTTTATACCAAGTTCTTCATTTGGACTCATTTGGATGACTCACATTCATTCACAACTCTTACAGATAAAGTACAGAACTGTACATGTAACTGCATTTTCTTCAAATAAAATTTACCATAATGGATATCTGCTCAAACTGCAGACTTGGGCTGAAATGCCAAACAGTTCAGAAAAATACATGGTTTTGGCCACAATTACAAAATAATTAAAGTTTCTCTTTATCAACAAATGCCTGTGAAAATATCTTTCAAAATATGCACTGCAGTATATTCTAGAGCTGGTTTCTAGCACATGAGAATGCAAAAACTGCCTTCCTTTTTTGGACCCTGAGTCCATTCTGATTGGTACCCTTTTTCTAACACATCTGGAAATGGATGCTTGGGGTACGTGCTGGAAGTGACGAGGGTAAGGAGAAATATGCAGAACATTATAACCTCTATCTCTATTAGTAAATTAAACAATGCCAGGAAAAGTTCCTGGATGCTGGAATGTGCTTCTCTGTACAGTTAAACTCTCAGGAATGTCCTTGCCATGGTTTTGGTCTAGGTTATCAAGAGCTCTCTCAGACAATTTCCAGACACAATTTAGGAATTATCACAAGCGAGGAACCAATACCACTTACTGTTATGCATTACACCACCCTATTTCAAAGGATAAAATAGCTTAAAATATGTACATGTGCTATTCCATGCCAGTTATCTTCAGCCCCAGTCATATTTAATTCACGAGAACAGACACAGCCAAAAATGATCCTCTTTCTGACTTACCTTCCCAGTGCCTGTATTTTTAACACATTGTCTTATGTAATGCAGAAATAGGCAACTGTGATAATGTATAAGGGTTGTGTACCCAGATAGGCTCTTATATTTAGACTTGCTGCCCAACATACTCCCAGGTGCTGGAGACTGTGCAGTGATTGGGATTACAAGAAAACTGGAAGTAGCTTCATGGTCAAACAGCTGAGTTTGATGAAGACAGAGGAATGGATTATATTCTCTATCTGCATCTCTACCAGCAGAGTTTTGTGTGATGGTAGGCAAATTGCTCATACTAAAAGCCCATTAATATTTTGTTTCTTATTTTCTTGAGGTCTTACAGAAAAACCTGGGGTCTGATTTCCACTCATAATTGCAAGTGCCATCATCAGGAGTTGTGCTTGAATAAAAAAAGCTCTATGTAAGGTTAAATATTTTGAAAATCAAGCCTTGGGCATCCCGGTTTATGTAACAGCAATGAATGATTTATTTTAAATTCTGAAATACAATAATAAAAATTAGTCACATTGTTGAAGTATTCATACTATAGCCAAAGAAAGCTAACCACGAAATTCATAATTCTACCAAGAAAAATTAAGGATTTGAGTATAGCTAAGCAAATAAAGAATGGAACACATTGAATAATTAGGATAAAAGAAATATCAAATAGTTTTTCTTCCAGTGTGCTTTCTTACACACAAAAATAAAGCAGAAAAAAGATCTCAACCATTGAAAGACTACATCAAAATGTATACATGAAGAGAACTGAATTAAGGTTTCACTGACCCTTAATTCATGTTTCTTTAACTTCTAAGTGTTTGGCTTATTTAAACCACTGCTTTTGCAGGCCTGACACTTAGASCTACCTAATACTTTCCAGCCAAGAAAAATGTCTCCAGGTTTATGGGAAGGTTTACAGGGTTTACAAGTTGAGGGTTCCTGCAAATTGTAACAACAACTTGCATTTGGTAGAGGGATTCTTCTGAGGGTCCCAGAAATGCTTTTTGCTGCTGTCATGAAAATCTGTTTGTTCTGGGATATGTCATGAGTCATCCAAAAAGTTGCCCATTGCCAACTCAGTGAACTTGCTAGAAGCTATACTAGAATATCTATATTCCCCCATCTCACTCCTTGCAACTTCACTGATCAGATTTTTTAATGTGAAGTTACATTACTGTGGGATCAGGGGAGCTCTGGAGTACTTTCATCAACTGGTTTCAAACACCTAACTTTTGCCACCACAAATAAAATCCTAGGGTACCTCACAAATAAAATCCTAGGGTACCTGTACCTTCAGTGGGGTGTTCCTTGCTTCCAGAAAAATAATTCAGAGTACCTAAGCTCAGTACTCCAAAACGCTCTCCAAATGTACCTTCTTCTCTCTTCTGGCTAGCTGAAAAGACTAACTTAAGCATCTAAATAAACACCTCCCGCTTCTGCCTAAATGCTCAAATTACCTCTTGATGCACTGATTTTAATCAGATCTGGTTTTAATTAGCCTCTCATAGACCTGATTATGTTAATGTTATCACACAGACTAACCCTTTGTCTCCAAAATGCTGTGTGATGACACAAACCATTTCACTTAAAATATTAGTACATGGCAACTAATCCTGTTTTCCCCATCAAATATGTGTGTCCAACTTTGTCTTGATTTTCAGAATATTTGAGCCCTTCCTTAGGAAATTTCCAGTATTCAGTACCTCTTGCATGGTGCTCAGGGAATTGAGAGTATTCAACACCGTTTGAAAGAAATCAGCGGGATGTGAAGGGCTGAGGCTCAGGCTGGGACTTTCCGCAGCCCTGGACCTGCCGTTAGCATCCTCTCTACCCTAGGACATGTCAGGACTCAGACTTATTTCAGCATATCAGGTGAGCTGTGGTATCTCTCTGTATGTTTTTAGTCTATGTCAAATGTGGGATAATTCAGCTTGCCTCAATCAGCAAAAAGGAAGGCCATGTTAAAGTAGTTCAGCTAATGTTTGCCACTGGCTGAGAGCTCTTACATGACTACCTGTGATGCATGGTACTCTGAGACAGGACAGTATGTATCTAAGTTCTTACACTCTCTTTCTGTAGTAAAGAAAGACAATATTTAATCACCTTTCTCACAGAAGTAACATAAAATAATCACATTGCATTTGTGCACTATGTTGAATGCAGAAATGGCATTTTTAAAAATGCCAAGTTTTCTGAGAAATAATCTTCTTTTTGTGCGTGGATGTGGTAACTCATTGAGACGACCATGTTAAAAACAAATGATGGAATTTCTGGCTTTTTTTTTTGCTCTGTTTTCCAATTGTTCTTCTGGAAAACTCTTTGTACCTTCACCAGGATGTTGAGAGCACACACTTATTAATGTTCACAAGGTTCAGTTACTATAACATTGTTACTAGTAACAATAGACAATGAAAATCTGTGAGAAAGTAGATAATTGTGTACAGTGAAAGTCTGGATGGAAAACAGTAAACAAAAAAACAGAGTCATACCACGAGTGTTTAAGACAGACACAAGTATTTACTTTAACCTCATATCCTGAATAAGTTAGGTCTTGTGGAGAGAAATTAGGAAATGGTCCTGTAGTTAAAGGCTGTGTCCTCATATATATACCTAAGGAATAGAATCAAACTGTATAGGAAAACATAAATCTCACATTGCTAAATCTTTGAACCTTGTACATTACTTGTGTTTTTTTGTAATATGCTTATTTACAGATATATGTCTTATAAAAGTATAGCTGGCACATTTAGTTATTAGAGATGAGCTCAACCTTTCAGCAAACAGCACATGAAACTAAAGAGCATTTTCAGTTTTTGCTGACAGTAGATAACAACCTCCAGAAGGTTTCAGGTAATTATCCAGATCACATTAACTGGCAGCTGAAATACCTGCTGCAGTCATGTACACACCACTGTTTTCCATACCTCCAGTCCAACCACAGCCCTTCCCTTGTGACCATACACCAGAAAACAGGCTTCGCTTGCAGTGCAGGGCAGCAAAGAGTCCTCATACAGGGACTCTCCATTTCTTGTCATCACTTGTTATGAATATATTGCATTCCCACTCTATTTTAGGATTTGCTCTCTGCAAATGGTGATAAGAATTGGGAATCTGGCTCACTTCAGATTTTTTCTACTCCCTACAGTACCCAAGGGCAGATTTTGCCTTCTGAAATCTTTTCCAGAATGATGTCCTGAATTAAGTTAATTTTACTTTTGTTTCCATCTGTATTTCCTGGGTTCACTGAGTATTCAAACCATCATGTAAAATACACTTTTCTTTTAAACTCCAGTTCAACTGGGAAGGGAAAAAACAGCAATGTCAATAAAAGGGCAACATTTAGCAGAAGTTTGTTAACACTGTAAACCACTGGGAAATCCTGGCCCTTTAACAGAAGTTACTGTGTCAGAAGTTATGCCAGACAGTTTTGGAAAACAGAGCTAAAAGAATGTGGTCCACAGCTATCCATACCTAACACATCCACAGGTATAAGAAAAATCAGTGTTTTTCAAGAGTCCTCTTCCTAGCTAGAGCTGGAAATAATCCCCAGATCACAATACCCACACTTCGCTTTCTTTCCCAATGCATCTTGCACGTAAGTTAGCCTGAGAGTGAGATCCAGAAATAGGTGAAAATATGCAGATTTTGGAGGGGATTACTTAGATTACAGTTAATTGTGTTACTATTGTAAATATTTTGCAAATAATAATATAGAGCTTTTAAAAATGTTTTCCACATTTATATCAATGTGGAATAAGATTGATGTAGCTAAGATTAATTGTTTAATTATTTCCAATTTACATATAGGAAATGGAAGGAGAACGGTGTGGCTGTTCACACTGTATCACACTGGATGCTGTTGAATAGAAACAAATTTTCCTCTGGTAATTATGTTGTTGATTTGCTTGCTTACTGAAGGAATCAGATTTTCTTAGGAGAAGGCACTTCTATCAATAATCATCAACATTTTCAAAATAGAAATTAGAAACTTCCATCTATATTTGAGCATCAAAGACCTATCTTTGCTTTCAGAAGGGCTGAGTAGCTTGCTGCTGTCATTAGCCTGCACTTCAGGATTTCAAAAATCAGGAGGTTCTAAATACACTCACACAAAATACTTTTTTGGACATCTTGTCTTGCATCTTTATATAGATATTGTGGAAATTAATATATTACAGCTTTTGAGACAGCCAGCTGGTGTTAATGAAAGCCAGAGAAGTACTGAAGATATATATATTATCTTCATATTTCACAAATAGCTTGAATTGCAGCTGAAGTGAGCCTACTTCATATTTCTAAAAGCATCCCTAATGACTGGGATATGTTGCTATACGCATACAATATAGTGATGATCTATGGAAACAGGTAAGCAAGTAAGAAAATAAATTGGATAAATATATACCTTCATCTAAAGGTAGATAGAGTGAGCAGTTGGGGACTATTCAGCTTGAACCTAATAGATTTAAGACAATGCAGACCAAATAATCATTAATAAATTTATTAAGCTGTTGGTTAAACATAGATCTTACAGGTGAGTTCTAATTACATCTGAAACTGTTCCACAGCATGTAGGTTCAGGTGAGTAAGCACTCCTTGCAGCACTGATACAGAGCTTATAAATATTTAGTTAGGATTGTATTTAGCCTTTGGGCTGTGTCCTGAATTCCTCCTTCTCTCAAAGTCCTATATTATTTTTAACCTTATTGACAGAACACCTGGCCTTTATAAGCCACCTGACTCCACTAGGCATTAGATCCTGATTAAATGCACTTCTCCTCCTCTGTATCTAAACTGACCAACCAAAGAAGTTGTGTTCTTCAGACATGGAATGGATGTTTATTACTGAAGTCTGCAGTGCAGATCAATGGATGTTAAGTAATAATATAAGAGGACATAAAACTGAAAGGATACCAGAAGATAAAAGAGTATCCAGCTTCCCAGAGCATTTGAATTGCATCTCATGAAGTCAGATGTCACTGAAATAGTAATTCAGTGTTTTATACGTTCCCCTGTGGTGGCTGTGCTCTTCCTAGCTGTCGAAAGTATCAGTCACAAAGTCTGTAATATACAGTTTAATACAAGAGTTTACCATTGAAGAAGCTAGCTGTTAAGGTTCACACCGACTTTCTTCCTAGCTCTGAGGCCAGCCTACTTGTCAAGGACACAGTAATCTCTCCTTGAGAAAAGAATTACTGCCTTCTTACTCTTCCCGCTGGAGCAGAGAGGAAATACAGCGTGAGTATGCATCTGGGGTCATGCACAGCAAGTGTGTAAATGAAACACAGGCGGCCTTGTTCAAGTATATTATTACTGGATTTAAAAAAAAAAAAAGTCAAGCAATAATGCACAAGATATAAAAGTAAGTCTGTCACCATCCTAAAATGCTTCTAAATGTGCAGTAATGCCATAAAAAATGCCTTTATTTGCTACAAATAATAAAACTGTAGCATTAAACTAATCAAATTCAAATCAGTTCAACTGCATAATTTTCAGTGAAGAGGTGCCTATGAAACACAAAATGAACTCCAAAATGAAAGGTTCATTGCTGCCTAATCAAAAGCAGTCAGTTTTAAACACCAGCCAGTCAGGTGATAAGTTTGGCATTTCTCAACTGCACTCTTAGAGAAAAGTTGTCAAGAAGGCTTGACAGCCTTTAAACTTCTCAGAGCATTTTTGTCTGTTTGTGAACCTTATGTTGATCTACTACTAGGAGGATGGGAGGAGAGACACAGTAACAGCAGTTCTATTAAAATATATTTGCAGCCATGAATGTCAAGCAGAACTTATGGTGTGAAAAAATGAGTAGTTCCTGGAGAGAAATTTTCACCACCCCTCAAGTCTGATTGATTCTTGTCTAATTGTGTCCAGCTACTTTGGGGGACTAAGGAATATCAGTGATTAATTGCCTAGGTGTCAGAGAACTACTGGCTTGTAATACATCATTAAAAGCCAGAGATCAGGGAGTCTGAATTAAAATGGGAAGCTCCAAATGAATATATTACTGCTATATACAATTAACAGCACAAGCCAGAAATCATTTACTTTCATAATTTAGAACAATGGCAGCTCTCCAGTGAAAACATATTTACAGTAATTTTACATTGCTCTCTACAGTCTTTGTACAAAAGGGAGAGAGACAAATTAATATGCACCAAGGCAGCAACAGAGAAACCTGTCTTTGAACTGTTCCTTTCCTTTTAATCAGCATGAGCTCTTCTAAATAGCAGAAAGAATTATGAGAAGGTGATCATCTAGGTTACCGAGGGCAAATCATGCTCAGAGGAATAACTTTGCAATTTGAGGAACAGAATCTGCCCTTTATGTGTCTTGGGATGACCAGATCTTCTCTGTTTTAACACAGGCATGAACAGCAATTGCAAGACAGCTAACCTGAGGACACTCAGCTGCCTTTCACTACATGAAGGTCTTGTTTCCCTTCCTTTGGCAATTATACCAATGTCCTGGAAGAATTCTCTAATGCTGATTAATGTCTTCTATTTTACATCTGCAAGTGTGGGACTATATAGGTATTTTAGTAAATTTTGGTGTTGGTTGAAGTCCCATTAAGTTTCTGAGGTTCTTAAATTGCTTCTTGGAGTTTATTTGTCTTATAACTCAGGGTATAAAAGTAGCCCCATAAACATTAACTGAACAGCCATTAAGCAGTATGGCTGTTTGTTTTGGGTTGATAGAGGACATAAAGCTTCATACCCTGTGGTGGAAAACAATTAGATCTGATGATGAACATGCCATTAAATATACCATTACCAGACTTCTATCAGTTTAACTTTACAAAATAGCAACCAGCTGTAGCCAAACCATACACAAGTGATAGAAAGTCATATTTTAATTGTCATGTCATAGCCTGTTATAAATATTGTAGAGTTTCTAATGTTTTATGCTAATGACAGTGACTAATAGTAGTCATTATCTCCATTCATTCTCATAAACAATTTCCTCAAGAGAGACTGATCATAACTAGAATGCTATTTAAAATTAAACTGTGTTTTTCTAAAATAGAGAGTATAAAAACACTTAAATACCAAGAGGTTGGCTAGCTAATTTATTTTGTTTTGAGTATGTTTGACAACTACAGCTGTTGTTAACTGTGCCATGAGTTGAACTGATAATCCTTTTTAGAAAAGTTTTTGGCATACTAACATGCATATACATGTCACGTCTTTGTGTGCTCTCTGCAGAGTGGGATAAAAGGTGAACCTCATAATGCCCAGAACCTGCGGCCAGAAAAAATCTGACGTTGTCCCTGTGAAGGTTTAATATTGAGAATATTAAATTTCCTCATCCATTTCTTATTTCAGTTATGAATTCTGCTTACTTGACAGGTACAGAACACTTCATCATGTGCAGGAACAGAAATGCTTAAATGGATGAAGCAGCTATTTACGTCTGATAGGAACTAAGTGGGACATTAAATTAATGCCAAACAAGTGAGTGCTCATTTTAGTTTCATTATAAATGGCTGCAACATAGCAGTAATGTGTTGACTCTCATGTGCTGACAAGTACTATATTTCTTCCAGACTTCCCTTAGAACTCAATGTGGAAAGACAAATTCACACTCTGCGTGATAAAATTAGCAGTAGATACATTAATAATTGAATAAGGATCTCTGGGGAAACACCATAGTTTACCAGGAGAGTTGGTGACTGGTTTTAAACAGAGGCTCCTGTTGTAAGTATGCACTTACATAAGCCCAAGGTAAGAGCCACTGCCTGGGGCCTTTGGTATCAAATCCACTTCCTGCTTTTAGAAGACCTCAGCTCACTTGCATAATAAGCATTTTGCAGATCCATGAGCAGACTGCCTACAATTAATCTTGGCAGTGTATGGACTTGCTCGTCCCTAGTTCTTCTGGGACTGTTCTCAAACTTATGGTCAAATTCAAGAYAGTCCCTTTTCACTCTGTCTCCAAATGATGAGTGGAGTATGAATGAATGAAGGACTTTCTCACTGTATGACAAGACTCTTGCCATAGGTCTCCAAATCTTCAGTTCATACAAAGCTGAAACATTTTCCTGAAGCGGAAAACCCACCGAAAGAACAAGCTTCTGTCAGAAAAGCATTGAGCGAGCATACTGCCATATTCATTTCCATCCCTGTAAGCAAAGCTGAGGTCCTTTGAATGACTCACATGCATAGCATGCTTAGCATGCATTCCACGATTCAGGAGTGTGTGGGCAGGGCGGGAAGAAAGGAGCTCCTGTCTTTTGGACAGTAGCAAAGAAAACAAGATGATTTCTAGGAAAAAAACTGTTCTTTACAGCCACCACCAAGGCCATGATGCAGTTACTAATACCAAAACTATGATCGTTCCTCACACCAAGTAATTTTGTGTTCAGACATTGGTAAAGCAATGTAACATCTCATAGACAGCAGTACTACCTACTGGGGCAAATCCTCATGGTGTAAAATCAGCACTTTATTGTACCAATGCCAAGAGAGTGATATCAATCTGAATAATAAGAGAATTTATCCCAGCTAGAGAAAGAGTAGCAAAATTTGGCATATTATTACTAAATTAAGTCTACATATCTGTCAGCTCTATTAACTGTCCATGCAGACTTCAGTCACTAGTGTTAACTGCTCAGGTGGAACTGACTTCTGTGTTTGGCCTTCCTTCAATTGCAGATTGGATTTGAAGATATTGGGTTTGAAAACTTTTAGTATAAGAAACATTTGAACAGTTTCTGTGTCACTTGAAGCAGGAGATAAGTCCTGGAACTTTATATTCGTAAAATGAAGTAATGTCTCAATCTATTAGACATCCTGGAAATATCCTGCAAGTGACTCAGCTGAGAAAATAACACTACATTTTTTGCTTTGCAATGTCAAAACACTGACGCAGATGTTAGAGATCAGAGAATATCAGATGAAGGAATAAACATGCTAAAAGAAAGCATCAGTTTCAGCATAGCCTCTTCTTTTGAGGTGCTTGAAACAAAGATGTGGAAAGTAAATTGGATTGCTTATATATTTTTAGTGGACAGAGATAATATTTCAGAGTAATGTTTTTATTTGATTCACACCTGTATAGGAGCTTTCATTGCTGTTACCAACAAGGACACACGGGCCTCACAGGACTATATCCTTACCATCAACTGAGTGTTTAAGGAAAGGGCTAGATACATAAACAACATCATGCATTTCTGGATGAGAGGAATACACCTGAATTAAACTAAGAAAAGAGGAATAAAAAAGCAGCAGTCTTAGGGGAGGGGGAGAGAAAGATCACGAGTCATTAACCATGGCTTTATGCTTCATATCTCTGTACACTGGGCTTCATCCTATTAACTGCTCCCCACTCATTCTGTTGTTCTTCTGGAATACAATTCTAAATCTGCTCCAGTTTTATCATGAATATTATGCGGTCTGATAAATTTTGTATTTTTTGTTAGTATATACAAGGCACTCAAGAAGCAMCATTGTTTACTCTTAGCATCTGAAATAATCATCAACTTTCATCTCTGCAGGCAGTTATCAGTCCTGTAGAAGCAAACAGAAGTTTCTAATGCCTTCTTGTGAATGAATAAAGCAATGGCTTTTATCCAGGTTTTGCAGGTCACTGGATGCTCAAAACAGCAAAGCAAATTAAAAGAACCCCTTCTCTTTTACTATCATGGTAATTTTGCACTTGAGTATTTGAAAATTTGTTAATATAAAAGCTATTGAGGAAGATATGGAGTGAATTTCTTCTAGCATTGCCTTGAAAAGTAGCAATAATTGAAAGTATCAAAAATTACAGCTTTCTTTGAAATGTGACTTTATTTTAAAAAAGCATCTTGGACTCCTGGTTTTTATCCCTTGGTGACTTTCGATCAGATGTAATCCACTTAGAAGTGAACAGATAATTTTCTTATTGTCTAATCACTAATATTGATGCTTCAGTAGGCCAGAAATTTTTTTTTCCTGTGCATTCACAACCTTATTGTCTTCATAATTTTCCTCAGGTAGACTTTTCTTTTATTCTTACTATGTCTCCTCTGAAGTGTAGAGTTTGGACATGCAGTGGGTGTAAGTTGGCAAGTCTGTTGATGATCCATTCATGTATAGGTACATCTGTACAGAGTTGTTCCCAGAAGAATAAACCTCAAAACTAGATATGTGAGCAGGGAAATGAGAAAAAAAAATTGTTTTAATTTTTTGCTGAAGTTGAACATGGTTATACAGAAACTGGTAAATGCTGCACTCCTCATACACACCCTGCTGAGCACTTGTTCCAGGAATGGCCAAGGCAGTTGAAATAGAGCAGGATATTGCAGCAGCAAATTATTGCTGCTACAGCCAGTGTGGAATTGCCATTCTTTCCTTGAGAGCTCTTGGGATGACAGACTCACAAAGTATGGATGGTGTGCACACAGACATAGTTGCCCACTGTATCCAAGCAAAACAAATACATATAGATAGGGTCACTGTAGGGATCCAGATTATCCTCTGATGGCTGTTATAGCTGTGCAGGGCTGGCAGGGATAAACATTCAGTACAGCCCCAACAGAATGTATTTGGTTTCTTTCCAGCTCACCCTAAGAGCAAGGGCAGAGTGTTTCCAGAAATTCTGTGTAAACTTTGTTAGAATTCAACAAATCAGACCTATGTCAATTACATAGAGTGCTCTGAGCTTTTTCATAAAATGATGCTTGTCTGATGTCCCTTCCTTCATCCCAGCAAGTGATATCACAATTCTACTTGTTCTCCTTCTGCTATTTGAGAAAGTAGAAMTTATTTTTCCAGTGTCTCATTTGACACATGCAGCCTCTTTGATCAAAAAAAAGTGTCTATTTTCATCAGCTTTCCCTTCTACTTTCCAGTCTACTGAAGGAGGCTTTCCTCTCTCAATGTGGTGTTCATCAGTTCCCTAATATTTCTTAGTCCAATTAGTGTTGTTACCTTTCTTGCTTTCCTTCTGTCTCTGTTTCTGATAATGCTCAAATAATACACAAGGTGCATGCTGACTTTGGAATTAAAATGTCTATTTTGAACTTCACTGTGCAGAAACTTCTTAAATTGGGCATTAGTTTGGGCACATGCAGCTTCAAAGTCTGCAGTATTACACAGTGGAATAGCCATTAAAAAAGCAGACTTTTTCTTCAAGATTTCATTTAGGAGCTGATTTCCAAGCTGCCAGTACAGCAAAAACAAATATGCCTTGCAGATGCTCTTCTGAAGTCTATTTCTCCCACACAATGGAAGAGTATTTCAGCTGCAATTTCCTATCCTTGCTGTTACCCTACCTTTGTTAACCACTGCTCACATGGAGCTGATGGTGTTTGCATCACAGACGTCTTAAAGCAATTTTGGTGAAGGTAGGCTTTTGCAACTTAAGAAAGGCAGAGCAGTAGTGAGGAATAGAATGAATATTACACCAGGAATTGATAGTGGTTATCATCTTAATTCTAGCTGAAGGTCCATTCCCCAAACTTACATCCTTTTGTAAATAAATATTCGATATGCATCTCCACAGATAAATTTTCATTCTCTGAATGCCCACCCCCCCAAAGTAGTTTCATACTTTTCATTTTAAGAAATGAAACTTTTTTGAACATAGATGGCACAGTAAAGGACTTTCAGAAGATAATTGCAACTTCAAAGACTTTGGTTAGGAAGGAGGTTTTTGAGCACAAGCAACTTCATTCTCTTAGTTATTCCCTAGGTAAGTGCATTAAGAAAGTGAAGGGAACTGTTTGAAGGCCAGGAATCTCAAGATGGGAGTCAAAAGTAGAAACAAAAAAGCTAGTGAAGGTGGAAGATTTTTTCCTTTGAAAAAGGAAAAGCTGTGAATCTCAGATGATGCCTAAGAAGGGCATCTTAAACTTAGGCAAGCGACATGAGATATAGTTTGGATCTTAACAATGTCTGCATAGAAACTACCCATAAAGAAAATTCTACACAGGAATATCAGCTGCTGCAAAACCAGGTGGTGGTACAGACTTAAAGCAATGACTTGAAGCAGCTCCCAAAAGTTTCTATGCCCAGACCTCTGCAGAAAGGCAAATGTTAAAACATTAAGTTTCCTGGCTGGAGCAATAGATACTRCATTCTGCATAGTTTTAGCATCATGCCTACATAGAGTAAAAGCCTGCAAACTGAACCTAGCTTTTTGTTTGTTTCTTTTTAAGCAATGGGCTAGTTGAGGCTGGTAATGTATGTATCATTCTCCCAAATATTAAGACGGATAACAAATTAGTGGCCTTTGTGCAAATAAGAAATAAATAAGTCAGGTCACAGTTGCACTCATGTAGGGGTTAACAGCTACAACCATCAACACGACCTCCTCCATCTCTTAGGAAATGGATCAAATGTGCATACTTCTAGAGTGCATTATAGCTTCATGGTCCACTTCAGCACAGTGGACTGAGTGAAAAGGGCAGTTATACCGATATACAGAGAGCTTCTTCCAGAAGAGAGATGAGCTATTGGGTAACCAGGGCCCAAACCCAAGCTGGCAAAAACTTAGTAACATCAGAGATTTGTAACAGTGGCTCAGTAGTGACCACCAAGTTCTGTCATTGTTGGGGCTCACAACCGGGAGCTTGAGTAGCATAAACCATTTCCCCATGAGGAATAACTGTGCCTGTGGGGAAATTTCCTCCCTAATCTCAGGAATTTGATGGCTCGCTTCTGCCTTAAAGGATAAGGATTTACCTTTCATAATTTTTTAATTAAAATGCCACATGGCTTTGGTGTTTTTCTCTCTTTAAAAAATGGTGTTCCACACCAGAATTCCTCTGAACATGAAAGAGGGGTTTGGTGGGTTTCTTCTTTTTCTGGGGGGAAGGAAGGGTTTTGTGGATCATTGCCTTATTTGACTGCACAAAAGAACAGATGCCTTATGTTGCCTTTTCTAACCATTTTTTATTCCCTACTGTTCACCTTTTTGTTAAACTAACAAATCGATCTTTTAAACCTTGGTCTCTCTTTCTGACTTCAGTATTTTTGATGTCTATCTTGGAACTCTTCTGCTTTCACTGTTTTTTTTTTTTTAATTAAATGAATAGTAGGATTTTCATAAAGAGGGAGCATTGACATGACAGTTTCCATTTAAGTCAGCAGAATTTTTACAAATATTTTAGACACATATTCAAGCTATACATTTGGGTTACAAAGTAATCTAAGATTCTAATTGCACTTTGCATTCAAATATTTGCTGTTTCTTGTTCATCTGTTGTGTATTGAGCAGGTGTTTCTATTGGGATAGCCACAATGACTTCTATTTTCCATGAATACAATGAATTTAAAATCAATGAACATATATTAGTATCCAGACTACTAAAGTACATCATCCTGCCTTTTGTCAAAATGCAGTGTGTTTCTCAGTTGCCTACTTTAATTTGAGCTCTGAAACTTCTTAGCAGTCTTTTCAGATCTATCCTCCTTATGTTTTTATGTTCTTCCTATTCTGACATTTCATTTTCAGCCATATGCTTGTTTTAATTAATGTATATTCAACCTCAGTTTTGATATGGATACCAAGGTGCTGCATTATCATTCTTCTAATATGGCTTACCAATCATTCTTATTCCTTGTTATCAAAGTCTCACACGGCTTCATATATTATCTTCTCACAATCTGTCTTTGTCCAGTGAGATTTTTATAGCATGACAATAATGATGTAGTACAGACAGCAAGATTTTTCAGAATGACTGGTTGTTTAATTGGTGGTTGAATGAAAGGCATGTTCACTACTTAGGTATTTTCCAGTTTGCCTATAAAAATCAGAAAGAAATCTTTCATTTAGCCCATTTCTTCCCACAGCACCACAAAATAGGCTATAAGCACTATAAGACTTTTTCAGCCTCCTCTAATATGTCACATAATGACAACACTAGAAAGAGGATCCTGAATTAGATAGAAAAAAATGGTATCTATGCCCATTGTTCTTGTGCCCCAGGTGTCTCTCTCAGCTTTTTTGTTTACTTCTCTGTATTCCAGAAATATCATTTGTTCTAATATATAGTAATTTTTTAGCATTCTTATAAATTGCTGAGTGAAGAGCAGCTATTTTCTAAGTATCTGTGAACTGTGAACAAGCATTCAGCTTGTGAATTCAGCTGGCAGAATGAGCTGTAGCTCATGCTAAGTGTAACAATACTGTGGCAAGTAATTCGCTTCAAAGAAAACATATGTGTTTCAGAGGTACACATACATAGGCAGAGGACTGCATATGCCTGTTCTGTGAACAAAAGAGCAGGAATTTCTACCTTGGGGAAATTGGTTGGCACAACTAGTTCTCTGTGAGAATCTGGGAAAGGGACAACAAAATTGATTTTTTTCAAGGACAGAAAAAGAGTGAGGGGCAACACAGAGTAAACAGTAACAAATTTAGGCATATATTTCTAAAGATCTGAATGAACCTGATTCAACAGGACAGTTAAGAATGATAAATGTAATGACCTGAAAAATAAATATGAGAACTCATTTAGTTTTTTTCCTAAAACCACAAATGACTGATTTATAGTACACTATAAAAGGTGTCATTAAATCATCAGCATTTACCAATAGTTTTCTCTTGTGGTTTTTGAGATCCTCTCTCTCCCAGTACTCTGAATGACTAGACACAGCTCCAAGAATTGATACCTGTATGGAAATTTCCATGTGTCAGACTGACAAAAAATGTAAAAAAAAACCAAAAAAAAACAAAAAATCCCCCCACCTTACTACAGTAATGAGAAATCCTCTTCACTTCAGTGTGTCTAATCACAGCTGTAAAGATTCTAAGATCGCTCTCTAAAATTATACTGTGCTAAATATAATACAGAAGACAGTTTAATAAATAGGCTACATCAAGTCATTTCAATAGTAGTCTCTGGAGTGCAGTCTGTGTACCAATAAAAATCTCCATGATTTTTATTAATTCCATTAAAGTAGCGTACCACTTCCAAATATTTATAGAGATGAAGCAGACTCACTTCAGGATGAGCCTTTCATATATACCAGAGGTACCATTTTCTGAAATGTAAACAATTGGCATTTGCTGAGCTGTAATCCCTAAATCAGAAACACAAATGTTTGGATTAACAAAAACCAGAAAAACTCATTCTTTGTTGTTGACCTCCCAATCCATATTTTTTCACTTTCAGTGTTAAGTGCATGACTAACATTCTTTATTCTGTACAGGAAATTAAGGGTGGCTATTTGCAATAGTAACTACACAGGACAGCAGTAGTCAAGGTCAGGCTAATCCCAAACTTTCACTGAAGCTCACTGACTTCAGGAGATTTGACATCAGGCCTTCAATTTGTTGCTACAAAAAGGATGCAGTATGAAGCAGCTCAGAGCCAATATTCTTGAGAATCAGGAAAAAGTAAAAGGATACTTATTTTATCCCTTTAAAAGAGTAGGTGGCCCTGACAGAGTAAAAAGTTGAGAAAATATAAAACTTAAGCATATGTGAACTGTCACTGAAATCTATTTGATTTTTACATGCATAAAGTTTTAGAATTCCACTGCACCAGAGACTAAATGTTTAACAAAATCTTTATTTTTTAGCACAGACCTGGAACTGCTGTCTTTCACATTTGCAGTGCATATATGCAGAATACAGAATACAGGTGTACAGAATAATGCATCATATGAGCTAAAGCTGTGATAGTGAGCCAACTGCTTAAACTCTAGTGTTGAGGGAATGAAATTTGAAGTCCTTTTTCCAGCATCTTTTATGTCTAGACATTTTTTTTTCCAAGGGATTAAATACTGGGTGACAGGTGAGGGTGACAGAGCACTGGAACAGGTTGCCCAGAGAAGTTGTGGAGTCTCCTTCTCTGGAGATATTCAAAACCTGCCTGGACGCGACCCTGTACAATGTGCTCTAGGTGACCCTGCTTGATCAGAGAGGTTGGACTAGATGATCTCCTGAGGTCCCTTCCAACCTCAACCATTCCGTGATTCTGTGATACAGAGAAGAGGAAAACATTCAGAAGCTGGAAAAGGGAAAAAAAAAAAAAGTGCCCAACACTGTCTGAGTTGCAAATGTTGGCGCCCAGGGGCAATGGCGAGGAGCCTGGCAGTCCTGCCCATTCTGGTTTGTGCTGTGGTTTTTAGCACATGGCTTCTGGTAGCAGACTCTCTATGGAGGCCTTTCCAGGGGGTTTGGGGCTTCCTGATCTCCTCCAACCAAGCTCAGCTCCTGCCGTGGTTCCTGGACCCATGACAGGCTCCCAGCGTTATGGGAGCTGCTAGGGCTCCTGGGCTCTGGCTCTGCAGCAGGATGGTCAGAAACAGAATGCTTTAGGTCAGCCTGTGCAGGTCGGCATTCCCTGGAGCTCTTGCTCCTAAAAGTACTGCAAGCTGGAGCCCGCAGAGTGACCTCTGTCAGCCTGCCACTCTTGAGAGCCTGAGGTGGCTGGCCTTGGGATGGTCACCTGACATTGCCAGTGGCAAGATGACAAAACAGTCACATTTCCACTGGAAATCTAGCTTTGAACACCTTTCTCACAACTACGCTGTGTCTAGTCTTCTAGGGTTTTTTTTAATTATTATTATTATTCCACAGATTTGTTTTGTTGAAAAAGTCTAAGCAACTGTGATTTTAAATAAGTATCAGGGAACACTTGGATTGTCCACATAAAAAAGATCAATCCTTCAAAACYACTACAACATGATAAAAATTAAAATCAATTTAAAAACTCAAGTGTATTTTTAATTGTTTTAATAAGCCCTTTTCATGCTCTGTTTCCTTGTTCTATTAATTTCTAAACATCATATAAGATTTCATTATACTCTGTAAAAAGAAAGGGAGCTTTTCAAATTTTTTATTTGGTAAAATGCATAGGGTAGGGAAGGCGTTCAATTTTTAGAGCTATGCATTAGGTTTCCCATACTACTTCTAAATCACCAAAATAATTACTTTCTGTCTATAAAAATAGCACGTTTTTTTCATTCCTAACCTGTCATAAGAAATCCCAATTTCTAGGCAGCAGAAAAACATGCCCTGGTGTCAAGATTCACCTATTTCCCTTTTCAAAATATAGTGTAATTTTACCAGACATGACTTTAACCCAGGAATAAAGCAAAGTGGCTATTGCCATGTTAAATAATGAGCTGTGTACATTTCAGCTGCTAGGCATGTAGTCTGTGCCTTCAACAGGAGGAACAGCTATTTCCAGTGGTTATGACTTTTAATGTTCATAATTTGAAATAATCTGTATATTGTTATCATTCAGGGGATATCTAATTTTTCTGCATCCTTACTCATACCTGAAAGGTCTTAGGAAACAACAGCAAAGCATATTTTATTATGGCTGCAACCTTGAGGCTAGAATTGACTTGGTACAGTGCACTTGTATTTATAGTTTATACAGTACTACATTTGATCCTTGATTTTATTATTCCATTGTTAGATAATTCATGTCCTTCCAGATTTGTCACACCGAGTTACTTTATTCCCCTGGAACAAGGCCAGAAAAATAAGAACTGGGCCTCTTTAATCATACCTGTTGAAAGAATGTAGGAATTGAGAACACTACCCTGTCTGTGGATGACTGTGTGCATATATCCATACAAAATCCACTGAACTGTGCCAGGCAGACAGAATATAAATATGGGTGAAAAAAAATACTGTTTGATTTTTGACCTGGGAGATTCTCTGTGCCAGTAAGAATACAGGCAAAGAGTGTCCAAAGCTTGGGTTAGGGTTTCTATTATAGAATATTTTTACTTTTTCCACAGAAAAGAGAATTCTTGCTAATTTCTCAAAATGCAAAAAAGTAAGCAGTCACAGCTGCCATTAGAAGGACATATACAAGATTTTTATAGGCTTTTTCACCTTTTATTTTTACTTTTATTTTCACTTGAGAATATCAAGGCTGAATTTTTATGTTGAAAAACCTATGAAGAATCTTCCTAGATTCACAAATCTACTTGGGAAATTTAAAGTAACCATTTGTATTTGAAGTCTCCATGTTTACTTCATTATTGTTGTGCAGTCCTAATATATATACAGAAATATATACCTGCATGCCACTTTGATGAGTACTGCAAGGTTAAGAAATACCCTATAGGGACAGAAAGGCTTCTCTTTTTCAAAATGGGTCAGTGATTATGGACTGCTTCACTGCCTACAAAAATGAAAGGAAATTTACATCAGATAAAAGTATCTACAAGGATCTAATGGCTAGAAAACAGTGATTTATTTGAAGTCAAGCACCAAGTGATATTTAAAGAATCACTTCTGGAGAAACTTGCTTGACATATGACATCAAACAACAAAATTTAGTGTAGAAAAGTCCTCCTGGGTAATCCAGTGCCAGGAAAGCTGATTCCTGTAGGATACATATATAGTTCTTGTCTTAAGGGAAGAGGCTGTGCCATTTATTTCTTTCAGAAAATTGTGGGTCTTTTCTAAAAAAAAAAAAAGATAAAAACTTAAAAAGAAATATTAACCTTACAATCCAGTGATAAATTTAAACTAGTTAGCTGGGGTTCGGCATACTGGTAAAACATTTGGGGGTTCACAAAAATATTTCATATGTACAATCAGATCTCCTGTCATGTAAAATGTCTGTCTTTTCTTCAAAGGCCTGCAAAAAAACGCTGTGCTTTCTACCTAAATGGCATTTTTCTAACTAGAAGCCAGAATGGCCTAAAAGTTAAGATGGCACTAGTTAATGCTGTAAAAAATAGCATATCTCAACTATTGATACTTACTTACTTAGCCTGTATTCTTTCTCGCCTCTTATTTTGAATGGTATTTGTGCATTTGTTATTCTCCAGGCCCTTTTTTCACGGTCCCTTGAAAACAAAACATAAAATCGATGATGCTGAAGTTTATGTAAGCTTGATATTAGGCAAAAATGAAAGTGCCTCGTCCTGCTGTCAATAGGGTGTGTTTATGTAGTTCTCTAAGTAGCACTTTCAAGAAGGGTAAGTGACAGCAATCTCATTCTGAGAAGAGGGAGATCCATATGGCTCCATTTTATGGCTGGCTGGTTTTATAATAGTTCAGAACAAAACATTCATGATCTTTAAACAGACTCAGATTACTCACGTAGATGGGTAAAGTAGCACTGCATGATGCTGTGGAGTTCCAGTCTTTTCCACATGCTGTCCTTTTAGGAAAGCATGCAGAAGATTGCGGTTTGTCAAGAAAGAGGAGAAAAAGGACTTTTTCCTCCAGGGAATCTATAGCGCCATTTCTGGCTTCCTCAGAAGCTTCTCATGGTCTGCAAGCTTACTTAAGGTAAGACTGCTGCAACTAGCTTGTGTCTGTAGTCTTTGGTGCCTCCAGTTAAAATTACTATCGGAGTACAATGTATTGTTTTAAAGGTATCCCCAGCCAGAACAAGACAGGCTGTGGTCATGTGCCATATTGCTATTTCAAATACATAGACACTAGAGAAGGTTGTAAGTTTGCATTTCAGCCACTATATGTGTGTGTGTGCCYGCCCCTACATGGGCACACACGTGTGCCCACACATGAATACTGGATCTTTGAAAGGATCCTAAATTAGTTGCTTTGGCCTCACTCCTTCTTTTCAGTACTGAGCTGTCTATACCAATTGAAAGTGAAAAAATACAGTTCCTAGTTTCCTTGTAAACCTCTCCTGATTGATGACTTGCCTTCTCCCAAGACCCAGCATTACAGCACAAACCAATTGGTATAACCTGCAGCTAAAACCATTCCTTGGAGTTCTGCTTCTTTTCTAGGAAAATGCGGTTTTCATTAACACTAATGTTCAGACTCAGGAAAAAATGTGTTTAAGACAGTGCATTATACACAGAACTTTAAGATATTGCTTTTCTTGATGATATTAATCTGTTCTCCKACAGAGAATCACAGAAGTTGTCACCTGTTATTGCATTCCCATGTTCATCTCTTAATACTTCTGAGCATAATACAAACCATATAAAAGAAATTCACTGCCTCTCTTACTGCCCAGGCTAGTCCTTTTTCTACGTCACACCCATATAACTTTCCTGTTTAGCTTTTGGTTTGGTAAGTGCTAATAAAGAGATTCTAACCTTGTGCTTTTAAAATATTAACTGATCTACAAAGACAGAAAAAGTAGGAAATGGTAGCAACAAATTGGTCTAATAGATAGTGCAGTCTCTCAGGAGACATTCACAACATCGACACTAACGTAAGTAGTGTTCTCTCAGGAGCACCATTAACACTCATTTTATCACTGAGTGTAAATTTAATTATGTAACATCAGTTCCCCAGGTCAGAGGTTAGTAGTAGGCAGAACCACTTCCCTATTGTTTTAAAATTAATTGAAAGTGGACATCAGCCTGAAGTGGTAGCCTTTGCAGTCCTGGTAACACAAGTATTTACAGATAGCAAGACCAAACAGTGAACACAACTGAACAATGTATTGACCACCTTTTTTTTTAAGAAAAGATATACACAGGTTTAGAGTGTGTCTTTTTTCTTTTGTTGATTAATGGTTTATTTTGTCATTAGTCTGATTTTTTTTCTGAGTTAGCCAGAAAAATAGTAACTTTGAGAAGGACAGAATGCTACTATAGATGGTAAGTGGGATATGAACTGCCAGTGGGATGCTGTTTGAAAACAGATATAATCGTTGTAAAAGGAAATAGGTAAATATTAATCAGAAACTGGTGTAGAATTAATTGTATGCAACTTTTAGGAAATCTTTACTGGAAAGCCATGGGCACTTATRGTAGCCTGAAAGAGATGTTGAAAATCAACAAAATGCGGAGAAAAGAGTTTTAAAATTCATAGAAGTCAGGGGAAATGCACCAATAGCAAGACACTAAAGAAGCTCTATCTATTAATTTAGTCCAGAGAAGCCTGAGAAGTCACTTGACTGCAGCCTTCAAGTACTTACAGGCAAAAAGGATTTCTGATAATTAAGAGCTCTCTAATTCAGCAGGAAGGGATCTATTTCTAGCTGAAGCTAAAAATTCCACTCTGAACCCTCCCCCATCAAAGTAATGATGAGAGTTATTAACCTTTGGAACAATTTGTGTCCTTCTGAAAGGTAAACTGCATCTCACAGAGAAGCTACAGAAGTTGATAGACAGAAGTTGGTAGAAAAATAGATCTTGGGACCATAGGACTCAGGAAGTTCAGCTAGACAATAATGAACAATTCCTTCTACCCTCAATATGTATTTCTGAATTTAAGAATCTATAAATCTACAAAGATGAATAAGGTTAACAGAATCTGCTCCTCAGTCGTATATATTTTAACATTTAATTACATTTCCATTTGGGGATTGTAATTCTGAATCTCTGAAACTTTTCTACAGATCCCAGAAATAGTCTTTCATATTCTAATAACTAAGCCTTGAACCAAATAGAAGCTCCTCAGCTTAAGACTCCGAATTGTTACGATAATTTAAATAAACATAATTTTAGTATTCTTTGTTATGACTGAATGCAGCAATGGTAGAGAATAAAAAGTGTTAATGTCTATTATAATCCTTCAACTATGCAAGTGTATGGCTCTGTGTTGATCATTCCTGATATGCTCTGTCTTGACCAGGTCTTATTCCATTCTGTTTCTACAGGTTACTGTGACTTTAATCAAGAAAAAAAATCGAATGAACAGCAATTTGAAATACAGCATTTGGAAAGGTCAAAATGGTACGTTACATCCTTATTATCCAAAAGAAAAGATGAGTTTAATATCCTGGCAGCATTCTCCTGTGAAGAAGATATTAAACAAGAACTGAAAATGGCACAAGATTCTTTCTTTCTTATGACAAAGATTGTAACAAGATGATGAAACTGTACAAAATAAATCTCTTCCTGCTTTAATGTTCAAACTACAGATCCTACCTAGATTTCAAAAACCTAAGCTGATCAAAGAGCCCATACACATGCTATTCTTTTCAAGTGCATCCATATGAAGTAGAAGTCTTTTACAATATATTTTCCAACTTATACGACCCAGTTTCCATGAATATTTTCTAGTCTAACAAATGGGAAGAAATGGTAACAGAAGGCACACAGTGCAGTAAGTTTTGACAAATACTGACTGTGGTAAACTGTAATAAATAATGCGCTGCATGATCATTGCTCAAAATGTAGATTTTTCTACTTCTATTTGAATAGACATTAGAACACAGATAGTATATTCCAATACAGAACACATTACATGCACTTTGGAGTGTCTCTGAACATATGGAACTATTTGAAGGTAAGGGAATTTGTAGCATATCCAGCAGGACACTGATTAATGTATTGGACTGTCACGATTTGCTTCTTTAAATCCTTATCTCCATGAAAACTCTTCCTTCAGTTCTGTAGGTGTGAGGAAAGAAAAAAACCTTCTGGATGTTACAGTTTAACACTAAAATACACCATCAGAGTCCTTATATTAAATCTGATCATGACAACCCAACAAATGCTGTGGTTAAAAATCAAAAAATGAGTACATGAAATGCACCCTTATTTGTTGTTTGTATTCATTCCACATGAGATATGAGGAGTTTGCTTTTACATAAGAATATAACAATTTAGATAGTAAAGATAGTATTAAGAAAACACTTGATATTATTCCAAAAGATACCTATCTTCAACTATTTGTAGCTGAAGTAGAACTATGGGTATCTGCTCAAGAACTCACAAGTAGAAATCAGACGGAACCTCTCTTTTTTTGCACCACCTAGGGAATATATCTGAAAAAAACTCCATGGTACATTTCATGCAGCATCATGCTGAGAAAAGCCGTTTTGCTCTGGTGAAGAGAGATAAAACAAATGTATCCAAAATATGTTTTCACTGTTGTGAGTGAAAAAAGAAGATATATTTGCTCTGTTTTTCTTCTTTTCCTTAGGTGATTTTATTTTCCATTGGAGACTGTAAATGTATTTTTCATCCTTTGTTTTGCAGCTATAATGTAGGATAGTTTTTTTCAGTGCATTGGCAGTGYGCAACCTATTTTGAAACTTCAAAGGTTTTGCAAAACTACAGACAAAAATCCCTAATGGGTGTTCATTTCATAAGTGCCTACAGAAATTAAAGTTTTCCTTGTGTCTAGCAAAAGTCTACTACATACAATTTAAAGTTTCTTTCTATCTAGTTCCTTGTGGTTTAGCTGATATACCTTGAAACTAAAATGAGTACAAATAGCTCTTTTCTGCTTCCTAACCAGATATATCAGCCATCCAGTATGCCACCTTGTCGGAGTGGGAGACGGACCCGGAGTAACGACGGAGTCTCAATATGAGTATGATCGTTCTCCCTTTATTAGAGCTTACACAGAGTATATATAGAAAAGCAATAAGCATGCACTAGCAATAGCTGTATGATTGGTTTACAGTCTCTGTTCACGCGCCTAAAGCAAATACACGATTGGTGCAAAGTTGCTGTTCACGTGGAGGGGCTTGTCGGCCCCCTCCTTGACTTGTTTACCACTACTTGCCTTCCCCTTTTGTAATGGTCTAGGAATGTTCAAGGACAGTTCACATAGCCGTGGGATCCTCCCTCTATTGTGAAGACAGGATTGCTCACTTCTAAGAGATCATGCCCCTTTTCACTTAACCATTCTTCCACAATTCCCCCTTCTTGTTTTTGAGCAATCCAGGCTTGGTTCACTACTTTCAGCAGAGCTTTCTTAATACAGCTTAATACTACACATAAACACAAACCTATAACTACAAGGATCATTAAGATGC
>NW_020450891.1:385429-531197 GCF_003343035.1 Apteryx rowi | reverse complement strand
CCGAGCGACAGAACGCGAGGCAACGGGCACAAACTGAAACACAGACACTTCCATCTGAACATGAGGAAAAACTTTTTCACTGTGAGGGTGACAGAGCACTGGAAGAGGTTGCCCAGAGAGGTTGTGGAGTCTCCTTCTCTAGAGATATTCAAAACCTGCCTGGATGCAATCCTGTGCAATATGCTCTAGGTGACCCTGCTTGAGCAGGGGGGTTGGACTAGATGATCTCCAGAGGTCCCTTCCAACCTCAGCGATTCTGTGATTTTAAATTTTTGTCTTTGATGGGGGTGTGATCTAAGCCTTTTTTTTAAGGAGATATGAGATTATTATTCCAAGATCTGGAAAAAAAAAAAAATTATATATATTATATATGATAAGAACTGAAGTTGATACTGTGGATCAAATAAGCTAAGTAGAATTTCACTTTTAAATTGAAAATATTTATGTATATGGATGACTACTACCTGCCTCATTCTTTTACCAATTCCCAATAATATTCTAGCTTCTAAATCAGAAATGAATGTTTCAATAATTCACATCACTATTTAAAGAAATGGGATAGATATGGGTGTTTACAATCTCCTTAATAGCTTTAACAATTCCATTAATTTAACTGTTCAGTTTTTTCATGCAATTGTTTTTACTGTGAGTTTCTGCTCTTATGCACTATTTTTTTCTCTTGTGATGAAACTTAAAAGTTTTTCACTGCAGAAAGAGCAAAGAGTTGAATCATCTCTTACGCAAACAGATTAAACAATATATCTTCAAAAAAGCAGACTCCGGCTGAACTCTTCCAATGAATTTCAAATCAATCACTTTTTTTTCTTTTTTTTTTCCGGAAGGAACTTTAAGTAAACTCCTATGTCACTTTTTCTGAGTATATCACTTCAGAAAAAAATTAGGTGGACCTTAGGGGCTGTTTGGAGGACCTCTGAAGTAAATGAAAGCATTCCTTTTGGCCCTAAATATACTTTGGATTCTAAATACAGGATCTTAGCAAATATATTTTATAATGACCCTCATCTTAGAAATGACGAATAGGAAGACTTCAGCCCTAAGGATAAGAGAACTTGAAAGATGATTCTATAAGTGCATATGCATGTGCTTAGCTCTGTACACATGAATAATCCCATTTTCATTGTTAATTATGTCAGTAAGCATCTGAAGGAACAAAGTCATGGTTTTTGCTTCATACTGTCCAGATATGCCTTTGTAAACATTAATACATGGCGACTACATCGGGAAAATAAATCAATACCATCAAAATAGTAGTATCAAACAGAGGAAAGAATTTCAGAAAGAGCTTTTCCATCGTCAGTTTCTCAGCTTAGTCTAAGCTGTTCTGAGGGCAGCAAGAGGCATGCTTTGGGACAAATTTTTATACATCTTTGACACTGCATGAAAGGATCAATTTACAGTAGTGATAAAGTATTTAATATTTATAGTCACAGAAGCTCTCATGTTATTAAGCATTTTAAATTGTAGTCACGTACTTACATGTATTTGTGGAACTGGTTGTCACTTAAATGATAAGAGGATTTGGGATTTCAAAATGAGCAGATACTGCCTTTAGAGAGAGATTCCCAGCAGTATATAGGCTTTTAGATGGATACTTACACTTTTGCCCGAAAGAATCTTTTGTTGATTTTGTTTTGGTTTAGCTATACATGCATACATATATATGCACATATATACACATACATATGCACACATACGTATGAATATATATAAACAACTGAATGAAATGTTGCCTGAGTTACAAAAGCTCTTTTTCTTGCTGTTATTGTAGCTTTAAGAACCTGGAATATTATTCCAAAAATCTGATGAAAAATAGAGGTAGCTCAGCATATGTGTATGGTTTGAGACCTAGGTTTTCACACTCTGTATATGGAACTCCATAAGTATGTGCTAGTGAAAGTGTAAAGGTGGCAAACCACTTAGTGCTAGCTGACTTGCTTCTATCTGCCTGATGGCCTTAAGGGAAAACACAGACACAAACAATTTGTTCCTATTATTTTCTGTGTAAGAAATGGCATTAGTCTTCAGAAGATGCCATTTGTTTATTAGTAATTGATTTTTAGCATGCATTGCAAATTAAAAAAAAATAATTTGAAAGACATTGTATGGTACATAGCATGAAAAARCATAAATAGTGTAGGACAATATTACCCATTGGGTTAGCAGATGACAGGCAAAATCAAGCTAAATTATTGACACGAAAAGAATGGGTCTAATTCTGCTAGGCTTAGGACTTACTGCATATCTCACTGAGCTTAAGGAGGGTACTTGTCAGTTTGAGAGAGAACTGGATGGTATCGTTTCATTAACTGGATCAGTGTATTTAGTACTATTGTTACAGAATGATACCAGAATTATGTGTACCCTGATAAACAAAAAAGTGAAATCTTCATTGTTATTTAGAGTAGTGAGATAAGTACTGAAATACTAGTGTTTTACAATTTTATTAAATTTGCTGAAAAGATTCATAAAACTTAAAAAATATATATATAAAGTACGTTACAATCTGGCATTATATTGTTAAAGGCCAAATAATTGCTGAATCAAATCTCCCTCAATATGGAAAGTTCAAAATTAGCTGTTTTTTCCTTAACAAATGTAGACTCTGAAATCATACTTAATTACATCTTTTAAAAATAATACATCATCGTATACTGGACTATGCTGAAACTGCACTGTGGTACACATACTACAACTGCATACCTATGATGATAGATGACTAATGGAGAAATGTAGTGAAGAAGAAGCATAGTGACTTAAAAGTGAGGATTTTAAGGGGAAGTTTTGCTTCAGTTACCCATATAATGAATGACCAGGAGAAAAAAAAAGGCTAAATTCTGTGCAATATATTTCTAACTGAAATTGCTGAGCTTGTAAAATATACACTAGTGGTAAATCAGTAGCAAGCAGTGAGGCTTTGAAATAGGAAACTTTGATTTCTGTATTAGCATCATCGGACCATGACTGAAGGCCTAGGCCAAATGTTTCCAGAAGAAGCTCTCCTTTACAAACACTTAGCCAGCTTAGAGTTGGGCTTACATCATATGTATTAGGGAATTCTAGCTTGTCACAGCAACCGCTACCCATCACTTTTGATCATCTCATGCAGAGTCCTGCACCTAGGGAGGAATAACCCCATGCACCAGTACAAGTTGGGGGCTGACCTGCTGAAAAGCAGCTCTGCAGAGAAGGAGCTGGGAGTGCTGGTGGACACCAAGTTGACCTTGAGGCAGCAATGTGCCCTTGTGGCCAAGAAGGCCAGTGGTATCCTGGGGTGCATCGGGAAGAGTGTTGCCAGCAGGTGGAGGGAGGTGATCCTCCCCCTCTACTCAGCCCTGGTGAGGCCACATCTGGAGTACTGCATCCAGTTCTGGGCTCCCCAGTACAAGAGRSATGTGGCACTACTGGATCAAGTCCAGCGAAGGACTACAAAGATGATTAGGGGACTGGAGCATCTCTCTTATGAGGAAAGGCTGAGAGAGCTGGGTCTGTTTAGCCTGGAGAAGAGAAGGCTGAGAGGAGATCTTATCAATGTGTACAAGTATCTGAAGGGAGGGTGTCGAGAGGATGGGACCAGACTCTTTCAGTGGTGCCCAGGGACAGGATGCGAGGCAATGGGCACAAACTGAAACACAGACACTTCCATCTGAACATGAGGAAAATCTTCACTGTGAGGGTGACAGAGCCCTGGAACAGGTTGCCCAGAGAGGTTGTGGAGTCTCCTTCTCTGGAGATATTCAAAACCCGCCTGGACGTGATCCTGTGCAATATATTCTAGGTGACCCTGCTTGAGCAGGGGGGTTGGACTAGATGATCTCCAGAGGTCCCTTCCAACCTCAGCCATTCTGTGATTCTGTGATCTTTATTTTTAGATACCATCTTTCCCCGCTTGAGTGCTTAGAGCTATCTGACCAAACCTGAGTGAAACTTCCTCCATTTGTTCTACTGCTTTCCTGAAAGCTTTGCTTTTAAGGTAGACTGAGAATTCTCAACAGCATCATCCAAGAGCAAAATGCTACTTTGCAGATGTTCAGATTCTTCAGTACTAGGTGATTAATAATCAGATAGGAGCTAAGACTGTCATAATAGCAAACAAGAAGAGCAAGAAGCTGGTTTGAAGAATAGCACTTTACCTGAATATATTGCTAAACCGGGTTTCCCGAATGGCATTTATTATCCTGTTTTGTAAAAGCATATTCTCAGAACACCATGTGGTTCTTCACATCTGCTGAAGTTATGTTAGAAGTGACAATTCTTTTAGATGTGTTTGAAACTCAAATACATACATGGCATTTTTATATCTAAAATGTTTATCTCCATGTAATTTAACTGCTAATTTGAAAAACTACATTCTTTAATTTAAACTGTCAGTGATTTATTGACTATGGATTAACTGATTTCAGCAAGTGATTAAATGACTCATTTCAAAGCAAAAAAAAAATTGACTTAAAATAAAATTCAGTATTTTGAGGTATTTCATTCAGTTTGGTAAATGATAAATAAGCTACTATGAAGGCAGATTTACAGTGAAATAATGCAGAAAAATATAAATTTCAATAATGAGCAAAAATGTCAGTGATTGCTGAAATGTTTATGATTCAGCATTTGCTTTTATAATATATATAACTTTCATCTGAATGTTTTGGATTTAGTCTTGTATAGCCAGTCAAGTGTGCCCTCTTTTATTTGATTGTGAGTTCTATTTTGATACACCTCCAGAAAAAATGATAAAAAGCACAGGATTCATATTTTTTACTTAAATAGATACAACCCCCCCCCCCTCCATTTTTAAAGACACTTTTTGCAAAGATTCAGATTTGGATCCCCATTCAGCAACCTATTTAATCATTAAAGCTTTTCTTTAAATTCCTGTAAATAAAGTCAGTCTGACTTCTTCAGTAAATATGCAAGTTCTTTGATTAATGAATTTAAATATATGATCAAACTTATACAAAGTGTTTTACTGAAGATAAGTCTCTCAGTGTGGGAAATGGAGAGCACCTTCAGAATTGACTGTATGTTGTGAAGCAGGAAGTTTTGAAAGGAAAGGAAGGCAAGAATATAGAATTCCCTGAGCATTTTTCTGCTGCAAACCATACAGTATGTTTGCATGGTTTTTTTCTCCATTTTTACTATCCATTTCCATGTATTTTCTTCTGTTTTGAAGAATAACAAACATATTAAACACCTCTATTTTTATATATTCAGCAGTGGCGATAGCATAATTTTCCTTTCATCATCCATGTCTTGCTCTAGAACAAAAAAATAATTTTGGGGAGAACTACTATAAAATAAAGTTTGCCTCTCTGTGCTTATTAATGTGCTAAGGCAATGTATATTTTGAATAGTCAGAATAAACTGAAGTAGAACACATGAAAAGATATTTATTCTGTGCTGAAACAAAGTTAACTTGGGAATTTATAAAACTGAATACATTTTAGGTGTGATTATCTATAGAATAGCTCTTTCATGGAGAGTAAAATGCAAATAGGTTTTGGAAAATAACAGCAGTCTTCAAAATGAAGGCTTCAGACAAAGAGACATCAGCTCTGTAGACAACAAGGGTTCAGATGAATGGACAAGTCTCTGACAGTCCAGTGTGTCTGAGCTTTAGGGGCAGCTGTAGCAGCAATATACCACAAGAAACTTCTGACCCAACCAGCCCAATGGCAAAACTCACAACTTCTCAAAAGTTTGTTCAAAAGATAAATTTTTCTACGTTTTGGCAGGATGCTATTGTCATTGTGATGTATTGGTTTTAAGAATTCTCATGTTTTGTGTGCATGTGTGCTGTAACAGGGTTACTGCAGGCTTCTTACAAGGTACTGATATTACAGAAAGAAGTACTTAAACTGAGCTTGAGAATTCTATTTGCTACATAAAGGAGTTTTCCTGTGTCATTTCCCCTGTCTTTCACAGAACTTGACCTTTTCCTTAGGACTGCAAAGAAATATGGAATGTGTCTGAAATACCCTCCTCCTCACTGCGCTGACAGGTTGGTCTGTTGTCTCTGCTGCTGTTCACAGCTTTCCTCATTTGCGGCTGGCTAAAAACTGACCAGTTTTATCCACAGTTTGTCACTGTAATTGAGAACAGTGGATTAAAAAGTGACTCATTTCTTTTTACTGATGGTGCTCAGAACCATGAACGTAAAATATTGCCAAATTCTAATTTCATCAAAATTCTCATGGGACATTGTGCTTTTCTTTAACCTGAACTTCCTTGATGTGACTAGACTTTCCCAAAATGGAATGGAAGTAACATCTCCAAATCTATTCCTTATTTGAAAAAATTAGATTTTTTTTTTTAAGTCAAGCTTGCGAATTCAAAGGTTTTACTCATAATTTGTAATATGAGTTACATAGCACTGTAAGAATTCAATAAATTAAACTCTGATGCTAGGAAAAGCCATGGACAATAATAAAAGCAAACTGAAGAACTTTTCACAGGAAAATTAGAGAAAATCTCTAATTATTCTGATTGGTAATTATTCTGTTCAACTCATTCAACATCCTTTTTTTTTGTTTCAGTCAACAGTAACTCTGGTTGCTTTCAAATCAAATTGCATTGTTAGCTTCTATCTGAGCTCTGTTCAAAGGGTGTTTTGAATTCCTTATCCAACTAAGACACACAGGATCAAAAATTTACCTCTGAGTCATTTTTATTATTTATCTGCATTTCAGAAGTAGCATGAGTCCCTACTGCACTGATATATCTCCAACTAGGAAAGCTTCATCAGTTTCATCATAGCTTGCCTGCTGCTGCAAAGTCAGTTTCCTATCAGGAAATGCTTTCATAACTCCTGTTCCAAAATTCATTCCATTTGTAGAGTGACCTTTAAAGACAATTTCTTTTATATGCATAGCTCAATGTGAATAACATTAGTTAGTAAATATGTATTTTGGGAGCTGAGGACAAAGGGGTTTTTTTCTTTCTTTTTCTTCTTTCTTTGTTGGCTTTATCTCTGAAGCGATTCTTGTTACCTCTCACTCCTCTTAGATGACAGCAATTAGGTTTGGATATTTTATCACATCTTCTCTGTTCCCAGATAATTTATAGTTGTTTTTTTTTCACTCAAGAAAACCAAACTTCTACATCATCAAACAAAAGGTGAAGACAGTAGTAAGTGAAATTGCATATCTTCATGTGCAATACCTGGAGAACTTTTATGTGCATTAACAAATTATTTATAGCAATTAGCTTTCCATTATTTGCTGTGTATTTTATAATTTGATAGCATTTTGGCAAACTGCTTATTCCATTTTTATGACTGAACCTGTTTTGATAAACTTTTTCCCATTGAAATGCTACATGGAATTATATTAGCCTTTGATGACATTTCTTTGGGAAGATTCTTTGATAGATAAAGAAAACAAAATAAAATTACTTTTGTGTGACCAGCTGGCACAAACCATATGTAGACTGTCAGCAAAGTAATTATTCAAAACAGTCAAAGATTTCTAGCTGGACACAGTTAAAGCTCATATTGTTGTTACTTAGCATTGAAATGACTCAGAGTGGAGTAAGGAATGAATTGTGTTAGATCCAATGTATAGTCACTGTTTTAAAGAGATTTTAGTTACTCCTGAGAAGTAGTCTGCAGATATAAGGACAGAGATGAGGGGGGTTTTTTAATCCTTTTTATTCCTCTTTCAGTTTTGATTTTTTTGTACCATTGTGATCAAGGAACATAGAAGAAACAAATAGAGGAAACAGCCTATAAAACCCATTGTAGAAGGACTGCCTTGTCCTTTTTCTTTTTTTATTTTAATGAAAAAATAGCTAAAGCTGTAAATAAATTTTGATTTGATTCAGATACAGCAGAGTGGAAGCTGTACCGTAAATGTAACTTGTTGCTGAGTTCGCACTTGCAGCCCCTGAGCCTCTAACAGGCATACTAATAATTTATTAGACCACTTATAAGCAAGTTTCTTCCAGTTGGGAAGGCGGACAAACAGCTGCCTCTGCAGCTGATGTTATTGCTTCTTTTAGGCTGGAGAGGCTTTTAGCCAAGGTGGTTGGCTCAGTCCCTTCTTTAGTTGAGTGCATCTTTTCCATAACCCTCCAACTCTCTGCCAGCTCACATCCTTCATCATTTAAGTGTTCCCCTTCTAGATATCTATTCTTATTTCCATTTTTGTGAAGAATGGTATCTGGGTTATGTCTGTACACTAGTTTTGCTGCTTGATTTCTGCTATAATGAAGCTTACAACTTTGTCAAAAGCTCAGTTTAAACTTTGAACTGTTAATGTTTTATTGCAGTAAGGCACCTGCAAAGGTCAGACAATAACCATTCAGTAGGAAAACTTATTCTGCAAAACTTGTTCCCCAGACTGTCTTATCACTCATGAAGCCTCATCACTGCATGTATTCTGACAGAAAATGCCACCTTATAAGCACTAACTAAAATGAAAAAGCCCAAAGGGATGACTTGATCAGAACATGGCTCCTTCTCCTATCAAAAGCCCTTAGAGATTAAGCATTACTGCATTCAGAAACTGGATTAAGGAGATACTAGTAGGTAATAGCTTTAGTCCCTTTTTTAGTCCCTTCTGGGGAGACTTCTGCAACTCTTATTTTGCCTCCAACCTAGTAGCAACCTCCACTATCTGCTTTCCTTGGAATTTCCAAGAATCTCATTGCTTTTGTTAACTATTCATACCTACTTTAAAAAAAAAGAAAAAAAGCGTGCAGACAGGTATAAGGGTTATTAACAGTTACAGAGCGGAAATTCTTTGATGAAGATGTCATTTTATGCACAACAGCTTGAGAACTGTAAGTCCTTGCAAGATTGTTGAATATTAATCTCTGTGGAAGTCAAAAGTCAACTTAGTGTACAGGTCTCATTGAGAACTGTGTCCTTTACAGACAAGCACAGATATTGTGCCATTCCAAAGAATTTGCAAGATAGGAATAGACTGTGTAAATGCATGAAATGAAATCAGAGGCAACAAAAGACAGCACAGATGTGCAAGAGATTCTGTTGGCTTTCTAGAGTTTTCCAAAACGTTTAACCACTCAGAAGGAAGTAATGCCATCTGAAGACACACACTATTTTTTGCTTTTGATATTATGAATTCATGAATCTCTGATGGAGTCCACGTTAATGCCACTGATGTTTTTGCATGCATACTCAACATGTGAATACGCATACTTTCTCCTGGGGGCACAGGAAGGAGAAACCTGCTGGCAGATATTGGGGATTATAATGTTAGACAGAGTTGTTCCCCTACAGTACAAGAGTCCATCTTCAGAATTCAAGAGTTCCAGCAAATAATTTGAAGCAACATTTTTTTCAAAAAAAATCTGAACTTCATTTATATCAATAGTTTTTCTTTACAGTTCACCTTGCCATATAAATGGGAAATAAAACAACAAAAAAGAAATCTTGCTCAGATTAGTCTGATGGAAGCATTTCACAAAGGGATGGGTAAGCATAGCCACAGGTTTTGATTTTTTCAACACCAAATGTATTTCTGATGCAAGTCCTCCAGATTTTTCACGGATGAGACACTTGAGTTATTGCATAGCCACTTTACTGACTCTGCCTGTCCTAAATTATACCTTGGAAACCTAAAGTATAATACAACTTACAACTCTAGGAAATATTTTAATACCTGACATGTTCTAGTATCACTGAAAGTAAATTTGGTGCTGAAAAATAAGATTGCCTATTCTTTGCCTTAGGCTTAGTCTACATCAAGAAGATAGTGCACCATGCAATTTTTTGTGTCTGTTATTACAAAATATAATTGTTTCAGTTCCATTTTTCCCCCTGATCCTTAAAGGAAAGAGCCAGTAGGCACAATAATCTGTTTTTGTAGCTGAATAACCTTCATTTCCATCCAAAGTGACTTTGGGGGATTTTAAATGAAAATATTACTAACTCCTGCAAAATGACTGATCCACAAACTTTAATACCAAAATCGTTATCCTAAATTTACAGCCAAGAACTAGAGTTCTAATTGCGAGGACCATGACAGTATCACTTTGTACTGTCAGTTAACACTTTTTCTATACACTATAGTCACAACAAATTCCTTCCAACAAATTCCTCAGCTTTTATTAAAGAGCTTTAAGGCAATTTTCTGCAACAGCTCCTCAATAATCTCATGACATGGCGCTTCCGGAGCTGGGGAACTAAGGAAAGTGTTTTCAAGATGGAAAACCTGGATGGCTGATGAACAGGCAAGTCATTAGCTAACAAAGCTTCTCTTCCTGGCATCACCAACAGCCATGCTGAGACCTCATGCATTACAAAGAGAAATCAAACTTGCAGAGGTCAGAGATTTAAAAGTTTCCTTTAGTCATTGCATTACTAAATATAGCTTAATACAGATAAGCTGATCTAGAAGTACAGCTCTGGGAGTGTACAGGTATATCTATTAAAAAGTCATCACTTATTCACAATCTGAAGTTGTCTTGATGTCCCTTGGTGCTTAGAATAGAAAGTGTCTCTGATGGTCGTGTAACATTTTGTAAATGCTGATTTGCATGGTTCCCACCGTATGTTGGCATGGTTACATTAAAAAGATGGCTGTGTGAGACTAGTAAACATCTTGTCACACTTCACTATTTTCTGGGAGATTTCTATTTTTAATTAAATATACTTTAAGCAGAAATGTTTGATACCTTTGAAATAAAACCTTTCAATTTTAAATTAATGTTTTGATGTTCAAAATGTATTTACATAAATAAAAGTTTTATAATGGTTTAAATAGCAATGTTTTCAAATTGACCATAATCAATTTTATTTTATTTTGCTAAAAAAAAAATTAAAAATATTTTTGTTTAACCAAAATGACTATTTTTTAAATTTAATTTCAGCTACTAAATTGATAAAACTATTATTTGTTCAGCTATAACCAACTAGCCTTGCTGTTGTGCTTTCCTTGATGTGGAAGTTAGACACAAGATGAAGAATTAATAATCCGAGAAATGAAGAAACGCTCAATATTAATTATATCGACAATATAATTTCCCAGCTTCTGAAAATTACACTGAAAAATATTCTAAAAAAGAATATTTTTTCCAGATAAAATAAAATCCATTTTAGCATTAGAAGTGGTGGCAACAATAATGCATCACAGACTCATAGAACAGTTGGGGTTGGAAGGGACGTCTGGAGATCGTCTGGTGTAACCCCTCTGCTCAACCAGGGTCACCTAGAGCACGTTGCCCAGGGCCCTGTCCAGATGGCCTGTTCCCTCTCGTCCTATTACTGGGCACCACTGAGAAGAGTCTGGCCCCATCATCTTTAAACCCTCCCTTCAGAAATTTAAACGCATTGATAAGATCTCCCCTCAGTCAAAAGCTGTTAATTCCTGTACACAGTAGCATGTGTTTGAAAAAGAGATCTGATCCTGATGTAGAGGTTTGAAATGGGAGTAACCACATCTTATGAAGGTATTCAGGGGTGCTACTGCTCTGGGTCTTCTTTGTCTGTGTCTTTGCTTCTAAGCACTTATTTCTAGGACCTATTTCTAAGCAGCTGTTTCTTTTAAGCCTTTATTTCTACTGGGTGTAGATATCTGAGAGGACATGAAAAAAAGTGAGCATCACAAGTCCTGACAATATGCAGCCTCGTGCAGGGAAGGACTTTTAAATGACCCTTTTGTAATATTTAGGCATGTTGTACATTTTCTTGTAACGTATCTGTAAGGGTCCAGCGGGGGCGACGCCTGGACTCCCGGCAGGAACAGATACACAAACACAAGGCACACTAAGGTCAATGCTGAGCGTTTATTACCTCTGCGTCTGAGCGGGGGTTCCCCAGCAATTTCCCGATCGAGGCAATAAAGGAGCAGGAGAGTCCCTGGCACCGCTGAGCGTCGGTCCATGGCGAGGAACACCGGGGGGGGCACTATACGTGGGTTTTGTGTACTACACACATGCGCAGTGGGCACATTGAGCTCATCGCTAATMTYGAGTCAAAGCCCAGGTGCACACCACGCTGGCATAGGCCCAGCTACATGGCTATGGGTCAACATGTCCTGTTGATGCTCCTTTTCCCACGGAACGGTCTGGCTAGCTTCCATCGCCTATCTCCTCGACATTCTTCCGCACCTTCCCATACAGTATCCATGTTGCTAGTTCTTTATAAAGTTACAAAAATCATTGAAAGGATACTTTTTACTCTTTCTAGCTTACTGCTTATGATTCAATGCATCAGAAACTTTGTCGCCTTGCGGCTCAGCAGACTGAAAAAATACAGCATTAAAGATAAGCCTTCTTCATCTCAAGAAAGGGTGCTAAAACACTCTTTTCAACATTTAAAAGATCTAAAGTTATAAGCTTTTTAAAAAAAGTCTCCAACCACTAAAAGATCAAGTCAGAATTTGTTAAAATAATGGAAAAAGTATATATTGCTCATTAGCTTTTGAGAAGACAATTTCAACTTGTCTGACGCATGTATTTGCCACTAACAGGCCTACTTAAAAAGAAATATATATATATGCATACATATATACATATTTCTTTTTAAATATATATTCAGTTTGAAAAGTACCTTATAATGAAAACTTATTCACTAGTTATTTATTTTTCTCAATTTAAATATCCCATCTAGCTGATGATTCAGTAGTTATTCAGGTAGAACTACTTTATAATTCCAAGTAAGTGCTTGTAGAACAGAGTCCTTAACAGCAATTCATTATTTAGTTAGAAATTTTGCATTTTTAATTTAATATTTCATTTGTGGGCTAAGAAACTTTTCTCTCAGACATGTGAATTTTTCCTCTGCATACAATGTCCTAATCACTTGATGTACTTTTGATGAGCAGAACTCATAATTTAGTGAGGAAAGTTATGCTACACTTTTACAAGAGGATTGAAAATCTGATTTTTTCTCTATTCAGTGTCTCTACTTGTGAAGGTGACATACCGTATTTTGAAAGAGAAAGGCCTTAATTTTGATCCCACTTATGCATGTAAATGACTTCAGTAAATTACAAGTGTAAAATAAGTATGAAATCTTGGTTTCCTTTCAGTGCATTAGAAAGTTGCCTATTCTGTAGCCAGGCTGATTCACGATGTATTACTTAGCAAGTGACTTGAGAATAGCTGCATGTATTGCATCACATTGCTTTTCATGAGTTTATATAAGCTTAGCAATTGGAAGCTACATTATGGCAGTATAGAGAATGAAGGAAATGAATTGAAAGTGGAAACTTGTTGACAATTGTTGAAAACACTGGAAAAATCCGCTTAGAAAAAAGTTAAGCTTTTTTGTTATTTTTATGATAAAGATAATCATTACCTACCTTTCTTTATGAACTCTTTTTGACAGTAGCAGGTTAGTCCAAACCTCTGGACTTCATTAATAAGAAGAGCTCCTGGCACAACTGACATTATTAAAAAGAAAAATGGGCATAAAACAATAACTGTATTAACACTTTCCTCATTTCACTTGTTTGCTTTTGAAAGGCATTCTTTAATTCATTTCTGCAAACCTTCAAAAGAATTTGAATTAAAGCATATTTGAAAATTAGGACCTGGGCTCCTGGAGCTTTCTCGAAAGCTCACTTCTATCAGTGGCAGAACTCACCTTAAATGCCTCCCCACATGCAAGACATATTTCATTATTTTCAGTCAATATGCCTGTTTTTATTCTGGTCCCAGGAATGTTTCCTGTTCTTCACCCCTCTCCCATCCCTTGGAACAGCATTGCAATATCTCTATTATCATTACTCACAGAGAATGATAACTTTTCCCTTATATTTTAACTAGGTTAGCTAGATATAGGCTCCCTATACCACAGTAAAGTTATATGATGAACTTGAGCTGTYCCATTTCCAAAAGACATCTCCCTCCCTTTCATAGTGATTGAAATCTCAAAGCATAGCCTTTATTATTTCTGCTGCATTCATTACTTTGGCTGCCCATTAGGATCTCCTCTTTATCTAGTCAGTAGAACTCTGGATATAATTTATTTCATATCCAATATTTAATAGGTAAGATATTTAAAAATGAAATTAAAAAATACATTTGTATTTGTTGTTTCTTTGCTAGTGAGTTAACTGTTATCAGAGAGTGACGTTATTCTTTTCCATATGAACATCCTATTTTTCTGAATACAAATTTAGAAAAGAAAGTACTGAACTATGAAAGAACTTTCCCTATACGTACAATTAAAATCCATAAAGTTTTGTTCAGTTTCTGTTCACTGAGCAGTGATCTTGACAAATAGAAATGATCTGTGTGCTACAGATGTGCTACATCTCACCAGTGTAGAGTTCTGCGTGTGTATTAAGAAGCATGACTGTGGCGTGCCCTTCCTGTGGAGTAGAGTGCAGCTCAAAACGCAGGGTAAGGCTCCTTTGTATTTCCTGAAATGGGCAAGCAGCATGATGGGTAGGACCACAAACCTTCCACTTCTGGTGATGGACAGGGGAGAGTACATGGGGAGAAGGTAGTTTCACCTCTTTCTTACAATATGTCAATCAATTCACTTGAATCGTTTCATGTCCTCCCTACAATATGTAAATCAATTCACCTGAAATGAACTGTATACATACATAAAAATCTTTTCCTCTTAAGAAGGCAATACAGATTGTATCTGCCTTGAAGTTAACCAGTGGTCAGATGGTGAATTATGAAAATGTCAGAGTTCAATCATTAGTGCTCTCTTGGGGCAGCAGAACAATGTTAGGTTTTCTGAGCTAGCAGTTAATCCATGGTTTTGTCTTTTCATAGTTATCTGATTTCACCTTGTTTTGTGTATTTCTGTTTGCTGATTTGTTTGTCCAGGAGAGCTGATATATACCTAAGTACAGTGAACAACGTATCTTCCATACAGAAATAGAAGGAAATTTAAGAAAGAGATATAGTTTAGAAGAAAACCACTTACAAAGTCTATAACTCCCCCTTTTCAGTAGTCTTAACATCCTACTCAGCACAGTAACAAAAAGCAGAATAGTGTAAAAAATTAAAAGAAAATCAATTTGCTTAAAGCAGAATAAAACCTTTTAAATATTTTAACCAAGTAAACTATTATAGATAAGATATGAAGAACTTTATCAGCTTATTGAGTTGAAACATATTAATAAATGATATATAGACTCCTGAAGCTAAAGTTGATTAAGGCCATTTCACCCATTAAATAATTTTCTCATATTAATAGGATTTTTTTTTTAAGTGAGCAGTTAAATTATGTGCTTTTGTCATTATTGGTAATTATAGTACTGAGGAGTTATTCATTTAGTAATATTGAGATAAAACAGTTCATTAGTTCACATAAAGTTAGCAAGTAATAATGTGTCCCATTGAGCAAACCACAGTTCTCACCCTTATAAATTTCATTCTGGGGAAAACTGTTTGAGAGATTTATTCTTTCACACATTTCAGGACAATTCAGTTGTTGTGCTATGTGCTCAGTGTATAGAATCAAAAATCTGCTCTTTAGAGGTTTATTTTTTTCTCCTAAGATAAGACATAGACACACAAAAAAATCCAGTTTAGTTTTTATTATTTTTTAAAAAATATTTAAAATAACTATTAGCCTCTCTGTCTTTTATTAGTTCTCTGAAAGGTTGTGAAATTGATAATAGCAAAGTGATCAAACTTTACATTTAAATCAGCTTACTATAACACAGATTTCTTGAACTTGTAGCAGTGATAACTCAACCACATTCTAATTCTCATTTTTAGTTGTGTTGTTCCAGTTGTATTGTATCGCTCAACATTTTAACAGGAAGTAGTCATGAAATTTACTTCAAAATACAAAAGAGTTAATTTATGCCTATGCTTGCTGTCTGTAGACTCTAAGCAAATTCATATGCTTACTCTTGTGTGCTCAGGCAGCCAAACAGTACGTATTACTTCAAACACAGCCTGGGTGACACTCCTCATGCCCTTCCAAGCACAAACCTAGATTAATAGATCTTCAGCTTTTAATTTTGAATAGAGAATGACTCAAAAAGTTTTGCTAAAAAAATCAGACATTGGTATTTCGAGCTTTGAACAATTCAAGTTGTTTAAATTTAGACACTGATCCAGCCTTCCTCATTGAAGTTTCATCCAAAACTGTTTTTCTGTTCATTTCTTGGAAGACTAGGGGAAACCTGGGCCAGCTGCTGAATGGGGCTGAATAGGGTGACAAAGGACACAGAAAGGCCCAGGTACTGAATGTCTTCTTTGCCTCAGTCTTTATGGGCAAGACTGGTTTTCAAGAATCCCAGGGCCTGGAGACCAGTGAGAAAGTCTGGAAAAAGGAAGACTCTGGACTCCTTGATGGAGGAGGATCAGGTTAGGGATCATTTAAAAAAACTGTACGTACACAAGTCTGTGGGCCTGATGAGATGCACCTATGAGTGCTGAGGGAGCTGGTGGATGTCATTGTTAGGCCAATCTCGATCATCCTTGAAAGATCATGGTGATTAGGAGAGGTGCCTGAGGACTGGAAGAAAGCCAGTGTCACTCCAGTCTTCAAAAAGGGTAAGAAGGAGGATCTGGGGAACTACAAGTCAGTCAGTCTCACCTCGATCCCTGGAAAGATAATGGAGCTGCTCATCCTGGACACCATCTCCAAGCACAAGAAGGACAAGCAGGTGATCAAGAGTAGTCAGCATGTATTCACAAAAGGGAAATCATGCTTAATTAACCTGAGATCCTTCTATGATGGAATGACTTTCTAGGTAGATGAGGGGAGAAGGGTGGATATTGCCTACCTTGACTTCAGCAAGGCTTTTGACATTGCCTCCCATAACATCCTTATGGGCAACCTGATGAAGCATGGACAGAGAGGTGAATTGAAAACTGGCCAAATGGCAGCTCRGAGCTCAGAGGCTTGTGGTCAGTGGTGCAGTGTCTAGTTGGAGGCCAGTAACCACCACTGTACCCAGGGATCACTCCTGGGTCTAATCCTGTTCAATTTATTCATCAGTGACCTGGATGAATAGACTGAGTGCACCCTCAGCAAGTTTGCTGATGATACAAACCTGGGAGGAGCAGCTGATACACCAGAGGGCTGTGCTGCCACTCAGAGGGGCCTCAACAGGCTGCAGAGATGGGCAGAGGGGAATCTCACGAAGTTCAACAAAGGGAAGTGCCAAGTCCTGAACCTAGGGAGGAATAACCCCATGCACCAGTACAGGCTGGGGGCTGACCTGCTGGAAAGCAGCTCTGTGGAAAAGGCTCTGGGGGTCCTGGAGGACAACAGGTTGACCATGAGGCAGCAATGTGCCCTTGTGAGGCAGCAATGTGCCCTTGTGACAAAGAAGTCCAATAATATCCTGAGCTGCATTAGGAAGAGCATTGCCAGCAGATTGAGGGAGGTGATCCTTCTACTCAGCCCTGGTGAGGCCACACCTGGAGTACTGTGTCCAGTTCTGGGCTCCCCAATACAAGAGAGACATGGACTGACTGGAGTGAGTCCAGTAAAGGGCCACTAAGATGATGAAGGGACTGAAGCATCTCTCATATGAGGAGCGGCTAAGAGAGCTGGGACTGTTCTGCCTTGAGAAGAGAAGACTGAGGGGGGATCTGATCAATGTGTATAAATACCTGAATGGAGAGTGTAAAGAAGATGGAGCCAGATTCTTTTGAGTGGTGCCCAGTGACTGAAACACAGGAAAAACAGGATTTCCTCTGAATGTGAGGAAAATGTTTTTCTCTGTGAGGGTAACAGAGCACTGGAACAGACTGCTCAGAGAGGTTGTGGAGACTCCATTCTTGGAGATATTCAAAAGCCATCTGGGCAATCGCCCTGCTTGAGCAGGGGGGTTGGACTAGATGATCTCTAGAGGTCCCTTCCAACCTCAACTATTCTGTGATTCTGTGATTTTTCACTCTTGAATGTTTAGTTTAAAATTTTTTCTTGCTTTAACTGGTGTTGTTGACAAAGACAAAATATGTTATACAAAATTAATATGAAATTAAAAGGGAAAAGGAGAAATATTTTTCACTAAGAGTGATAGTTTTACACCTCTTCAGAGCTTAAAGTAATTGCTACAGGGTACTTTTTTGTTCTCAATGTCCTGTCAAAAACAACAAGCAGAACTATTATCAAATCATTAATTATATCTTAAAAGAGAACTGTGAAATAATAAATGCTTCCCATGCTGCAGACAAATTATCAGGACTGATAGGCATGGACCTTGGCAGACTATTTATTTGTGTACAGACTCCGTCATAACACAGTTGCTAATATATATTTTTTGGTTTTCTTCAGCTCTGTGACATGCCTCTCCTTCTCTTTTTATTTTTATAGAAATAGACTTTCTAAGTGGCATCCAATCACAATACAGTAATGGCCAGAATAAATCACTGAGGAGATAGGTAATGGGACTATAAATTACTATACCAACCGGTCGAAGATTTGTTTTATTGAGTGCTTTTCATGAATAACATGGGTATATAGCTCTATTTCAGATACTAAAAAAGTGGGTCCTACTTGCAGGAGAAATGTTTACAGGCAGCTGGAAACCAAGTTTCATGAGAACATTTCATCCATTTTTTTTTCTATCAAAAGTATTGAAAACTGATAGTATTCAGTCAGTAGTGTCTATTTATTCCCTATTTTATTTTTTTAAAAATGTGTACTCGGTTTAAAGATGTGAAGTTCTGAAACAGCTGCTTCCTCTTGCAGGTGCTGTCAATATTCCATCTAGAAATAATTTCAGAAAGTTTAATAGCCATTAAATCACCTAAACAGCTTATGATGTACTATGAAGAAATGTATTGTAGGCTTAAAAGAATTTAGGAATGAAGCTGCTTTTGCAATTTCCTGGGACTTTTTTCTTGTTATTTGTTTAACTGGTATATGGAAGTGGAAGAAATGGTACATCAGTCCATGACTGGCCTATACTTTGGAGATTGAATAGTTGTAAAAAGAGCAGAACATTTCAGTATGAAACTATTATTTCTATGACCTCTATGAGAAAAATGATTTTGTGTTCAACAGTCATCAACTCCACACCAGAAGAATGGAGGGGGACTTTTTCCGACAGCGTTCTAGCATGGTTCACAGTTACAAATATGTGTCTAGAATGAAATGCTGTTATATTGGTAGATTTTGCAGTAGTAAGAAGTATGGAAGTCTCATTTCCCCAGAGGACACAGTAGTTTTGCCAAATCCCATTTTAGGCATCTTGGGATGTAGTCATGTTCATGCCAGAACCTCCACTTTCACTTTTCTTTTCTTGTTTTTTGTTCTCCATGATTGATGTTTTAGACATCTGCTAGAATACAAAGCCTTTAAACAGGTGGTTCAGTGTTTTGCTTAAAGAAATATGAAGAAGGCTTTTACAAAAGACAATGCCTGCTTCAACTGCCCACCCTACAAAAAAAATCAAGAAGCAGCACCCCACAGTTCTATCCCCGCTGACAGGCCAACTTCGTAGCCTTTTAAACATGACCATGTATTTTTAAATGATTTGTGTTGGCAATGCTGAGAAATATTGTGCCTAAGAAATTACTTTTTTTGTGCTCCTTCTATTGGGAATGGGCTGTAAATCATAGCATATTTTTTGATGCATCTGGTTTCTTACTAATATCATTAAGACTGTTGGCTGGAGAAGATGAGAGTCATCCTTCTCCAAAGCTAGTTCTATATTTTGTGTATTTTCAATACATGTCATGGCATCTGCTGGGCTCCATAACACCACATGCCAAAGAGAACTAGTACCCTAATATGCAACTAGCTGGTAAGGAGGTTGGCCATTTACCGTGTCATGGCATTCTCTCCTCTGTGACAAGATGACATATGACATCATCATATGAATCAAAATGATAGTTATTTGCCTGCATGATCAGGAGGGCATGAGAGAGGTCAGAGGTCCGGAAGGAAACGCACAGAATAACTCTGTCTTCTTTCTGGCATACATGCTCACTTAATTAAATCTGATGTGAACATCTGACATATATTTCTTACTTGTCTCTTTGAAATCCTTATCCATAACTATGACAGCCATGAAGGATAAACTTTTTTCTTTTCCAGAAAATTTTCACATTGAAGAAGTGTGACCCATTCACACTTTAGATAAACTGCATGTATTTCTCCTACCATTATAGTACACCTCATATGTCAAACACTGTGTGACACAGAGGAAAGTTTTCCATCTCAAATGTGACATCTCTGTCTTGTGCCATTTATCTTCTTGTTCCTCTGTAGTCAAGGCAAAGCTATATCCCTGGCTATGAGGAATCATTGTTGCCTATAGAAAAAAAAAATCGACCAAGCCATGTTATTACAGTCAATATCATTATTAATAATACTAGTTAATGTTGAAGTAGCCTCTAGAACTCCTAGTAAGGGATCATCACCACATTGCATTAAGTACAGTGCAAAATGTGAAATTAGCAGGAGTACCAATGTTTTCTAATGGTTAAAAATGTGAAGAGGTAACCTAGATTCTTCAGATCTATTTCTTGTTTTGCTACCGACTCAGATGATTTTGGACAAATCTTTTTAAGGAAGGCTATAAATCTGAAAGATGGTTTAAAAAACCAAAGTAGCCTAATTGCGCTATTGCAGCCTGTCAGCTCTAAGACCTGATTAAAAAAATGAACTGTTTTAATTTCTTTTGAGGTAAGGACAGGAAATGAATATTAATCTTGTGACTTTTTAATGTAACACTCTGTGTGTTTCTGTGCATGTGTGTCTGTGTAAAATATATTTGCATATAATAGTTGCTGTGCATTACTTTCTAGGTCGTGTTTTGTTTCTGAATGTAAAATATGGTGTAACTGACTCTCATGGGTATTAATGGGATCACAGTCATTTCAAATTTATTGCATATATGAAAAGGCTATGAATTTGCTAAAATAAGTATCTTATATTTTCACCAGCTTCTTGGAATTTGTTATATGTTAAATGAAAAAGCATTGACTTTAAAATAAACTAAAATGAGATCTTAAGCTCTCACATCACACATCATTCTCCTAGATGTAAAAGGCAGAAAGGACCATTATGACTACCTGGCTGACCTGTGTAATGTAACCACAGAATACCATCTGTTCTTGCTCCACAACTAGTTGATAAATAGGAATGTATCTGTGAAAAAAGACTTCAGCCGTGATTCAAACTTGCTGATTCTAGAACATGCAGAGATTATGTTCAGAATTAGACGCTATGGTATCTCCATGACTACAGCTAACTCAAACATACTTTGCGACTGCACAGAGACAGGCCATATGTATGCCAAATACAAGCAAGGAGAGATCAGGCATAGTGGAGCTCTCCATGTTCTTCAGTCTGTTCTTCATGTTCCATCTTTAATCCAGCCCTGACACCCCTGCGACTGACTCTGCCAGTCCGTCAGCAAGAGGGAAACATGGCAGCTGTCACAGAGGCAGCAGAACTGCTTCCAGTAGACGTATGCTTTGCGATAATTTATCCAGATGGTGCACAGTAAGTGGAACAAAAGTTCTTAGAGTATTTTTACATAGCTGAATGGAAGCACCATGCAGACATGGAGAGGTGGCTCCAAAGGAGCAAGTTCCAGAACAAGTATAGCCAGAAAGATAATCATAATAAATTAGCTGTGTACCGGTTTGGTTAGTCCTTCTCCTAGGAACCATTATCTCATGGCATTACATTTTAGGACAAAAAGCATCCCACATAACTTAGAAATTATAAAAAGTCTGTTCTTTTATACTCTTGAATTTTATTCAATGACAATTACATTTTTATGCCTATTTAGTCTTGTACTCTTAAGGTATCTTCTCTCTCTCTTTTTTTTTTTTTTTTTTAGCTCTGTACAAAATTGTTTGGAACTGTAGACATTCTACAATGCTAAAATTAACTCCAGTATTTTCTCTGCCTTTCTCATAGGTAATTAGTGTTTGCTATTTCTACGTTGTCTACACCACTGGAAGTAAATCAGGTAGATTTACGTAAATATACTTGTCTTTTCTGTTTGGGAAACTCACCATTTTGTTTTGGTTTACTCATTTTAAATATGAGAAATCCTAGTAGCTTCAGTTTGAGGTACATTCGTGTTTGTTTTAGACTAGCATGAGGCAAAAAAAAGAAAAGAAAAGAAAAAAAAAAAGCCTTTCAAGTGAGATTTCCTGCATTCTTCACCTCTTATGATTTTACAGATCCTGTGCTGTATATTTGAATTGCTCAGCAGACACCATTGTGTGCACTAGTAGCTGGTAGCGAAGCCAAGAAATGTGAGGGGAAAACGAGAGTGACAAAACAACTATCCTACTTCCCTGAGCAGACAAAAGAAGGGAACAGTAGGCAGCCTGAATGTTTCAGGCAGGTGATAATTCAGAAAGCTGGAAATTGTTTTAATTAAATAATTGTTAAATTTCTAAATAGAAATTTCTGTATATTTTCCAACATTAAGTTTAATGGAAGGAGGGTACTACAGATTCCAGATATTCTAATTAATCTGATCAGCTTGGCTGCTGAGGATCTGTGGCAGTGAAGTGGCAGGAAACTAATCAAATTCATTTGCATTTTGCAAGCCATTTAGATTTTGAAAAGTAAGCAAATTCTAGTGATGATTCATACTGTGGAAGAATTTCTCACTTATTCTAACGTATTCTAGCCATCATTTATTGGGAAGTACTGACTGACGGTTAATTTTGTATAGCTCAGTTCACCTGGAAGGCACATTGCCTTTCTTGCCTTTTTTTTCAGTTCTTCAGATTTTTAAAGAATTCTTTTGTCAGGTTTATATGACAGTTTTTAAATAGGTGAGAGTGTGGTTCTTAACTGCAAAAAAACCCTTCCAAAACAAACAACCAAAGAAAAAACCTTTCATCAGTGAATTTAATATACAAGCCAAAGTATGGATTTTGTGATGTAACTGTTCCACTGTAAAACAAACTGATACCCTGATATACTCCTGCCATCAAAATCACATATTAGCCGATGATAGTTTGTTCTGAGAAAATACATAATTGCTTCTCTTAGGTATATTTTCTACAGTAATTAGCTTTATTAAAAAACAAACAACATTCCTCAACCTCTCCCTTTTGTGTAATATCTTCTATCAATGTCTCCAGTGTGATAGTGATCAAGTGATAATATTCAAACTACTGATGTTAGATATTATCAATACTAAATAGAGTAACAGTTAATTCTTGCTCCCCAAAAATGCATTATTGAAATGACAAGGATTTGGAAAAGAAGTCAAATATATATAACTCTTTCTTGATAAGACACCGAGTAATTCACAAAATTATTCAAAATTCCATATGTAAGTTTTAGTGGAGATATTTGTTAAGCCCGCCTCTGTGCACCTCCACCTAGTTTCATAGCAACATTTGAGCTGTAGATGGTCTGTTTGAAATTATCTGTAGGTTTTACCTCAAGCACAACATGGAAAAGGTGGCTTTGCTGTGTTTGTAAATCAAACACCATATATTTTCTTTTTTTGTTGCAGAGGATCCAACTTTTTTCGGAACTTTTAAGACAGAAGATATCAAAGGCACAGGTAATTAAATAATTTTTTTGTGTGTTCACTAGAATCTAAGGACATAAGAAAGTCAAAAAGTCTGTAGATAAAAAAAATCCTTTTCAGATCAAGTATTACATTTGGAGGCAAGCTGTGAAACCAGTAAAGAGCCTTGCATGTTCAGAAGCTTGTTTTCAGACTTGTTTTCAGTCATTTAGACTGTTCCTTCAGTTTTTTCCAGCTGTTCTACTAATATTATCTAAACCTGAGTGGTTTTCCAGGTGCCTGGGAAACTATTTTGATACTAAACCCATTCTAGTACCTCCCTGTAAAAAGCTTGTTTTAACCTTTTTTTTTTAATTATTATTATTTTCATAGTCATTTTTCTCTTCTAAGCCAAGGTAGTGGGTTTTGTTCATATGGTCTCAGCTAGTCTTTCCAGGCCATTTCCTTCTCTGTATGACCCTTCAGAGAACAGCTTTTGACTTGGACAAGTTGTGTTTGACTGCACGGCTGTTCAAATACTACATATTCCCTATTCAGTTCAGAGATACAAGCCTCATCTCACTTGGAATTTTTTGCTGGAATTTTTGATCCTAAACACGAATATGTAATTCCATCACTTTATTGCTAGCATTTCAGCACTTTCTGTCAAAATAAATGTGTCTAATAGAACAAGCCATCTAGAAAATAACTTCTGGTGTTTTTGTTTTTTTTTTTTAATGAAACAAATAGAAATCATTCCAGTGCTCAGCCCCAAGCAGAGATGATATCTGCCTTTAAAAATAGCTACTTCAAAGAAGTTCAGAACACATTTGCATAAACCATAGTTGTCAGATTGTTTGTGTTTAGTTCAAGGAGATGAAAATTAATTGTAAAATGCCATGTGGGGAATTTGTGTCAGTGTCCATAGAGATGAACAACTTCACAACTTGGATTTTTGCATAGAATGGTTCAAAGGACAGATTTAAAAATAGTATTTCCCCTCCCATTAGGGTTACGTGCATAGACACATCTCGGGGATATAAATGGATTTTGTTTGCTTCTGTGTTTGGCTTCTGTTAATAAAACTACTCTGGAAGGGGTGCATATTTAGTGTAATTAAATAGTTGTCTCCTGTGGTGGTAAATGGAACATGTAGCAGAGGAAATGGCCCTGTTCCACAATGCTGAATTAGAGGCACACTTCAGATAGGTTTCTAGTGTGATTCACTGAAAATAAAAATAATTCTTTGCTCTCCTATTTTTCAAGCTAATTAGAAAAAAAAAAAGTGTGTGTGGAGCAGAGGTGCAGCAGTCCTACCCCCACCATATGAGTATTACACCTTCCTGTGAGAATAGCAAACAAGCAAACAAAATGAAAGGTTGTTTGAATAGAGGAATTCAGTATATTGAGCTGAAAGAAGACACTGGTGAGTGAACTCTGCTTACAGAGGTTTTCTGTGGGAAAAAGAGCTTCATGATGGTTCAAGTGGTGACATCCTAATAGTACTAGACTGCTATGACAATTTGGTTTATATTTAGGAGACAGCTGTTGATATGTGAGCCTGTTTGAGGAAGGACCAAGTGTCCCAATTTGAAGATCACTGGATTCAAGAATAGTCTTTCCTGATTTTTAGGCTACTCTATTCCCTGTATGAATTGGCAAAACTTAGCATTTCTCTAAAGTATTTTGGTGATACACAATTCTGGTGATATAAAGGCAACCCCTAGCAAAATAGACAATATCAGGACATTCACACACACATAGACTTGATTGTTTATGGTGTCAAACTTCATTTATTACTAAACTGTTAGAGTAGTCCCTGGCACAGTTCTGGCTCAATCAACAAGTACTCTCCTGGGGCGTAGTTCAGGAGTACATTTCCTAGGCAAAGCTCAGGAATTAACATGGGACAACTGAGCATTTCAATGAGGACATCCTGTTTAAGAGGTTAGAGAGATATATGACTATGTGCCATTCCATGTCTGTTGTCATTAACATTGGAAAACAGACCTAGTTACATTTAATTTATTAGTATAAATGTAAAGACAGAAAGGTCACAAACAAGGATCAGTCATATATAGCACAGGTTTGATCTGACATTTTTATTTCATATGCTGTCAAGGGGGACACCAGCCAATGGATTATAGCCAAAATCTACCCCTCAAATGGTACAATATCAAGCTGCAATGAGAAACTAGCTCAAAATCAGCCGTACAGGAAACTACAGAAGGAAAGTGAAAAAACAGCATTTCACACCATAATACCATGTGTTCTATTAATTGATATTCATTTATTAATAAAAGTGGGTATTTTATCTGACATTGCAGTCAGTGATGTACACTTGGAAAATGTTTTCTTTGGTAATACATAATGATCTATGAGAAACTGTTAGGGACTTTTTTGTTTTGTTTTGGGGTTATTCGCCTGGGTAAAATGAGATGGAAAAATTAGAAAGTCAGATGTACTTTTGGACAGCCAGTTGCTGCATGTAGATTTCCAAAATGCTTTGATGAATGGCTCACTGTTGAAGTTAAAACAATTATTTTAGGTATTTTGAATTGTCCATGGTATCAGACTTACAGGATTTTACATCTTTTCAAAGTTGTTTCAGCTTTCTTTATATCCTTTTCTCAAATTTCCCTCTCTTCCTTTCCTATAACATCTCTCTCTTATTTCTCAGTCTGGCAGATTATTTTTGAATGGGATAAGATTTGATATCTTTTAAAAGTTTATCTGGGAGGTGTTTTTGCCTTTATTGTTATTCATATGAATCTCAAACCAGTTTACTCACAAACTGGCAGATGCTCAGTCTTTATTTTCAGCCAAAACTTTGCTGCTGAATATTTTCTATTCTATGCCATTTTGTGGGGGAAAAAAGAAAAGAAAATATAGAAATTTAATTTAGATGAGTAACATAAAACTTTGGATACTTCTATGCTGATGCCTATAAAAAATCAGATGAGCCTAGGATGGCCATTTGCCTAAAATGGTCTATTAAGTAGGATGGACCATATGTTTGTCATTGCTCTGCTGTCTCACAGGCTATACTTTGCTCTAAGACATCAAACAAATGTCATATGCTTCCATGAGTAAATTGAAATTACTACTGAAAATGTTTATGCTGCAGCTTACAAAAGAGTACCATATATATCAGGGCTAAAAAAATACAGGAACTGAGGGAGAAATGCATGTGGAGAAGTATATATTCTAGCTATAGTATATATTCTACCTACATTCAAGCTCTCAAATATGAATTAATGTAGCTATATATTTTCTGTTTTTGTCATTTAAGAAATGACACCCATCAGTTTTATTTCTTCATATTGTTCCTGTACCTAGAATGAAAAAAATGTCAGTGAAAGTATTATTTTATGCAAGGGGTAAATAATTGTCTTTATCAGTGGCAATGAGATGAAGTGTTTTAATTTACAAAATGTGAATTGATACTGGAGGGATTTGGACATGACAAGGGGAACTGGGGACTTGTTTATTTAAACAAGATCTGATTTCTTTCACAATTAATGCAATTGTACTATCCTTTAAACAGCTGTCCTTTAAATAAAGGTAAATTCCACAAGGCCAACATCTGTGAAGTCCCAAACTCCTAGTTTGATTGGATCTGTTCTATAAGATGTATCCTTGTTAGAAACTATATTTTCCCAAAACTAAATGGAACTATTTCAACCTCCTGTATGAAGACAGTATCTAAAAATTAGAAATTTGGTCTCTTAAAAGCTACAGAACTGTTGTCTTAGCTGGTGAACTAAATCTAGCCAAGCTTTAATCAAAATTTTGAGTCAGTTTGGTCAAACTGAGTTTGGCCAATAGGTGCTCTGTACCAGAACATCTGTTCTCCTAAAGAAGCTCTCATTAGGAGCAAGATGACAAAATTCACCTCTACTCTATTAAACAGAATCACTATATGCACATACATCTTCCATAGAGCTGTACAGTCACTGTCCATGCATAATTTATGATATAAATATATATTTTTATCTTAGATCAGTAAGATATAAAAGTTGAAGTTGCAGCAACTTTGTTCATTTTAAGGTTTTTGCTGCTGTGCTTGTTCTGCACTGGATCTATTTTCTTGTTCTGTTGCTGCTCCTGATCTATAGTTCTCACACATAAGTAAATTACTAGAGGCACAGTTCTTAAACTGCTAGCGTAGTAAAGCAGAAAAATTTTGGAAATTCTGCTTTGCCATGTGTCTTGTACAGAGCATCAGGACAATATGATAGACACTATGAGACTTGGCAGCTGTCTTTCTGCAAAGGAAATTTTGGAAGACGGCCCTTAATAAACACAAAAGGCAAAGTATATATGATAGTTTCACAACTGACAGAAATGACTATTTTAAGATGAAAGGTAAAATACAAAGGTAGGAGAAGAAAAAGGCATATGACAAAGAAAAGATTTGCATCAGTATTATTTAAAAGATCAGCCAATAATGATCAAAGAACAAACAACCAAACTCAAGTGTGTTTCCTTATCAGGCAAAATCAGACTGTAGCTGTAAGCCAGGGCAACATTACATTTCTGTGCAAGTCTGCCAATATCCACTTGAATCTTTACTTTGCAGCTGTCTGTGATGCCCTACAATGATAAATGAATACTGGTGTGTTAAATTGAAAGTGAAGAAAACTGCATAGTTAAAACAAAATTAATWGATAAGAATAGCCTTAAAATTTGTCCCTTGTATAATATCTGTAGCTAGGGGCTTCAGTGATAAACCTCTAGCTTTTTTCAACAGTTGTAGATTTAAAGTATGGCATCTAAACAATAATATTGTTTGGTATGGTAAACCATACACTTCCGTATATTCTTCATCTAATGCTAACTTTCAAACATGGCTTCAAATTTACCAGTTTTTCAGACTATATTGAAAGTGTCATTGGCCACCTTCTTGGAATAAAGGGCATATTTACACCTTAGAAATGTATGCTATCCAAGACCATGAAAGTTTGCCTCTGTAATGGATTAAGGGATTTTCTTGGAGGTGAAACCATTTCTGTGCCATTGTGAAGAAAGTCTTTAGGACTGGATACATTTTGTCGGCTGTCAAGCTCAAAATAACAAGTTTGTTTGCATATTGATCTGAAGGACAGGCCAAAGGTCAAGCTAGAATGATGAGTTTATGGGGTCTAATAAGACTGTGTATGACAGTAGGACTGGGATATGACTCTAAGAGGATACTAACCTTTCCTAGTTACTTCAGTGGTTAGAGTGGTTTGTTTTCTATGAAATTAAACAAAATGTCAACATCTGCAAATGGACAAACCCAATTAATGTTGTCAACAAAGGGCAATGACCGTATCTTCACTAACTTCACTATCTGCAACCTATGTTTGCATCTCCTGATATTTGTTGCTAATAGATGGCTAGCTTAATGACACTTCCTCAGCAGAGAAATGTCTTCAGTTGTACTCTGAACAGTACTTTCCTTCCTGGACACGTAATGTTTAAGCACAGATATTATCTGATAACATATTTTCCTCTGTGGAGGATTCCAACCACTTTCACTTTGAAAACAAAGGCTTACTCACTTTGAAAGTGGGTTTACAGAGAAAAAGCTGCATACTCTTATTGCACAGGTATTTCTACTTTGAGGGTATGCAGTTCTTTTATGACTACTTCACAGTTAATTGTTTGACTCAAAAGTTTGCACCTTTCTGGAAATATAATTGTTCTTTTGCTCCTGTATCTCTGACCTGAACGTTTTAGTAAAGGACTGTAAATGTGTTGTGATGGTCAAACGAAAAAAAAAATGAATCTTTTGAAGTCACTAGAACTTTTCTTTAAAACTTTTCTTTAAGGTGAGTTTCCTTACTATTTCTACTGAATCCTGACTTTTCACCCATTTGAAAGTACCCAGTAAAAGCTGCATGTTATTTGCCTGAACTGATACAACAAGGAGAATTGCCAAAAATTGACAGTGGTTCCGCATTCATAGTGCTGCATGACTTATTCTGTAACCCTTCACATCTATTGTAATAGTCTCTGTATTTGTTCAAAACAGATATGATTATCAATGTGTTTACATTATGTTCTGTCTTTTATTAGATCCACTTCCTTCCTTAACAACACTGTGTCTATATATATATTTTTGGCACAGTGACACTCCACAGAATTTCTATATATATAGCAATTCCTGATTTAAAGAAGCATTTCATTTAACCTGAAATGTTTAATCTGAGATCACATCTGGAGTGCCATGTCCAGTTCTGGGCTCCCCAATAAAAGAGAGACAGGGACATACTGGAGCGAGTCCATCAAAGGACCCCATAAAGGGCCATTAAGGGACTGGAGCATCTCTCGTACCAGGAGAAGCTGAGACAGCTGAGACTATTTAGCCTGGAGAAAAGAGGGCTCAGGGGATCTGATCCATGTGTATAAATACCTGATGAGGGGGCTTAAAGAAGATGGAGTGATATTCTCAATGGTATCCAATGAACAGACAAGCAGCATTAGGCACAAATACAAAGAAGTCCACATAAACAAAAGAAAAATCTTTTCTATGATGAGGGTGGTCAAACACTGGAATAGGTTACTCAGAGAGGCTGCAGAGTCTCCATCCTTGGAGATATTCAAAAGCTCTCTGGACACAGGCCTGGGCAACCTGCTCTAGTAGACTCTGCTTTGATAAGGGCTGGATGGACTAGATGATCTCCAGATGTCCCATCCAACCTCAATGATTCTGTGATTCTGTGAAGTATTTTTTTTAATAAAAGGGAATAAGAAGTATAAAATGAAGTGCTAGCTTCTCCTAGAGACTTTGGTGCCCATTCTGAGGCTCGAAGGAAGAACTACTGGTGTTCTTCTTCCCCTTCTATAACTTACATTCTGGAGGTATATGGTCATCTAAGATGTAGATAGAGTCAGGTTCAAAAACCTGACTTGGGGTAGATTTTCATAGGCATGTTACAAAACTTTCATGTGAGTTCTTCAATTAATTTTCAAAAGAGCTATCAGGTGTTTTGTAATAAGCTTTCTTAGCCTCTCCTACTGAAGCTCTTTCTCTTTTTGTAAATGGTTTCACAGTCATTGGGCTAAAGACAGCCTAGGAATGACTATTTGTAGTCATCATCTATAGCATGTGCTCCATTTAGGATCATATATGTTCCCAAGCTGGTCTCTTTAAATTGCTCAAATTCACATGATAGTTCCATGACTTAGGTAATGCTCAGAGGTCTTAGTGACAACCAGTTTTTTGTTTTGTTTTGTTTTGTTTTAAGGAGTGTTGCTTTGCTAAAAGTTACTAATTTTCCAGAAAATTATATTTGGCTTAGGCAAACAGTGCACCGTTTCATTTTTCATCCCTTCTGAAATGCAGCTATGATCACTGAGATTCTGAACACATTGTGTAAAGTGAAAAATCAAAGACCAACTCCTGTACAAGATGTCTTACTTTCAAAAATACCCCTGCAATCACTAAAAATTTTCTTCCATGAGAAAAGAGGGGGCTTCACTTCATGTCCATTTGAATGTTTACAATGCAGATGTCTCCAGTGTCACTGGAGAAAAGAAAAAAAAAAAAAAAAGGGCATTTCTAAGCTATGCATCTGGTATGTTTTAAACATTTACTCTAGGATAACATTAATCACACCTTAAAACTTGCACTTTCTCTCCTGTAGCCATAGAAGCAGCTAGGTTTTCTTGCTTAGTGGTAGATATGTATAGAAATTTTTATTTGGTCAGATGAATTTGACCTACAGTTTTCAAACTGGTTTTCATTACAAAAAGCTAATATATTGAAAAGAGTTAGCTCATTTTGGGAAGCTCTTATTTTGCCTTCTGATTATCATTTTATTTTCAATTCCCTTGCCTAGTATGTAATATTTGAGTATGTAGATGGTCAGAAAGAGTTTATAAATCATAACATCAATATTTTTTATCTTGACAATCTCTGAAGAAATCCCTGGTGCATTGTGTGATTGCTGGATATGTTCTGGAACCTGAGTTTCAGTGCTGATGCTTAAGGACTGAAGGATTTTTATTTTAAATACATGAGCTAGACAAACAAACAAATCCCATTATTAGACAATAATAATAATAATAATAATAATAATAAACATTTTATGACTGTGAAATCATTCTAAACAAATCTGCCACAGTACCAATGTTCCAGCTATGAAATATAAGCTTTACTTCATTTAAATGTGAAATTAATTATGAGTGATGCTCATTTGACAGGAATGGATATTGACTGGGTACATTCAGAATACACTGAAATTCCCCGGAGAAGCAGGGAGTCTTCTACATCCTCTGCTCTGACAAGGACAGAGGATTTTGACAGCTTTAATCAGTTTTGTTTAAAAGAACTATTGAAGAGGGAGATAGCTCTAGAGAAGAACACTTGGGTAGAACACTTGGATTCAGAAATCATCCCAGATTCAAGGAAGTGTGGAACTGACTGCCAAGAAGTCAGAAAGACAGAGACGAAGAAGGAGGAATTTGGCAACTTATAGTCACCACAGGCAGATGAGACTCTTCTGGATGGCAGAAACAAGTGAAGATAAGAAAATGCAACAATGAGAAAGAGAAGAGGGACAGAAGTTTGAATGAACTGGATATCTGAATGGAAAATACCTGGGGATACTTATCCACCAGGTAGCCAAAGTGTGCCTGTAAAGAAATCTTCCACTGTTCAAAGTAAGTTGAATCTTAGTAGGAAAAAAATTAACAAAAGAAATAAAATATTGTTTTTCCCAAGCCAAGACTATTAAGTATGGATATTCTTCTGAAGCTGACAGACAATCCCATTAAAGATAGTATATATAAAGTTTAGCAACACTGCTTTGTAAGATATCTCACAATTACGAACAGCTTCTCAGAAGGATACTGGGGAAGTAGAAGTTCCAAGAAATCATCTTGGTGCTTCTTTTTTATGAAAACAAAAGGCAGGAAAAAGGTCAAAAATTCTGGAACTGAATGGCTGACTACCTAAGTGGTTTGGTATGTAATACAAATTTTTAATTTTTTTTTTTTGAACTTTTAGTCATTAGACTTTTTCTAGAGGGAAAAGGTTGTTCAGTTTAGATATCTTCAATTTCTGTAGAAACAGAAACTCATCTTCTAGGGCATGGACTAGTAAACTAATCAAGCAGAAATTACATTACAATATAAAGAGAGAGAGGAAAGACAGAACAAGTAAATATTCATTTAACATTGAATTGCCAGGAACTAAATTAATGAAAGAACCAAGGGATGTGAGAAGCAAGATAAAAGATTTTTTTTTGGTAATTTTTTTATGCCTCAGTCCTAGAGGCTTGGCTAGGAAATCAGGAAAGTTGGAATTGCGATCACCATACATGTTAATGGATTCTAAAAACAAACAAACAAAAAAACGTATTTCTGTTAACTTTCTTAGCTTAGAAGCTACTGTATCAGCAATGATCTGGTGATGGGAGCAAACAGTATGCCTTCCAATGATGAATATCAAATAATGTTATACAGCTGTGAATAGAGAAAGTAAGCCATAAACTGAGAATGAGAAGCAAATTTTGAAAGGGTTATTGACAGATAATCTGGTTAACATGCAACCCTAATATGCATCTGGTCCAATGCAACCCTATAGCAAACAAAGATAATTTATTCCTTCTACATATTTATTGCTTTTACATATAAATGAGAATATTTAATAGGACTAAAGAAGTTATAATATTAGTATCCTTGTCTGACTTACTGGAATTCTATACATAATTCACATGTTGACACTTCAAGAAGGATATTGGAAAAAATTAACAATGCATCAGAGAGGAGCAGTGAAAGTGATTAAAGTAGTGGGAACTGTGTCTTAATAGATACTGTGTCAAACAACAGTCTGATTGCCGTGTAAGCTGAGCTCAGACTAAATCATTACCTGTATGATTTGATCACATAATGGAAGTACCTGCATGGATGTGGAAATCTATGTAAACTGTAGCTGACCATAAACTTAAGTTATTATTGTTTCTATCTTTGTCTTATATGCCATGTACTAAACAGGAATACCAGATTGCACATTTCTCTGAATGAGGTTGTCATTAAAAAAATCATAATCTTCTGAGCAGATATTTTTGAATGGAACAAAAGAATGACATTGGCAGAGGTGAACCATTTTTCCCAGAGTGTTTACTGAGGGCTGGATTTGAAACTATGGCATTTATTCAGCCCTTTAAAAAGAGCAAGAGAAAGGAGAAGATATTTATTGCTTGACAGGCTCAATCTTCAATCTCAAAATCAGAGACGATAATTTGTTATTTGGGAAATATAAACAAAACAGAAAACACCCCACCACACCCTGAAATGTAGAAAAGAAATCCAGAAATGATGTTGATTTACCTCTTAAAAATGCAGTCAAATGTAATAAGGAGAATGAAGAGGAGATTTATCTGAAAGTCCTATTTATGTTGTTGAGATATGGATACTGTACATCCTTTACTTTCTAGAAATTCATCTAAGTTGAGGTTCACCTTTCCTTTTGTGACACAACTTTTCTGTGCCAGGTACATTCCAATCTAGAACAGAAAGTCCTGAAGAAGTAGTCATGGTCGCCTAAAGAAGAATTAGGGATATAGCAGTGATGCTGCTATCACAGAGATTGTGCCCAGTGGGTGCTCCAGCCAAGACACTGTGCCAGTGGAATGAGAGATGTCTGTCAGACACAAATCTGTCACCACAACAGCTTAGGAAGCAAGTGAGAAAATTTAATCACAGCATCTTGTAAGTGTTCAGAAAGTAATGCTCAGCCAGGCAAGCTGTACAAAGAATATTAGGGAATGATTTGATCCCTGTCTGTGAAGAAAACAGAAGTCTGGCTTGTCTAAAAAATCAAAAATATATCAGTTTCAATGGCTGGAATTTAAGGCTAAACAGACAGAGCTACAGATAACGTGTTCTTTTTAACAAGCACAGTAAGTAACTTAAATAATTTTCAGTAGTTACAGAATATTCTTGAGCACTCTAAATTTTACACAAGGAGTAGTGTTTCTCTAAAAGTTAAGCTTTTTTAAAAATATAGCTGTTAGACTGACTGAAGCAAAATGCAAGAAATCTTATGGCCTTTTTTCTAAACAGGCCAGATCACATAACTGTAACCGTCCCTTCTGGTTTCAAAAGCCATGAATCCCATGTTATTCTTCTGCTTGTTCTGTGCTGCTACTGCAGTGCATTAGGAGCCAAATCAGCCAAGCTATCTAGTCCAATTTATCAAAATACTGTAGTGAGCCCAGATAATAGACATTTGAACTTTTATGCAAAAGTATAGCTCATTTGTCTTGTCAAAAAGGAGTATTCCGAGAATCATATTTGGACAGCAGTTTTGAACTTTTGACCTACTATTCAATGAAAAGTGTTGACCTGTGCAGCTCTTTACCTTTCTAAATAATCGGTCTACCACTGCAACTGCAGTGTGACCTGTACTTCCTTCTCCTTGTGCCACTCCCCATGCCAAATTTCAGTAGGGAAAGACTACTTAGATAAACTGTTTATACTGAGTGAAGAATAAAGTTCTATTGCATTTCAGGGATGGTATAGTATCATTTGATAGTGACCTCCAGTGCTGGTGAAATGACCTCTGGTTATTGCTGGCCATTACTGTATTTCTACTTAAAAGTTTGAAAAGCCTCTTAGACCATGAACTCATCTTTGTAGCCATTCCAATGAGCTTAGCAATGCAAGCATACAAAATCTGATGTACATTGCTAATGCTCACACTCACCAAATATAACCAAATTACTTTTATAAAATATAATTGCTTTTAAGAGTACAAATAATAGTGTGACCACAATCTTCTCATGAGCCTTTGACAGCAGGAATGTAAATAGATAGCTCAGTATCATCCCGTGTGGTTTCTGTCTGCCTTCTTTTCTTTATTGTAGTCAAGCACATGGCCTGCTTTAACCAGTGGTCCTAGTGCTGTTTCCACCCTGACATTCAATACTTATATCTCTGTATATGGGACCAGTTTTATTCTGTAGCTTCTACACAGTACCACTAGTATTGGCAAGGATATAATCAAGATGAGAATCTGATCTTATATAATTTTTTAAAAAAGATACTTCTTAGCTTTCTATGTATTTTAACCATAGTGAATGAGGTTGAAATTGATTCCAGGGTGTCTTATGGACAGCATTACCTAGGAAGTCAGAATAATCAGAATGACCTGCCTTGTATTAGCTCTGTCAATGTAGTGCTCGCTTTCTCTTTCCTTGTGCTTATATTTAAAGAACTAAATCTCTAGAAGAAGTTAAATCCATGACAATCCAGGTGTTGAAATATGTTGAAAAGAAGGCTTGGTGTAAGGATGTATCAGAGTCTCCAGTGAATTGGCTTTGCTGCTGCTCTGACTACTAGATCCTTTCCTCCTGCTCTGCAGAGGAACAGTATCAGATTGCTTCTGTAATTTGGGGTAGGAGACTAAGGCCTTTTTTAATATTATTTTAATTGACATTGCTGTTTAGAACAGTTGATGAAAGCAAAGATTTTAAAACTGTAGCAGAATTATGCTACCGTGTCTCTTTTTTTCCTTCTGTTTCCTTATCCTTACAAATTTTGGTCTTAATGCCATTTATTTTTGTTAGTGTTGTCAAAAAAGGTTTCATTAATTTACATCAACTAAAGAATCCCCTTTGAGATTCCGCTTTGAAATTAATGGGATTTGATTGCTCAAACATCTACATTCAAGTTAATATGATCCAACAGGCATTGCTTCTGCACATAAACAAACACTGTGTGAAATTATAATTACAACTAGTAAGTAGAGCAAGAGAAGAAATTCTGCCTAATTTTCCTGCAAGATTTATGTCTACTATTTTTTTTTAATCTTTTTAATTTCATTTAACACATGCTTCTTCCTGCTCTGGTAGTATTAGCAAACATGAAGGAGTAGTGAATAATACTGAAAATGATTTGGGCTACATCAGTGTTCCATACACTAATGTGGTATAGAGACAACTCTAAGCGAACCCAAATAAGACTGCATATTACTTCACTTAGTCTGGTTCTAGTAGTTGAGTTGACTTTTTGATATACAGCAGCACAGTGTAGTAGTAGGGCAAATTTTTGCAGTTTTAAACCATGAACTCTAAAATTCTTTCACCCAGTATCTACAGACAGCAGAATTTCAGATTTGCCGAGTGTGATGGAAAGCAACTGTTTTGGCATGGTTTTTGTGTGTTACTATGTCATGTTCCTTTTAAGAGGATGGGTGAGGCTAGATAGCAGGGAGGAAGAATATGTGTTTGCCCTGCTGTCATTGCTGCATCCTGGATCAGGTGGCCCCATACAGGAGAAAGGAGATTGAACCTGAGGAATGAGCATTCTCAGCTGCTGGATTTTTGCAGAGTATGAAGTGGGGCAGACACTTCTTCAATCTGGAAAAATGAGTTCCCAGGCTAGTGAGGACTGGAGGATTGCTGAAATGATCACTTAGCAGTGTGACAGCAGGCCTCAGAAATGCTAGAAGGAAAGAGACTTTTCCTAAAGTTCTAGAGGGACTTTATAGGATTTGTTGCAAGCCAGAAAATTGGAAAAGTGTTAGCTGGGAGGGAGCGGGGAGATTCAAGACTGTTTTGGGGTGTTCGCTTTAAGGAAAAGATCCTGGCTGATCCACTGCAAAGGTCTGTCTCTCAGGTTCTCAACGAAAATCTTTGGTGCCAATATTCTACATTTAGGGAAATTTATCAATGCATATCCAACCCACAAAGCACTAGCTTAAAATTAAAGTTTAAGCTATTTCCTGAGTTGGGGCCTAACTGAAACAGAATTCAAACACATCTGTAAAAGCATTGCACAGAAAAACAGTCATTGTACTGCTCATTAGGTCTGTAAAAGGCTATGATATAGTGATTCTTAAATTGATTAATTAAGGTTTTGATATTGAAGCATTATCTTTGTACACAGACTATTTAAATCACAGGAATCAAAAAGCTGAATTAAAATAAATAGGTCTATCCTTACAGCTGCTTACAAGAGGTTGCCAAAGAACCATTTTGGAACTCTTTGATACTGTTTTTTACAGACAATTTTTCTCAATAATGTCAATATAATAAAGTGTTTTGTTCAGTGGTGATGGTTCATTCATTTATAAAAGAAGTAATTTGATTTAAGATGCTCAAAGTGACCAGCTAAACTGACTTTGATACATTGTGACTTTGAGTATTTATTTCCCCAAAAAGCTAACTTTAAAAAATGTATTCTTCATATCACACAAGCACACGCTTTTGTTCCCAATTCTCAAAGCACTTGCCCTCATCTTAAGGGGACTGTTAAAAAGAACAACAACTAAGCTGACTGTCGTTGCCAATATTTTTGAATGTGGGGAGGAGAGCAGAGGAAAGTATAAATTTTTACTGCTTGCGAGTTACGTGGATTTGCATTCTGCATCTTGATCTAGGTGGACAAAGTATGTGCTGGACACTGCAAGTTCAGAGGGAAGGAACAGTCTGGGGGAAAAAAAAAAAAAGCTAGAAAGAAAGAGGTTGCCCCAACCTGGAATCAGGGATGGTTGCTAGAGTCTCTGCTCCTGAATGGAGCTTGTTCTCCTCTGTAATTCCACTGATTCCAGTTTGGAGAGAGAAAGGGAGCTCTGTTCCAGAAGAAACAGGCTTGCTGTGAGCCCAGGTGAATTGCAGAAGGGTGAGAAAAGAGTGGAAGCAAAACCTGGTCCTTCACGGAGATTAAAAAGCAAAAAGCATGCAAACAAAAAAAGAAAAACTGCAACAGCACTTCACCGTTTCATCTTAGGATCCCCAATCTTGATTATCATTCATTGTGCAATGGGAAGGGAAAGTGGAATCTGGAGGAGGTGGTGAGAGTTAAGAGGTGATTATAACACAAAACTTATTTGTGCTAGCTTTAGAATGGCAGTGTAGCCTCCCAGTATATTGATCACTTTGAATGAATGGGAAAAAGCTCTACAAATTTCAGCCCAGGTTTCAAGTTGCTCAGAGTGGAGAGAGAGAGGAAAAAAGAAAAAAAAACTTATGTGAACATTCTATTGTGCCATTTTCCTGTAGCAAAAATGGTAGTGGTCTGCAGTCCTATCTCAAGAGAAGGCCTACAGAAATAAGCTAATTAAAGATATCACAGTTTTTGTGAACTTGTGGATTAAATAGATTTTTTTTGTGTTTTTTTTTTTTTCAGTTGTTCTGGGCAGATCTGCTGAATAGCAAGGATATTAATACTGCCAAATACTGTGATTTCATTTTTATGATGTGCAGGAGATCTTTTAGATGAAGTAGATCCAATTTTCATTTAGAGGTGACCTTCATAGACACACTTAAGTGATTTTCAAAGATAGATGGGAACTCACTGTCTGTGAAGATAATAAGAGATAAATACTGCAATTTAAGATGTTAGCCTTGGTCCTGTTCTCTTACCCATAGATAAAATTCTGGATAAGGTAATAGAAAGAAAAAAATCAAAGCTTTTACAAAGTGAAAGTATGCAAAGATACAGCAAAAAGGAATGCGACAGTATGTTCAAGTTCATTTTTAAAACATAGTGGAAACAGGGTAGACTTGTTCGTCCCACTGGAGTAGTTCATAAGCCATCTAGTAAACACTTAGGAATCAGGCTGGTGTGTGAGTAGAAACTACAATTTCATCAACTGTGTAAACACTGGAGACTTCAAAAGCTTTTGGAAATATCTACTTTATACTAAGTATGCTCTGCATTTGAACACAAGTAGTAGAGTAATTAGTCCCATGCTAATATTACATTCTTCTATTTGCTTAGGCACTTTAAAATTAGTAATTTTTCATCTGACTTCACATATTGGCCAATACTTTTGGTGAGTATACTGAAATGAAAGCCTTTTATGGATCATACTGAGATTTATTAGAGGGGCTGAATATAGGGAAAGAAGGGAAAGTTGGCTTCGTGTTCACAAAAATTGCTGAGGTTTAACTTGCTGACAGCTGTGTTAAATAATATAAAGAAAGGTACCAGACTGTGTCTGAAAAATATACATCTTAGAAATCAGAAATGTATTAGATGGAAGAATACACTTAATATATTTTGAATGGTATTATTTCCCTTATGACTCCAGCAAAAATGTGAAAAGGAATTATTTTAAAAGTCAATTGCATCCAATGTTAGTCACATGATGCGTGGTAGGTATTTTCTTTGATTGTGTAAGCAGAAACTGAACCTATGCGTAATTTAGTGTCTGCCCCCTGGGAAATCCCAAGGAAGAGCATTTTGTTCTCAAGTGTCTTTTCCAGTTTACAGCAAAACTCAGCATGATTGTTATTCTAAACATCCACTGGCAGGTTGGAGGAGAGGCAGAGAAAAGAGAGACTCAGCTTCAGAGAATCAAGCAGTGAATGCCCAGGGTTGCAGGCTCTGGCCTTGATCCTGTAAAGACTTACACCAGAGCTTAACGTTATGCTCCGTAAGCAGTCCCGCTGAAGTTAGTTGAACTGCTCACAGGGCATAAAGTTAAGCGAATATGCAAATTTTTGCAGAATCATGAGTTTTGCTACTTTTCTTTTTTCCTAGAAATTTGCAGCAGACCATTACAGTGAATGCCTGAGTGAGATGACAATATACTTGATTTGAAGCATAGGGTTTTTTTTGTTTCTTTGTTTTCAGATGTGCACTTTACCTCTCATTAGTCGTGCAGTGTATTTCTGTGGGTTTCAGTGCAGTTTTGTTACTGATTAAACTTTGGAAACATTTATTGCTTTTGGGTATTTTGCAAACAAGGTTTCTGAGGAAAAGAAATAGAAGTATAGTTTAATAATTTTAGAGTATTTCCAAATTTTTCAATTTTACCAAAAGTGGAATTAATCCATTTTTTAAAATATTACTCTGTTATTATGCCTGTGATAAAAACAATGAAGCAACATATATCTCTTCCTAAATCAGAAACCTAAAGCATGTCCTACAGTTGCTTATTTCCTTCTATTGGCTATAAAAGAAATTTATGGTAGTTCACTGAGAGGTCTACAAGGCAGATAAAATGAATTCCGGTCTGACTGTCAGAGCTACACTTCTTGGATCCAGAGGTTTCTTTATTGCACCCATCCTAGAGATCTCTCTTTTTACAAGAAAAAGCGTCTGTCCTAAGTGACTGTCTTGCATGAGCCAAATAATTTTTCTGTATGTTAGGTGAAATAAATCCTATTATTAACATATGTCAGCTGGTACACTTTCTTACTTTCTTTTGTCTCCACTGACAACAGCAACACACTTGTGCACACTTTTCTTCCATGAAGTAGAGGAAGGACTTTTTCCATTTTAATTTTCACAGAAACACTGGCATGAAATTGTAACCATTGCTATTTCTTTAACTTTTGGTCATGTATACCCTGTGAGGTGTCAACCCACACAGACTAGCTACGCATGTGTTTCAAGCTGGTGACACATTGTCAGTGACTGCTCTTGATTTTATGTGGTACACTTGATATTGTACCCAGTGCAAGGGTACAGCTGTTCTTCTTGCCTGCAGTTTATAGTATCATCCACATTTTGAGGCTGGTATGACTTCAGATGAATCCTGGTATAATTTAGATAAAAAAAGTGGATCCAAAGCTCTTTTATACATCCATTTGGAGGACAGTATGAAAAAGACTGAGACACCACAAGGCTGTTTCTAGTAAAGAGATAACAGTACTTATAATCTTGGTAGAACCAGTCCTATTTAAGAAGAGATTTGTATGAGGTGTTTTCAGGGCAATATGGTAGAAAACACAGAGAGAAATGTGAACAGATGTTCTTGTTCTTATTATGTTTGACCCATAACTTGAACTTTGCAAGAGATCTTAACTGAGAAATAAACATATTAAGAGTTTTATGCAGCATTTTGTTGCTGGTTGTCTGTCAGCATTAATGTATTTACATATGCTTCATTATTAATGAAGTTATTTTTTTCTTGTAAACTAGACATACTATGACAGAAGGTAGACATACTCCAGACATATCAGTACAACATATTAATGCAACAGGGCCACCTTAGGTTAAACAAAATGAATATAGGCTTTTTTATAGGTAAAATGAATACCATAATGTTCTAGTATTTGACCTTCTCTCTCCTTGGTAAGTTTTTGATTAGGGAAAAAAAGAGGGTTGTGAAAAATTTTTACTGGACTTATACTTTATGAGAAAAAATTTAAAAAAGGACTATTTTTCATTAATAACRTTTCAGTTAATATACCATCCTATAATCTGAAGTTAACAAGCTAGCGGAAGAGACAAAACCAACAGCTGTCATATGGGTTATTAGCTGATTTTGGTAATAATGAAATATTTTATCCTTATTGTGTAAGTAACAGGAAACAAAACTGTTTTTAACATTCCTGTACGAGTCTTTATCATTCTCTTTTCAGTCTTAGCTGTCCACCTAAAATCGGAGCCAGGGTAAATAAATTCTCAGAGGGATTTGAGAGCCCTCTTGTCCATGATATGGTTTTAAACCATCCAATATTCTTCCTAACAAATATTTATCTAACCTGTCCTTAAAATCTCCAATGATAGAAATTCCCAAACCTCCTTCAATAATCTGAGAACTCATCCCTATTGGATTTTGAAAAATTGTTTTATAATATCTCTAATCTGAATCTTTCTTATTTTAATTTAAATATATTGCTTCTTATCCTCTTCCTGGGAAGCAGCTTACTCCAGTCCTCTATGCATCAGTCTTTACTAATTCATTAATCATTATCCTCCCTGTGCTACCTGATCTGGCCTAACAATCAGAATTATTTCAATCCTTTCTAGACTTCCGATTGTTGACAGAAGTGGAAGATATTGGATCATTTGACCAGTGAAACAGGTGTAGTAGCTTGGACTAAGGATCCTAGTTAGACTCTTTACGGTTTAATGACATGCTTGAAAATTTAAGATCATAGAAGGAGTTGATAGGAGCTTTTTGCTAAATCTTTAGAGGCACAGACACTTTGAAAAATATGCCATTATGAAGGCATATATAAGAGGAGATATCAGGCTTATGAGAAACATCATTTCATCCCCTGTCATGAATTAGGTCACTGAGATGCTTATATTTTTAAACACATATACATCTGCATCATTTAGTTGGCAACTCTGATAACTCCAGATACTGGCTGTTCAACTTTATCCACTGTTCATTTTTAGTCTCCTTTGAGATTCTTATCAGAAAAGAATAGAGGAAGTGCAGCAAAGGCAGGAAAATTGGCTTGAATAAGGAAAATTTGACCTATGGCACATATAGATTCTAAAGAGAGAACTTGTTGATAAAAACCTTAACTCTGAAGTCTTGGCTGGGTCAGTCATCCTAGAAAGGAGACACCTTGCAAAGACTAGTGAGACAGCAATCTTGTCTCCTTTTCCTGAAACAGATATCAGAAGCATGTTAGAAATAAATTTTCAAGTAAAAAAAAAAAAAAAAGAGGCACATGCAAATAAAAACAATTATCAGCATAGCTGTGTCATACATGTTTCAAGAAGAAAGTGTCTCATATTTCATTAGATGAAATAGGAACCAAGAAAATAATGTTACCAATGTAGAAAAGATATCAATAGGTTGAGGATGAGATTAACTACATTGAATGGGTTAGGGAGATTTGGAATAAAATAAATTTGCTGACAAAAAATAAACAATGAATGAATAAATTGGGGAAGGTAAGTGAGAAGTGAACAGAGGAAAGGAAGAGTGAAAACAGAACTGATGCACTGAGAGCAGCAGTTTGGTGTACTGAATATATTTGGGGTGAAAATGTGGCACTGATGAACAGGCAACAGGAAGAATCCTTCTGGTGAGAACACAGAAGTGGACCTGATAGAGAGTTCAACATAGTGGACCTGATAAATCAGTGGCAAATGTGGGGCAAAAGAGGTACTTGGTGGGAAAAAAGTTTTTGTATGGAGAGTGCAGGCAACAAAACATTTCTTTCACTGGAGTAAACGGCATTAATTTGGGCACAAATACAGATTACAAAGTAAGTTGAAGAAAGACCAGAAGGAAAGAATAGTAGAATCCCAGAATATGCCTTCTGAATGTAAGTTGAAAGAAGGAGGTGAGTTCTGAAGCTAAAAAGAAAATACTGAAGGAAGACTTTTTAAAAAATGGGGAATTAGGAAAAATACACAAAGAAAGAGACAATTGTATGTATGTGTGTGTATATGTATTTATATGTTCTATATGTAAAAGTAAAATTAATTCATTTAAATTAAGGACTTGGCTTTAAATGCTGTCGTTCATATTGCACTCAGGGACAATAAAGAGACAACTCTCTTAGTCCGAATATTCTTCTTTAGTCATAGAGAGTATCTGTACATTGGTGAATATGTATTTTATGGTAAATTGCTTTACCCTTACTGTTGGAATGCCTCATCCCCTATTTAGAGGTCTAAATGGCTTAGCAATTGAACAAATGAAATGAGGAAGGTGTGTCTAGGGGGGACTTTCACCATTCAAAAAAAGAAGAGAGAAGAAAAAAAGATATTGCCTATATCTTAAAGAGAAGATGGCACTATTTGTAATACTAATTAATCAGGTGACAGTATATTCATTAGAAAAAGAGTCCAACCCAAAGTTGCAATGTACACATTCCACTTCAACCTATTTTGCTACTTCTGTGTGAGTGGAACTAGGCTCCTTAGCTAAATTGCGGGCTAGGGGTTTTCTTCAGAAAAGAAGGTGGTGGTATTGCTGAAGGCAAACACTTTCTCCTATTGTCAAGCCCGTGGGCATAACATGTTCACCATTCCATTTTCTGCATTGTGTGAGTACTCTTTTTTCCTCCCTAAAGCATTTTAAAGAGTTTGTGTTCAACCATGAGGCCAAGATTGCCCAAGCATATGTTTAGGAGCAAAGTGGTTTCTCTGTCAGCCTCAATTTTGATAGAGTGATTGATGAATTCTAGTCTGAAGAATGTGATAGTCCTATTTCACTATGACAGTAGAGCTGATTTCATTTGAGTAAATATAAATAAAACAAATAGTGAAAGAACAATATCTGAAAAGCTCTACGGTAATGATCTTTTATGTTCCCCCTCCCATCTCTTTGTCCAGCAGAGAATCTCTCTGTTCACTAAATTTTCCTTTGGCACATAGTTAAAAAACACTTCATATGGTACAGAATTTAAGGAAAACAGGTTTGCAGAAGTATGACAAGCATAATGGTGCCAGTTAGCATTTCAAAACTGAGAGATGACTGGCCATCTGGGAAAGGGGTAATTTAAGGTCAATGCATGAATAAGAATAAAAGTTGAGACCCATTTTTCTCAGCTGTAGCAGCTATGCTGCCAAAAGATTGATATTAAAGTGGAAAATTCAAGGATTGTATGTTCCAGCAATAATTCATTCATAAGTTTTAGTAGATCTGTCATATTACTTTTGTTCCAAGCACATGGCTTTAGCAGAATAAAATTTCCCTTCAAGCCAATGCTGTTTAGGCCACAGGAAGACCTGTATGGAAGGATCTGTAACTTAATTTGGTGTAAGTTGCAGTTCTCCATAAACAATAGAAAATGAAGTTGATAATGTGATAGAAAATTAATCTTATTAGTAACCGACTAAAGTAGTGCAAATTGTCTGCTGCCCAGAGGAAAGAAGAGATCTTAGCCTTATAAATTTTGCTAACCCTGACTAACTTCATCAATTTCAGCGTGGATTTCACTCTGGGAGTTGTTATATTTATACTTCTTCTGTGTGGCATCCAAATAACGATGGCAACTAGGTCACTCTCTTTATCAAAGTACCATACATTCTGGATATTCACACAATGGATACATGCAATAGGGGAATAAATGAGGTAGGTGCAAAAACTGTACTTTTCTATTACTGTTAATAATGCGTCATAAGCATCGGCTTGGTCTGTTTCTTCTATGCCTATGTAAGTGATCATTTTTATTTGTTTTGTTTTAATAAAGTCAGGTCAAATGTTATATTTGAAAGTATATTTGTGCTGCATATGCAACTGGCAATGAAATATGAACCAAGTCATTGTGTCAACCTAGATGAACAGTTACTGAAATTCTTTAATCACCTGAAAACAATTTGATCAGTCTAAATGAAAAGAGCAGGGTATTACAGCTCAGTTCCTCCAAGTTAAGTGTCCATAATGCCTAAAGAGAGAAACTGTTGCCTAACATGTAATTTTATAAACTATTGGAAATCATTCTGCAGTTTTGTAGGCATATATACAGGTACCCACTTATCTTTGTGCATGCTCCTTATATTAAGAAGTGTTAACTTAATGTTTAAAAGAGATACCAAGGAATCAGCAGTGCAGGATTCTCTTCCTAGAGATTTACTTTAGATAACATAATGTGAACAAAAATTACTTGCCCTAGAGAGAAAACATCTCTCTCACATATTCCTCACATATTCCTGATCTCTGACATCTAAAGAGAAAAAACAGTTTAAATATAAATTTCTTCTGTAGAAACAGGGAAAATTAGGCAATTGTCATCTCAATGCAGCTATTTCTAGATTGTTAAAAGTACTAACTATTTTCAAGCTAGCTCCTGTATCTATATAATAATAATAATAATAATAATAATAATAATAATAGTAAAGCCTTATCCAGTTTAGCTAGTGCAATAAAAACCAAAAGGCAATATGATTTTTTTATAAATTCATCAAAATAATAAACACATGGGAAATAAAGTGCCATTTAATTTCAAAGGCAAGGCTGGCATGAGAACAAATGTTTGTCAACTCACCATGAGTTAATTAGGCTCTAAGCTGGAAATATCTTTCTACCACCGGAATGTGAAAAGTCTAGAAGAGCTTTTCAGCAGGAGCAGCAGAGACATGAAAACCCAGTTGCATATGGGTCTGGAGGATAGAGTCCAAACAGTTTATGAATAGATTGCTTGTCACTCAGGCTAAGGAGATTGCATTCAATTTCATATTCCTATGACTCCATAACAACTCTTCCATTATAGGATTTTACTATATTTTAATGCATATTAATTATGTCAGTGTGACATTTATTCCTGTGTTTCTGTATTCTAATGATGATAATTATACATGGAACATGGTTCATGGAAACTGTATTAGGCACATCACAGTATCTGTGCATATTTCCTTCTGAGCCTCCTATAAAACACTACCATGATTTAAAAGACTTTCAGTAGTGTACATTTTTCTGTTACAGAAGCTAAAGCAGCATACATGCATAAAACTACATACAGAATGTTATTTTTGTAAGATTATTTGGGGGTCTATTGTTACCTGCCTCCTAAAGTATTACATTCATCGCTCATATCTTGCCTTTTATATAAGAACAGCATATTTCTTTTTCTATATATTTCTATATATATTATGAAAAGAATTAAAAATGTTTGTTCCTCCCCCTTGAATTTCTAGATGACTTGCCACTGCAATATGAGATAAAAAATATTTGTAAAGGAAGCCCATTTATTGCTTTGGACCTTATACCTTTCACTCAAGCTGTTTCTTTTACTGCTTTAGAAATGTTTTCATGGTTAGTTACATAGAAATAATAATCCTGGCAAGCCCTCCCAGTGTAGACATAGTATATATCATCACAGAATTGCTTTAGCTGGTGAAGCTGAAGACACTTCTGCAAAGAAATAATTTTAATAGCAAAATTATTGTTCTGTTACAATAATAGCACCTATAATAGTCCCAGTTTGGCTGTTACAAATATATTCTATGTTTCATAAATGTACCATGAAACTTTTAATGTCTAGACCTGATCTAATATATACATTTTCCCTCATACGTTAGAAAGTCATGAGATATCACTGAGGTAGAGAATCTCTTTTCCACCTTAGGTGCTTCGAAGTCGTTTCTTCTTGTGAAAGACATTCCCTCTTAAGAAGAATGCCTGAAGGGAAAAACAAACAAATTCCTCCCCCTCCCCACCAGCAAAAAAGTTAAACATGAAAGTTTTTTTTTTTCTTTTTTTTCCAGATTTAATGCAAGAGTTGGCTTAATGTTCAGCTCAGCCAAAGAATACTGTATAGGTCTTACAGCACATCAGAATGGGGCTCCCTCTGGAGCACCTAACAAAGTGTGGGGAAACCCTTCTCAGGGACTCACGCTCTGCCACTGACTTACAACCTTGCATTTGATTAGACTTTTCACCACACAGCTAATTCAGCTCTTATTCATGTGCAGTGAATCCTTCCTCAGTTGGGCATTTTATGAGTTTTGCAAAAAGTCTACTGTGTATTTTCAGTCCATGGATTTCAAAGGCTTATCATTCCTGTCAAATCAAAACGTATTTCCTATAGGACAATGAAAGGCACAAGGCACTGCTCCTCACTGAAGGTTATTTTGTAAAGCTTTAGCTTTCAAATGAACCTTAGTTATTTTGGGCACAGGCCCACTGAAAAATAAATGGTTATAGGATTTATTTATTTTTAATTTAACAATTACAACATTGTATTTTTTCCCACTTATCTCATATTCAAATGGCTAATTAATTCTTACAGAAAGAAAGAAAAAAAAAAAAAGATATAATCAGCCCTGGACAGAAAATTCCAGTTTTTATAGATCATGTTGGGTATGAGTGAATTTCAGGATTACTATAGAAACTTCTGTGCAAATTTTTGCTGTAATGGTTGCTGCTATGTGTAATAAATAACAAAAAGATATGGATTCCAAGATTCTTTTTTTAAAATCTCTGAAGCTCCCTAGAGTCTAGTCATATGTTATATATTGGAGTTTTTGGTACAAATGTGAAGTAACTTTCAGTTTTCCTGTATGATGCTTTTAGCCAACTGTGACACTATTTTCTACCCTTTAAGTTTTGGGCTGTCTTTTTTTCTTATATCTCTGGAGAATGTTGCTTGATTCCAACTTAGAAGCCACTGTTTAATTAWAGAGAAGGTAACCAGAATGTATTGATGTGCAAATTTTAGACCAGACGGTTATGTGGTGATGAGGAAGATATGGTTGTAATAAAGATCTGCTGACAAGGGGAAATAATAATAAAAAACAAGATATAAAACTGAACTAAACAATTGCACATAGAAAATTCTGAAAAATCAAAAACAGAGCAGTAAAAATTAGAAGTGGCAAAATATAAACAAATACCTATTAATTAGGCACTGTCAGTTTTGTGAACAGAATGAGACAGAAATGATTTGGAAAAATAACTTATATTCATGCACTTAGATGCAATCATGTAATCATGTGGTCATAGATTTAATAACAGAATTACAATTCCGTATAAACAGTGTAGAAGATTAGGGTTGCATTCTCATTTCTCTTTAGAACTTGACTTTTTAACTTCAACAATGATCTTTGAAGGTGTATTGAGGGTGTATTTTCCTAGGATTTTGACAAAGCAAACTAAATATGCTAATTCCATAGAAGTCAGTAGAAAACGTAGATCCATGATCCAGACTTTTAGAGACAGTGGATACCTTTGCCCCTTGCTCTTAAGGGAGTAAGGGATGATAGCAATAGATGATCCAGCTCTGTGGAACAGCACTAAGTAGAGAATGGCGCTAGAAAACGACTTCTTGGTAGAGGCTTGCAGAGGACGCTTTCTTTGCTGGTTTCACAATTTTTTTTAACATCATAATGAGGACTTAAGCATTCCATTAAATCTTATGGAAGGGAATATACCTGAATAGTCATCTCGTTCCATGCTTTTTCTGTCCCCTGCCACATCATATGCACAGCATAAACATATACGCAGGCACACGTATCACATTTTCTGTCTGTTTATTGGCCTTTCATTTCTCTTTCCCTCTCTCCTTGTCATCACCTCATGATTCCCACTCCCTTTATCTCACTGTTGGCCTTTCCTCATCCAGGATCTTTACAAGAATCCGAGATTTTCTGACACCACAGCTCTGATCCACTGAGTGTCTCCACGCCCTATGGGAATTGGTATCTGGAGCAATGATGATACCAGGGGTTACTTTGAGTGCTTGGCAGCACAGCTATGCATGGACGTTGTGAACTGTTTCATCCTTAAATTAGAACATGCACAGTAAAGATTAGAAACAAGCAAACAAACAAAAAACTTCTGAGATTGTAACCACCAATTCTTTGTGTTCCTTTGTTGGACCTCTTTTGCCGAAACTTTCCAGAAATGTTTGTTTTAAACAAATGCCCGCATTGCAAAATTCCAGCCTGAACAATTATAGTTAGGTGGAGTTATTAGCCAGGGAAACAAAGTTTGTCTAACCTTGACTATAGATGGTTCTACTCCCTGACTAAAATAATTTCTTTCTCTTGTAGAATATTTTCCTTTCCTTTATGGTTCTTTTCTGTATAGTCCAGTGGCATTTGATTCACACTCCCTCCGTTCCTTCGTGGTTATTCACATTTTTTTTGGCTAGGGTTTTTTATCATATCATTTTTATCATATTTTCTTTTTACCCACACTGTCTTATATGAAAAACATGAAATTCATGTCTGAATATGAATTAAACTTCTAAACTTGGGCTGTTCAAAGGAGTTTCAAATTAGCCAAATGAGGCAAAACACCTTCACTGACTTTCAGATCAAACTGGAAAGAAATAAAGCAAGATCAGTGTTTCACAGTGACTCCCTCTGCTGCTTACTGAAAAGTCCTGGACAGCACTGATAGAGATGAATGAAGGTGCTGTTTTTAAGGACGAGGCTTTGTGCTAATCTATATTAAGACAAAATGTCCCATGCAGAAAAAAACAGAAAGGAAAATTACTTCCTTAATGGCATAGTCTACCATACCATTTTATATACAATCATAGAGAGGGAAAGAATGGAGGACTAAAGAAAGCTCTTCTCATGGCTCAAAACAAAATGACACAGTAAGGGTTTCTATCCTTTTTTCAGCTGAGACTATTTTCCTTAACACCTACTCACAGAGAGGCTGCAGCAGTCCATTTTGGGTCGATGCAGGATCACAGTGTTTGTCTGGAATTACAGAAGTTAAATGACGTGATATGAATTGATATGAATAGATATTAAGCATTTCAAAAGCAAATGCCTAAATAACACTCAGGAAAACATTAGAAATTTATTTCCTTGATTCACAGAGATAAGTAGTGATTTTGGGTGTCTCTATTTTTCTGTAGTCAGATGGAATAACACTGAATGGGAAGGTACTCACTATGTTCTGAAAATCATAGCTTGTGAAGCAGCTCATAATAGAGAGAATGAGTATTTTAATTTTTAAGAAAACTAGGCATGAATATTCAGAAATTTCGAATTAATTTGTAATGGCAAAACAAGGATCTTAAATGATTACTAAATGGAATAATAATAATAATAATAATAAATCCTTTGCTTCATCTTTCCTTCCAGATATGCCCTAGGTTTCCATTTGAAAGCTTTATTTCTTTTTTTGATGTATCCTGTACTGGTCGGTAGGGAGCATTCTAGGCATAAATGGTTGTTAATCTGTCTGGATATAGTAATTCCTGTTTCAGTTAATACATATATGTTTTTAACTCATAAATTCTTTCATGAAGTAAAACTATCAAGCCAAAAAAACCCTGAGTTACTTTAAAATTATCCTGCAGTTATTCTTGTCTGTGTGTCAAGATGGGTGCAGCAGCCTGGGTAACAAACAGTTTGATCTATTCAAGCCATTAAATAATGGTCCCTGCATACACACAATATGAGGAAGCATTTAATTTGAATTTAGAAACACTTGAGGCACATTAGCAACACTCTTTACTGCTAAATGGAAGTCCAGCATGCCAGCTGGCATAGCAGGAGTAATATTCTAACTCCAGCATATTCCCCAGTGCTAACCATTATAATTTTAGACTGTGCCTTTTTGAAGGGTTTAAATGCTCTTCACCTTTCCACCTCCAAAAATAATGATTGTATCTGCTCTTCTCAAAAAAAGATGCCTTGTAAATAACAACTCTTTTTATGATTTTCCTTTGCTTATTGTATGTATGCCAAAAATTGTCAATGCGGCTTCGAATAAAAATTAAAAAAAAGATACTCAGGCCAAGAAGAACTAGCACTGAGTCGACACCAACCTTTTCAAACTAATGACCTGATATTTATGATCTTTTAGTTTTTGATGTCACAATGTATTTTTATTAATTGCAATCACCCACAATGCATTTTCAAAATAATTTCTTAATTGCATTACGTTAAGCAGCAATGCCAAAGTAGGTCAGTTTTTCTGCTCGTCATAAAAATAGTAACAACATGATCCAAGTAGAGTGGACTTCTTCTTTAGATTTCTTAGATCTAAAAGAAACTCCTTCCTCCTGAATTTGGTTTTCATTGTTGCACATCATATTCAGGCTGGGAAAAACAATGAGGAATGAATATAAAACTTCCACAAAGAGAAAGTGTAAGTATTCTCTAAGCCACCATTAATAATGAATAAAAACTTAATATAAAACAAGAAAGACATTTCACTGTAATCCCCCAGACTGTTTTTGAATTGGATTCCAGACCACTTGCCCAAGGACAGAAGTAAAGAATGAGCTGTGGAGGAACTGTGCCTGAAGAACAGATTTCTTCCATAGTGAAGCATGAGGAGGAGAGGCAGGAATTTAAGGCCGCATACTTTCTTGGGAATAAGTTACTTCCAGAATTCTTTTTCACACATGTTGTTAGAATTTGTATACTGATCTGTGTGAATAAATTGTTTAGTGACATGTTGCACAGCCTGGATTCAGGGTCCTCCTACACGTGCTATGGAACTGTTGGGAAAGTCATATTTAGGACTTAAGTATTGGTTTCCCACAAGCCCTTGTTGCTGCCTTCTGTCTGCTCTGGCTGTGCGATCTGATTGCAAGGAAACGTGGCTGCAGAAGCATCCAGGTCTAGACTTGACAACACAGAGCTCGTCACATTAAAAAGCACACATTAAACTCTGCTAAAATGTTTCTGGCATCCAGCATTAGCACTAACTTAATTTCAAGATCCCGATTTCTAGACTTCACTGCTGTCATTGTTGTGACTGTATACACAGTCAATTGTTTAATTCCTGTGGACACTATTAGTGACTTCTTTTCTGAACTGGAGAAAATTATTTGTCTATCCCAAGATTTTATTTATTGATTCACAAGAATACTGGTGTTTTACTGGTGTCAAAATGATTTCTAAACTGAAATGTCTGCTAAAACATATATTTCCCAGTTTATAAAACTTGGTTTAAAGTACTACATAATTTGGTTTAAGTAAGATTTGTTCAGCTTGTAAGCAGTGAAATAGAACTAAGGACTTCTTACAGCTGCATCCAGCATTTTTGCATGTATGTATGTATGTATGTATGTATATGTATATATATACACACAGTATAATGTATAATGTTTTTTATATATATAATTAGCATGGCAGTTCATAAGGATGATCCTTGAAGGTATGTAAGAGTTCCACCATCAAATGACATTTGGTATTTTGTTGTTTGACTAATGAGATAAATATGGAATTATAATATGCAGAGGGTGTTTTCTTTTTGGACCTACTGGAACACTGCCTGAGATAGCAATGTAATTATTCAACAGTGATGGTTTCCTGGCTCAGAGTGGCATTTCTCTGTTTGACCTACACATTTTCTCTGTGTTCCCTGTGGTTTATTTCTGTTCCCATTGCCTACTTTTCATTTTTTTAATTCTTTGAGTTGTCTAAAATCATATAACATTAAATAGTTATAAAGACATTATTACACATTATGATGACTATTTTTTTTGGCTTTTATATTTTCTTCAGTTCACTGTGATTGGTTTAGTTATTTGTAATTCCTTTCATGTATCAAAACATTCAATTAATAAAAAATGTTGGCTTACTTCTGTCCTCATGTACTCACACACAGACATTGTAACCTCCCTAAGGATTTGTACTGTGGAAGGGCAGCTGCACTAACTGCACAGCTTTGGCAAAAGTAACATCCAAATATGTGACTGGGCATCACAATGCAACTAGTTTCCAAATGCAGCTACAAATTCTCCTCTTTATGATCACACAGGGAACCCAGTGCTGCCAGCTTGTCACTTTCAATATCCAAAAAGTTCTCTCCGCAGCCATTGGTTTTGGTGTCATTACATGCTCTTGGGTGATGACAGTCAAGACTTTCATGTATTAAGAAGAATAAAACATAATTAAACACTTAAATCATGCACTGTTTGTGCTGATGAGATCTTCCAGTTGATCTGAGATACTTAAAGTCTTCAGGAAGAATTCTATGAAGGGGTTAGCATTTACTATAAATGCATCAATGGCCCTGGTGTACTAACAAAACAGACAAGAGAAAACTCCTTTTCAGACTGTAGGGCAATCCTGTTTCCACTCAAGAAAAATACAGTTGAGAAAGAAAATAGATGTATATTAACAAGACAATGAAACTCAACAGAGTGTATCTGATGGCCACTCACCCATAAGTACTGATTCCTTCAGGAACATTTCATAGGTCAGAACAGGTCAAGCTATTTCTTATATAAATGTCAGCTGAGGAAGTTCTTGCACTAGTAACTTGGAGCTGAGAATGTTCCTTCACAAAGAATAATCCAGATTTCAGGGTGAGGAGGCAGTACATATGAATAAAAATATAGTTCACCAGTTTCTAAATGTATGTTTATGATTGTCTTTCAGGGATTTATACTTTTCACTTGTTCAAGCTGATGAGGGTTATTTCAGTTTGTCTTCAAGACTAAGTTAGTGTTAGTGGTAAAGAGAGCTTCTTTGGATTTTCTGATATAGATGCCATTTTGATGCCATTGCTTTTCTTGTTTTTGATGGGATGTTTAGTGTTTGGGTCATTGTGTGTGATTGGCAGACTGGAAACAATTTCATAATGGAAAACTAAGTCAATGAAAATATTAATGTAGAGGAAACAACTTGTCCCAGGAGGGGGGCCTAATCCTGCCAAGCATTGCACATACTGGTTCTATTCCAGTAGACTACTTAAGCATGAACATGGCTAATGAGGTCTGTACCTTGCAGGACTGAGCCCTTAAAATAGTACTGTTTCATTTCCAGAGGATTCAGTTTTTTATTCGGCCAGATCACATATACTTTTGGTTTGGGATTCAGTCAGTTCTCAGATATTCCTCTGTATCCCTGCCCCCCGCTTCCCTTCCAAAAAGGAATATGAGACAACCTTCAGAAGTCCCTGTGCAGTAGTGATAAAATCATTAATAATTTATGTATGTATTTAACCATTTTTACTTTTAAATTGCAGTACTATTTTATTCTCACATTTCCTTTCTCCCGCTCTCACTGAAAAAAGGCATTCTGGGATTGTTTTCAGTTATTAATTCTTTTCCTCTCGTCTGTATAAATTTTCCCCACATGAGTTCCTACCTGGGATAAATAATTTACTTTTTTATATGAAAAATCAGCAATTTTAATAATTTCAAAATATCTGGAGAATATCATTCTCTTGAAGCATGAGTGTGACTTTCAGTAACCCCTAATAAGTTACTCTTGCTCATCAAGGTGAAAATGTGCCCTATAGTGTTGCATCTAATTTTCTTTTTCCTTCTTTGTCCTTTTTCTTAACTAACTGCTTAGTAATGGGATGTTAATGAGGATATGACAGAATATTTAAATAAAAAATCAGAAATGGAGTTAGCTTAACATTTAAATTAGTCTTTGAATATCAGAAGAGAAAAATATGGAATGGCAAGATACAGTGACTTTACAGCAATACTTCTTACAATATTTAGTGTAATTTTATTACTCTTCACATGTCATATTCACCATAGGAAGAAAATGGTTTCTTCAGTCCAGAATGAGTTAGAGTGATTCCGGTACTGGCTATGCTGCCTTTATACAGGAACACTTGACTTCCATTTTGATAATGTGAAGTCTTTAACCTGGGAAATGTCAAACTGATTGTTTCTTTCCCAGATATTACTCTGGTGAGGTTTTCACAGTTCACTTCTAACCTTACTGGTAGCTCACTTTAATGGAATCTTATCAAACAATCTTCATGCTCTCTTGCCCAGCATGTGATCTTACTTCAGTTTTCCTAAAATGAAAACACTGAAATCCTCTGTTTCGTTCAGCTGGCATCTGTCTCCTGAACTGACATGAAATCAGAACTAAGTGTTATTTTCCCCACTGAGACATGGAAGAAAAGTTTAGTGAGAAAAATATAGAAGCTATTAACTTTCTGATACTTTTCTATTTTAGATTTATTGACTCCAACTTCAGATCTGAAGCTAAAATTATATGTGGCTGTTGCCTTGTAGGCTCAGTCTCTTTCGGGTTTTGCTCTCAGTTTCAGCAGGTCAGGTTTATCTGATCTTTTCTTTTACAAGTTCAGATGAGCAGCTAAGTCATTTGCATATTTTCACTATCCCATGTTGTGCACGTGACACGGTGACACACAGAAAGGATAGTAATAGTATATATGAACAAATATATTACTCTACAAATTACTTTTCTCGTTATGTCTGAAGAATTTCCAGTGCTGTGGATACTTTTGACTGAGGTGGTATCAGTTCAGAAACACATCTTTTCATATTTTGTTAAAATATCATTTATCAAACTGGTCTAAAAGAAGGCAAGAGATTATAATGTAGAGCTAAACTACATTTGCTAAACTTATTGGAAGATTCTCTTTTTCTCCCTGCTCTTTCCCTCATCATTGTTTTAAATAGGGCAATAAATCATTTTTATGGTGTCCTTTCCATCAAAAAGATGAAACCTTATAACTGTTTTTTTTTTCTAGCTATTTTTTTATGAAGGTGTCCCACTATTTCACATGAGTTCAACTCATTGTTTTATACTGTTTAGTGTTATAACACTAAACACTAAACACTTTCTTCCCTAGCCCATATCTTTCTCTAGGATACATTTTCTCCTTATTATTTTTTAACATTGCTTACTTTGCAGTTCTTTATCCTTTGCATTACCATTACCCACAGTTTCCTTGAGATCAAACCTTCTGAAGAGATGATTGACAGTGTCATCTAAATTCTTTCGCCTTTTCATTTCAATTTTTGTTGTATTCCAAAGACAGTGAAACTGTGGCTAGATCAAATAAAGGGTTTTCCATTTCTTTGTTTTTGCCAGGGAATTGCTGCATTACCTGATATTGTTCGATTCATCTTTTTTGGTCTGTATTATCCATCAGTAAAACCTCCCAGAATCGCAGAATCACAGAACRGTTGAGGTTGGAAAGGATCTCTAGAGATCAACTAGTCCAACCCCCCTGCTCAAGCAGGGTCACCTAAAGCACATTGCACAGGATTGCATCCAGGCGGCTTTTGAATATCTCCAGAGAAGGAGACTCCACAACCTCTCTGGGCAACCTGTTCCAGTGCTCTGTCACCCTCACAGTGAAAAAGTTTTTCCTCATGTTCAGACGGAACTGCCTGTGTTTCAGTTTGTGCCTGTTGCCTCTCGTCCTGCCACTGGGCACCACTGAAGAGAGTCTGGCCCCATCTTATTTATACCCTCCCTTAGGATATTTAAATATATTGATAATATCCTTCCCTCAGTCAGAAAACTGAGGGGGGATCTTATCAATGCTTTTAAACAGAGAAAACTTCTCCAGGCTAAACAGTCCCAGCTCTTTCAGCCGCTCCTCATATGAGATGCTCTATATCTTAATCACCTTGGGGGCCCTTTACTGGACTCACTCCCGTAGCTCCATGTCTCTCTTGTACTGGGGAGCCCAGAACTGGACACAGTACTCCAGGTGTGGCCTCACCAGGGCTGAGTAGAAGGATCACCTCCCTCAATCTGCTGGCAATGCTCTTCCTAATGCAGCTCAGGATATTATTGGACTTCTTTGTCACAAGGGCACATTGCTGCCTCACAAGGGCACATTGCTGCCTCATGGTCAACCTGTTGTCCTCCAGGACCCCCAGAGCCTTTTCCACAGAGCTGCTTTCCAGCAGGTCAGCCCCCAGCCTGTACTGGTGCATGGGGTTATTCCTCCCTAGGTTCAGGACTTGGCACTTCCCTTTGTTGAACTTCATGAGATTCCCCTCTGCCCATCTCTGCAGCCTGTTGAGGCCCCTCTGAATGGCAGCACAGCCCTCTGGTGTGTCAGCTGCTCCTCCCAGATTTGTATCATCAGCAAACTTGCTGAGGGTGCACTCTGTCCCTTCACCCAGGTCATGGAAAAACAAGTTGGACAGGACTGGACCTAGTTTTAACCCCTGGGGTACACTGATAGTTATTGGCCTCCAACTAGGCTCTGCACCATTGATCACAACCCTCTGATCTCTGTCATTTGGCCAGTTTTCAGTTCACCTCACTGTCTGCTCATCTAGCCCATGCTTCATCAGGTTGCCTATGAGTATGTTATGGGAGGCAGTGTCGAAAACCTTACTGAAGTCAAGGTAGATAGCATCCACTGCTCTCCCATCATCTACTCAGCCAGTCAATCAGCTTATACATAACTGGATCTGTATATTTTTCATAAATGCAATAGGAATCTTGAAATAAAGCACCTGAAAAAGGCTTTATAAACTCATACTTAAACAAGTGATTTTTGATTTTCTTGTTCAAGACTCCTTAGGAGACACACCAATTTACACAGCATGAACAGTTAGAACTCTTTTTTTCTTTTAATTCCCTTTTTATGGTACCTCAGGTTAGATGCTTAAAATAGAACCACTCAGTTTCTGAAAACTGTCCCACACTTTTGAGAGTTCTTGAAGTAAGAGAAAAAAATATCTTTGGCAAATATATATAAATAAATAATGGAATAAAAGAAAGCATAAAGTTTAGAGAATACACTTAGCATGCTAACAATGTGGATTTCCTCATTTCTGACTGGAGATGATTGAATGGTTTAGATAACAATCACATGCCAAACGTGGAAGCAAACCTTGAGAAATCAGTTTGTCAAGCTATAATACTTTTGTATTATTGTTATAGGGTGACATTGTGTATTGACATTGAAGCTGAAAACATAATAAAATAGTGTCACACTATGGCTTAACATTCTAAAATATGGAAATGAAATGCTGGAATGTTTTCCTTAACACTTTTACAGTTGACAGTTGGATTCATTCTGGTTAAGTTAAATTCAAAAAGAGAGTATCCTGGCAGRAGGGGGAAGAGAGATGAGTGACCAAAAATCCAGAGAATTATTCCTTTAAAATTTGATTTGAGATTTGACTGCAAGAATGAAATAGTCTGAGGGGGGAAAAGAGGAATCAAAGCGATTTTTAAAATAGAGAACAGACCTCCAAAACTTACGTATTCAAGAAGATCAGAGAAAGCAAATGCTTATCGTTCTAGATTGCTTTCCTTACTTTTGCATTATTACTTTTCTTACCAACAGGGAAGGCCTTTGCATTACAGTGTATCTATTGCTGTATGTAACAGAGTGCTTGATGACTTTTACTACATTTGTTAGGGGCTTCCCTAAGTGTGACTTTTTGTGGAGATTATCCATTTAATAGTTTCCTGTAATTTGATCCCTGTTAGTGACATGGTAATTCAGTTCAAACAAACATATATATAGCTTTCCAGCAAAGAAGCATTTCTGAAGTACTGTTTCCAAGCCAAAGATGCTAGATGGCATTGACAAGAGGTACTGATAAGAAAGTCAGTTTTGTTGAGCAGGTCTGGAGCTATGCGTGTTCAGGATGGCCCACCATGCAGAATGGCTTAAGAGGCAAGCTGGAGAAGCCTGTAAGGACTTTTCAGTCTCAGCTTTGTTGCGTGGAATCTGGAGTCTCTGAGAGATCCTCTGAGTGCCTTAGCTTTGCTGCATTGTGGCTCCCTGGCTCTCAGCCTGGAGGTTTCAGTAAGACCATCAGCTCTGCAGTGTAGACCCTCAAGTCCCAGGATCCTGGAAATTTGTCAGTTACCAAACAATTCTTTGCAAAACCAGGAAAACCATAGCCAACAGTTTCCAGGGTCAATGGCTCTAGGGCAGATCCATTAAGTAGAATGACCCAGAACAAATCAGTTATGTGAACTTGCCCCAGCTTTTGACAAGTAAAGCTTTTAGGCTTCCTGTTTTGGAGGTAGCCTGGTTGATCTGTCCCAGACCTGTCAAACTTGGCAGCAGTAAATTGATTGCTTTGAAGCAGCGTGGCAGGAATGGAAGATTTGCCTTTGATTTGGCAAAATGTAGTTAAACCCGAGATGAGTCAAACAAAGCATTCAGGCTCAGTGAAACATTTTTTAATGAAAATGTTTCACTGGGAAATGTCTGACCATCTGTACTCAAGTTAATAGAGCCAGTTCTCACTAAGGTCATAAATATGAATTACATGCGTGTTACCATTAGCATTATAATCTAATCACAGTGTTTTTGTAACTGTTAAGTCAAGGTTTTTACAACGCATGTAATATTGCAGTTTTTAACCAGTGGCTTTCAGCAGCCTTTGCGTTATCCTTCTTTCTACACATATGCTTTGTGTGTATGTCCCCCAAATGAAGCATCCACAGTGGAGCTGTTTTGAATACTGTCAATACAACTTTTTTCCCACAGTATCTGTGCTTGCTTTCCCCTGGCTGTTCTTCAAGTGCACAGCTGCTGTACAAACCAGAGTATTACTGGTTACAAAACAGAAGAGGCATTCCAGTTGTGACTCTTATTATTTGTTTGTGTGACTCTGACAGTTCCTGGAACCCAACCATCGTAGCATCAGAGCACAAGACGTTTGCATGTTCTTCCTTCTTCTACTTGGTATGTTTGTACATCAGATGGAATGGAATGAGATCTGATTAAAGTTCATGTCAGACTGAAATAGGGAAGATGGACCTTGCTATACCAACTTGAGGTTATACTTTATTCATGAATATAAAATTTAGGTCCCTAGAAAAGACGTGCTAGCTCAAAACTGTGATCCTGAAACCTTTATATGCTACACTGAACTTCYCCCTTTGCATATGGTCGAACTAAGCAGTTTTCAATGGACAGCTTGATTCACTGACTCTTTCCCAGGCCTTATTAGGATTCATAAACTCAGTATTTCCCAGTTTAGTACTCATAAAGATTTTTACTCAGACCAGCTTTGAAATTTCCCTTTATATTAGCTCAGTAGCTAGACTATTCATCTGAAATGTGAGAACCCTGGGCTCAGTTTGTTTTTCTAGTGGAACTCAATGTCATAACTGTTTCCTAGATAAAAGTCCTCACTCCCACACATAACTCTAAGGAAGAAACTTGCCAAGCCAGGGTGAAAAGAAGAGGCAACTCTTGTCCCTAGTTGTGTAATAGGAATATTTTCTCCTGAGAATCAAAAAGTCTTGCATTTTCATCCTGGACAATATAGGTCATACCCATACTAGTAATCTAAATGTGATTAGTCAAAATATCTGTGTTCCAAATGAAAATCAGTGGATGAAATACTGAGGTAATCCTTGGAAAATATGGCTTTTTAGGCTTTCTCTTACCTTCCTTGAAGGCTCTTGTCACTAGATCAAGTCTAGCAGACTACTTCTTCTGGCTGAGTGGTATTTGTTACCATGTGTAAAGTGGAAAAATTTTCAGTACTTATCTGCTATGTTCATCCTGGCATCCAGAACAAAGGGGATAGAGCAGTTCCACTGAGAGGTTACAAGTGAGAGTCATAGACCAGATCATCTCAAAAAGGAGAAGAGGGAATTAAATGCAGTTTATATAGCTCCCTCTTTAGCATGCACATTTTTATGGATCCCATTTTAAGATGCTTGATTTCTCTCATGAATCATATATGGAGGTTAATGTTACAATTCCATCCTTGGAACCAACACTTAAAAATTAGGTATTGGGTTGCTTTGGCCCCTAAATTCCCTTTGAATCTAAGCCAGTGAAACTCAGTGTTTCTAAATCCCCACTGAATAATAGTGGGATAAGAGAAGGAGAAAATTGAGTTTCAGTCTGTCTGTCTAAGGACAAATCATAACCCTGAGGATATATTCTTATAATGCCTCTTACGGGAATTCATTGAGACTTTGATGAGGGAGGGAAAGATAGAAAAGTGGAATGCATCAAAGTATTTGAGAAACCTCCAAGGAAGCAAACAGAATTGGAATTATTCAGTGTGATTATACAGGTCCCAAAGCCATCTAAGCCTAGACTAGTCTTAAAGCGTACTTTATAGCCCAGTGGGATAACTTGGAAGAAAAGTAAGCTTCAATAATCATACTACACATATAAAACTCACATTTAAATAATGTTAATGACTTCAGTGACAAAACCACAGAAATAAAAGAATGTACTCCTTGAGCAAAAGCAGTCAGGTATGTTTTTTAGATAATGTATGTAAATGCCTGAGGAGGTGAAACAAAGCACACAGTTGAACTTACAAATAGATAATTTTTACCAGAAAAATCGCAAATTCCCCAAGTCACTAGACCCTCCTATGATATTGTAAATACTGGTTTTGGTGTGAGCTGGATGCTGCGTTAACAGCAAAATCCTGTTTCAAAAGAGCAGGGTTCCACAACCATTGAATTAAAGACACTAGATGTTATGCTTAAGCATTTGTCAATGAATTTCCATGAATAATTCTGAATTTCTGTGAAAACGACTCTCCTTTCTGCAGGACGGGTGACATTTTTGATCTCCAGGATTGTAGCAGTCACAAACAAATTCATTCTGATCATATGCTTTCCGGGGACAGCAATCCATAAACCTTCCGTCAGAATCCCTTTTTTTCCCTGGAGCACATCTTTTTCCTGTCTGGAACTCCCTTGTTCCTCCCTCCAGAAAGCTTTCTCAGCCAGGCAGGTGTTTGCTATTGCGGATTCTCCCTTCTTCCGTTCAACTTTCTCTAGCTCAGGAAAGTCAATAAACAGCTGCTCCCTTTATTTTTTTTTAATCTTCTTTGAAAGTCTTTCCACCAGTTAGTGTTTTTTTGTTGTTGTTTATGTGTACTCTGATATACTGGTACCCTGTAATTCTGTGCAGCTGGGCCTCATCTATTCTTATAATGGAGACCTAGACCCCTGTTTTATCAGAATACGCTTTTTGTTGTTGGTTGATAATACATATCCAAGACAATACATCAATTACATTTTCTAATTCTCAACAAATCTCATTATTTTCTCAGTAGAGAATTTCAGTTCTGTAGATCATTTCTTGTGAAAAACCTTCTTGTGAGTTATCTGTCTGAAGACTGTAGGATCAACTTCTATGAGGTGTGTTTTTAAGATGAGAGTGAAATCAAGGCATGCTAAATTTACAGTTGTATTTTACTAATTTTTTTTGATTGAATAGGAGAGAAAATGATTCCTTGAAAACATGTGACATTTTCCTGTGTTTTCAGCCCATACTGTATGGATGATATTAGAGATCAGTGCAAAGAAACTAAAGTACCTCTGATACCATGGAGATTTTATACAATTTTGTTTCAGGGAAGAAAAGGTAAGTGGTTAGGCATTACGGAACTGTTATGTTTCAGTGTTTCTTGAATTAAATAGGTCACGTTTCCCTCCAAAATGATTTATCATTTTGATTATCCTGTACATAAAAAAATATAAAATATGAAGGTTGAAGGAGAAATATTAAAACTGAGTCAGTACTTAGAAAAAATACTGAAATTATGTTTCTCAGTCTTTGTTATAGTTACACCAGGAACCAGTTAGCTGTTTTGAAAAAACAAAATCCAGTGCTGGACTTTTGYCATCCTGTGCAGTATTGCTACAATACTGTTCATATTCACTGTTCTTAAAAGTTAGCCTGAGTTTTCAGTGGTCATATCAGTAAGCAGTTATCATTCTTTTTCCATTCCATTTGTTTTCTTCCATGTGACAGGGAACATATGATTAAATACATAATTTTAAAAATTTTAAAAATTGCAATGTTTTAATATGCTGCTTCCATGGACCACAGGCTGAGAAACATTACAGTAGAACACTTTGAAATATTTGGTTTCTTTCTCAACCAGAGAACAAAACAAAATATTGAAAATCTTTGTAAAACAGAGTTTTCCCCTTGGGTCTGGAAGCTGTGTTTGTAAGTGTTTTCAAAATGTATTCAGATGAATCTGGCTGAAAAGATAATTTTTACCATACTGATTAGGTCAGTTGTCTAGGAAGAGTGCTTGGTGTATTAGATCTATATTACTACACATAGACATCCAAGAGCACACAGTGGGCTAATTTAGATTTATTTCTACAAATGATATCTGGAGCACATTTTTTACAGACACATTTATTAATCCCAGCAAGTTTCATCTATCTCTGCAAGGCTGGGCAAATGAACAGCACAGATGCCCTTTGGCAACATGAATGGTAAGTGGCTTGTATGTTCCCTGCAGTAAAGATCAAACTGACAAGAAGCAAAAGGTGGAAAATACAACGAATCCAGCCCATGTATATGTTAGATTTTGGTGTGTTTGTCTGTGCATCGATCAGTAAAAGAGACTGCACCTCAGAGGAAGGGAAAATTAACAGCTGTCAGGGATGCTACTCTAGGACGCTGCAGCCATCATGCTGCATTCATTCCTTATGTCTGCATAATTAGCTGCAAGGCAAATGGGGAAAGATAAMAAATAACCAGGAGAAAGTTTTCAAATCTATCAAACTTACTTTTTAACAGTTATGTGAAAACATCCATTTTTGTCTATCTACCGGTCTAGAAGGTATGGACAACAAATTAATGCTCTAGGTGTAATTCAGGTCAGGTTTAAGTACTTGGGTTGTTAAATGCTTTCTTGATACATGGTATGTCTGTTACTGCAAGTAGGTTTCCATAGACTCTTTAGACGTAAAGACAGGGCAGATTACAGCTTGTCTGAAAGGCAGAGAATTCCTGTAAAACAGCACGCCTTGGAGATGGATATTCAGGATCAGACTCATGCAAATGATTGCTTTCTGTGATCAGACTCTTTGATTTAATGGCAAGTCAGGGGTCGTGATCAGAGGTCATCATGTTAAAGGTTAAATCTAAGGCCCTATGAAGTGTTTATTTAAGCAAGCTTGGGAGAGAGAGAGTCTCATCTCAAAAAACAGAGAAATCTTCTTTGATGCTGATTGCTGGTGGGGTAACCATACATCTTCCTTAGCCAAGATGGGTATAGCTGAATTGGCTCACCTGTGCTTAATTAGGGGAAGAAAAACAACACAAAACAAAACACCTTTGCCTTAAAACTCCAAATCATTCCAGAGAGCCAAGTCATTCTGGATACAATATGTGTATGGCTTATTAAACAAACTACACATTTCTGTCTCAGCGCACATATCATAATGTTTGAAATATTAGAAGTGCTGCACATTAGATTAAAATTATATGCTGCATCCAAAGCATTAAACTTTGACAGGACTACATTGGCTAAGTTAACAATGAAGCACTTCACAGAGAAGATACTAAAACAGTCTATTAGCTGTGAAAGTAATTATCCTGATATGCATTTGCGATGTTTTGAAACTGCAGAAAATTTTATTTTGCTGGTACAGCTCTGAAATACAGCTGATTAAAAGACTGAGCTGTAAGTATGAAATTGTATGCTGTCATTCTAACCCTTTGTAACCAGGCTCTGAGAGAACAAACAACATTCAATATTCCAGTTGAAGGCATTAGTAAAGCCTAGATAAGTTTTGGCATAAAATTGATTAGACTAATAGCATTTATGCCAAATAAAAAGCAGTGCAGCCAAGATGTCTATCAGAGGGGATTTGAAAAGGCTTGAGTTCATTAAAATAAAACAAAGAAACCTAAAATATAATGTCTTGAGTCAGCTCATTGATGGTTCAAAAATCTTTAAAAACCTGAACCCCTCTGAATGGGTTTAAAATACTGACATATCTTATCATTACTTGTCTTGATTACTTTAACCATGCTGCCTTCTTAACAAAGTTGTACTGCCTCCTTTTTCTGTGTTGTTCTTGTCTGCCAGTAAAGAGACTTCAAAGAAGCTGAAAATAGCATATTTTGTTAAAATTCTCTCCTGCTGGGCTATCTGTTTGCATGAGGATACGTGGCAGTCATGTCTTGCCTGACTCTGACTTGTCTAGAAGCTCACCTATCTGATGTAATCTTTGTGCAAATGTTAGGAGCAGTTACCTGTATTTTTTCACAATTGGGTTACCAAACAGATGCTGATGTGACCTTTACAACAGCTGCTCATTGTTTTTTTAAATTTTTTACATAAATTTGAGACTAGTATTGTTAGGAGTATATCAGTACAGCACAGTCCACTGCATGCCTCTCCACGTGCATAGCAGACCACACAGGTGCTCTGCTAGGATAGCTTTATTGGTTATAATACATGCATTAATTCAGGTGTCTTTATGTTCTTCCAATTAGACCCCATCTGAAGTGCTACATTAATCAACATCCTGTCTGTCTAAGACATGGAGCTTCAACTGCTGAGTGACTCCATGAACAAGACAGATGTAGGGGCTTGCTTTCTTCTCTATGAATTTATTTGTATTTTTCTTAAAGTACTGTCAGATCTATTTTAAAAAATGCTGACAGCTTGATATGAAGTTCTATGTACACAAGGATTCATAAGATATGCTTATATTTTTTCTTTTGCAAGATCCCAGACTTTGTTGCTAAACAAGTAAAAAGACACCAACATTCAGCAGCTACTGCAAAACATAAATCCTTCAGTCAATGGCAAACCATTATTTAGAAAAAAGTATTTGCCAAGGATTATGGTAACTTAAAATCACCTTCATTAATTAATTTTTAAAATATAGTTACAATGGCTATTTTTTGGCCATTCACCCACACATAAGTACTAAGACTTATGTCTTAACAAAAATATRACAAAAATATGAGAAAAGATACTTTTTTCACTGTCTTAAGGGGAATTTCTCCTAAAGATCAAAAGACTTACAGTTTCCATAATATATATCAATTTTATTTTATTTTTTTTGCTTGCTACGTCTCCAGAAACTCTCTGTTTTATCTTGAAATTAAAATTCTATTCAGAACTCATTAAAAACCTTCCTTGRTTGTTTTGAACTCCCTCTTGTGGGCTCTAATAAACACTTCTTTGTCTTGAGCACAAAAATAACCCAAAAACAAACCCAAAAGCACACTATGATATGATGTATACAGTATTGCTGGTAAATCATTAAGCTGACTCTTGTAAAAATCAATGCTCTGTCCATAGCAATGCATTTAGCAACTACGTTTGGTATTAAAAAGAATGATAGGATTTCTGGCTTCAAAAATCAGAGTTTGAGCTGAATGGAAGAAATTAATTTTGGCTAGAGAATAAATTATCTGTCATTTTTAAATGATGTGTAACCACAATGCCCAATAAATGCTCTTTTTTCATGCTCACCATCTTTCACTCCATGGAGTAAGTGTCATTTCAGCTGCCATTGGAAAGTCAACATCTGCCAGTGTTTGCCAACTGTTATTGACCATTACAATAGCTGAAATGACGTGTTATTTTTTTTGCTAATAATACATAACGTCATCATTGAGATATAGTTTTACCTATTTGTTTTTCTAAATGTTTATCAGTTACTAAAAGTCAGTAATATAATAATGCAAATTTGAGGCATTACAAATAAACCAGTGTAGCAGAGATTATTCAGAGATATATGAAAGGATATAGAGTTAAATACTCTGAAAAATAGCAAAGTGTTGTGCAGATAGATGAGTGACTGAATCCAGAGATGCTGAAGTGATGAGTGAAATGCCAAGATCTAAATGGAAGTCCTCTCCATATTGGTGTTTAGTGAAACCTGAAGAGTTGTTATGTTTCTAGCAAGTCCAGGAATAATTTCTGGTGATTCAATAAAGAAGAATGATCCCAGCTGAACTGAAGATGCAGATATAGGACGAATTGTTTTTTTTAACCTTAAGGAGGACTTAAAAGTTTGAAACATGCAGTAATAATTAGTTATCATGTAATCAGGAGTTGAGAGACAAATTATAATAGCAGCAGAAGGATTGATAACAGGGAAAAGTAAAATACTAGATGCCAAAGTCTTGCCATGTTAGTAAGTTTTTTTTTTTTTTCACATTAACATACCAATACATGCTTGTATACAATTGTATTTGGTAAAATAACCACATTAGGATTTACGGCAAACCTTTCAGTCACAGCGTCTGCAGAAGTACATGCTTTGTATTTATATTACTAATGGAAAGCATCATACCCCAGCTGAGTAGAATAAAGTAAAACAAATATCTAATTATAGCAGATAACTGTATTAAAGATGCTATATCATTTCAATACTTGTTCTCTTTTCCATCTTGGAGTTTTAATACATAAACTGTATGGTAAGCCATCTGTTAAATAGCAGAAAGATCTTCTTTTTCTTCTGCATCTTGTTTCTGCTTTGTTACTAATGAAACTTTCAGAAAATAAAAAATTCTAGCTCAGGATATGCTTTATTGTACATTTCAAAGTGACTGCAAGCTTTGGCAGCTGACACTAGCATAAACTGTGAGGGGGAAAGAAAAACTAAGCAATACAAATACATTGGTAGAAAAAAGTTACATTTTCTGAACATTATAAAATGGAATCAACTGTCCCTATTGACTCATTGCTTCCAGAAATATATTACTTTGTACCTGTTTCTTTCTGAAGTAGTGACGGAGCATGAAATTTGTCATTATCCCCAAATTTGTTCCTGTAATGCACTTCAAAAAATATTTTTGATTTTTAGCTTTTTTGTGTGTTACTGAAACATAATTGTTGATCTCATTCTCTACTTCTGCAAAACATTGGACAATTGGACCTTCTTTTCGGTTTGCAGGTATGACATATATAATTTCCCTTGAGTGTAGCAAAGGAGTCGTATTCCCTCTTCTGTGACTATCTATCACTCCAAGGAGTGGCAGGAATTCCATTTTTTCTTGATTTTTTTCACTTATAAATCGAGTATTTTTTCTAATATTATAATTCTGTTGAACAGAGTACAAATTGAGTAATATATTCAACTATGATGAACAACACAAATATTTACATAAAATTTGCAATGTGTGTTTTACTGGATCAAGCACAAGTATTTTGATCAATGTTTGGCTGCTTTTAAGAATCTATATCAATTTAGTAAATGAAACGCTTTATATTGCTGATACCATATGAAGTACAATTCTTACATATATTATAAATCATCTGTTATATATGTATGTTTGTTTTTTTCATTCTCTTCATCAAGTCACTGCCTTTTAAAAACGTTCCAAAAACCAGGAAACACAACTTGCTTTGAAGTGCATATTTGAAGTTTTGAATTTAAGTAACTTTTATTAAAATATCACACTTAAATAAGCACATGTGAAAACAGCCTTACCAATATTACTACTCTCTCTTTGGCTCAAGTATGTAAACAGTGTTAAGAATTTTACCTGGCCTTTTATATTGAGAGTATAAGTTCAGTTATAATAAAGTTTCTTCTGTGCACAAAGTTGTATGTTTAGAGCTAGTTTGTTGACCTTGGTTTAGAATAATGGGTGATTATTTTTTTCGCACATATCCACTAAGACCACTTTGGGGATATGTTATCAGCATTCTTTTTCTCTCTTTAGTCTTATGGAAGAGGATAAATCCATTAAGAGGGGGATCTATTATTAGTGCGAAACAGGAAGAACAGCTTAGTATTTTCCTCCTTATTAAAAAGCAAATAGTGTCTGAGCTTATGAGATTTTCGATGTATCTGAACTTGTATGAATCTTAAAACAAAAGACTGAAGACCATAACATGACCTTTTTTTATAGTGTGTCTTACAAGACAAAAATTCACATTGCTTTAAACGAATAGCTGTTCTAGAAGATTCTATATCTTTCTAAGCTTTTATATATATATGCATGTGTGTGTATATATATATATATGTGTATATGTATGTATATGTGTGTGTGTGTGACCCAGAGATCAGTCCTTTTGTAAATGGACACTGCTAACGAGAGACTGCTAAAGCTATAGATTAAATTAGAAATCTTGGCAGAAAATTTCCCTGAAGATAACCATGTGATTCAACTTCATTCGCTTTTTACAACGACCCTTTTTTGATCTCCAGGCAGTTCTTTGTCCTCACTGAGCTGGACACTAATATGAAAAATGGTCAATGTTAATTTAGTCTATGATATTATGGCAAAATCCAAGTCTTTCAGTTAAGTCATTTAATGTAACAGATAACTTTTCCTCTTTGAAGTTACTAGTTCTGTCTTGTATACTCTAGAAGCTCTTACCTGGGCTGGGTAACACTATTACTTTTACTTTTCTTGTCACAAGTGAAAAAAATATAAAAAATTGGATTTCATTTTAACACTCTGAGAAATTTTCAGATTTTTCTATAAGATAAACGTATCTGCAAAAAATTATTGTGATTGAACTAGTTGCCCTGAAATAAGTGACATATTCTAAAATTATTTTACTATTTTAAATTATTTTACTATTTTAAATTATTTTACTATTTTACTGTTTTTACTATATTAAAAATACTATTCAGTATTTTCTAAAAAGAGCTTATAAAAACAACTTTTAATTCTTCATAATTAGAAGGGGTTTTAATTCTCTAAAATTTGGTATTTTTAAAAAGAAATATTCAAATAAAATATATAAAAAATGAAAAATCTAAACACTTTTTTCCTGAATTTGACCTGAATTTCTGAATAACTTTCACCTCTCCACAACAAATTTTTTAGTGTTTACTATTATTTGAAAACTTAAAACTATTATCTTTAGTCCCACAATCCAGCCTCCCATTCGTGACAGCCATCTTATTCCACATGTCAATTTTATCTCAGCAAAATTATAATGGAATTTATGGAGGTGTCATCACAAACTTCTCGTTATTAAAAAAAAAAAACACAACTAAAACAAGAAACTACATGAAAAAAACATAATAACATATTGCAAGGACAAACTTTGGGAAATGTCAKAACATATACTACCTTGAATGTGAGTATAACGATTAGATGCTTATTGACAGGTGGAATAATATTTTTGCATTTACTTCATTGCATAGGTCAGATCTAGATGCATCAAGACTGCTCACTCATTTTTTTCAACTATCAAATACAAGATCTTTCAAAACAATTTGCTGAAGATGTTGTATATTTATAACAACAATAAAAGGGAAAGAGATAGGTGCCTTGAATAGATAAGTGCTATGTAAAGAAAATTACTTAGGCGTAAGATGTTCCAGCTGTCTCTTCCCCCAAATTTAGCACTCCTTCAATCTTAATCTTTCTGCATTTTGACTCTCCAGCTATGAAATGAAATTACACTGCTCCTTCACCTCCTGATGATATTTTAAAACATTCAGATACTCTACTGATTAGTATAGTCCAGAACAGGCTGGGCAGAAATTAACAATCTGTATTCAGAGCAGGATTTAAATAAAGTCCAGTAAAGAGATCCTGAGGCTATACTTTGAACGATAAGATTAAAACAAAATATAAACTATTGACTATCTGATGAAAGTAAACAATGTTTATTTTACTACTGAACAAAGTAGGAGAGTAGAGAAAAATAAGTGCTTACTCAACTAAGACAACATCAGAACATATATATAGAAAGAATTTGAATTGAGGCTATAAAGGCAACTTTAATTTTGAAATTAATTTTTCTTTGCTTGGCTTTGCAACTTTTAGAATGCCCTTTTGCATAAGCATAATAATTATCCATAGCTGAATGGAATGTTTGAGTTAAAGCTACTTCATCATATTAACTCTGAGATTGTGCATTATGAAGGTACTGCTTGCTACTGTGAGCCATGTAATAATACTAAACAAGTAATAAAATGTGTCAGGAAAATATGATGCAATATTTTAAAATGAACACTACATTTCTGCTTGCTTAGCCCTATCATCTCTTTGCATCTCAGACGATTTCTTTTTTGACTTCTAAAAAGGATCCTATTCTGATACCTGTTGTTAGAACTCCTGGATTGACTGTTTGTGAAAACACTGAGACAGAACAGCTCACTCAGACAATTTCCATAATGATATTTCCCTTTTCCCAAGAGAATGTTAACTTCAAACAACGGCAGATTGACAAGCATGCCAAGATACGCAGTGCAGTGGAATCAAACATCAGAGATATCGTACAGATAAAAATTGTTCAGAGTATATTTCAGCTGCAGATCTGGCTTTGGCTCCAGCCGTACCATAGCTTTAGTTTTATAGCTAAAGAATGAGCAGACATCATAAATAAATTTGATGAAAATAAAATCAAGAACAAAGTAAACTTGAAGAGTTTTGATTTGTGGCAAAACAAAGTAATAACTAACATAGAACTTCATTTATTACATAATAAGCAATTCAGTTTTTAACAAGAATTTCCAATTAGGTGTCTAAAATGGGGCTGATATATGGCCTATCTTGGAGCATACGGCTAAGAAAGGTAATCTTCTGAGATCCTTTTTAGTCATTATCACGATTATAGAAGATGGGGAGGTGTCTTTTGCTTCAAACAGAGCATGCAGACTTTAGAACAAAAATGGCAAATTGCATCACAGTGGCTGAGGACTATTATTTGATGCAGTTAATTCATATTCTGCTTATTACTGTGTTATTTCAGAAACAGAGTCTGTATTGACTTACCTGAGACCAAACTCAGTGATTTATGTTGCTAACATTCCTGACTGAGGTGAATGCAAAACCAGTCATCAATCTGGATTAGAGTAACTGTAACATAGTTGTGGCTTGAGACTGACTTCACTGATCATGTAGGTGGATACGGTAGGGCTGGCTGAACAGGATCTTCTCTATTCCTGTGACAGAGAAGTCTTTCCTAAGTCATTTCAGTCTCATAGTATCTAAAATCTCACAGACAGGTGTAAAGTCTGGAGCAGGAAATTGCAACTGTTTATTTACATATAAATGTGCATGGTATCAGGCTAATAACACAAAAACACTACCAGGTCTCAGAATTCTTACTGGACAAATAACGGGAGAATTCACAGTAGACAAAAGATGCCCAAGACAAGGGGGAAATCAAAGTGGGAAAAACGAGCAAAAGAGATTTTGCAGTTTGGCTAGGTTTGATCTTTCGTCTATGTGCACGGACAGTGCCTAGAATAATGGGACCTTGGTCCATGATTCAGGCTTTTGACTTGATGGACCTAGTAAATGAGCCACACATACAGTAGATGAAATAAGTTTTCAAAAGACAAAATTTGGAACCAACAGCACAAAGGTGATCACTGATTTCCTGGGTAAAAGTAGGTGAGCTCTGAAGAACAGTAGATTAGGGAAAAAAATAAGAGAAATAAGGACTAAAGCCTAGAGAAAATAGAAGATAAGGAAGGAGAAGTGCCTGAGGAGGATGTTAGAAGAACAGTGGTGTAAGTATATAGGAACTGGAGGAGTGAGAAAAACAGATACTCTCTGAAAAATTGAAGGAGAGAGTTGGGGAATGACAAAGGAGAAGAGGCTGTGAGACGGCTAAGAGAAAATCACGGCTGTGAAGAATGTTGAGGGGAGGTAGATGATCAGAAATGCTCTTATCTATTCTTTTTTACACATTTCTAAGGAGAGTAAGTAGGGTGTCTGGCTGAAATGTGAATGTTAAAGGACATTTTAATTATACAGGAGTAAGTGGTGAAATCTTTTTGAATAAATCAGCTTAATCTGATCTATTACTGAGAATACTGAAGAGATACCATTATTTAATCATTGCACTGCATCATTGCAGAGGCAAAGTTGTTTAATGTGTCTTAATCATGTCTTTTGAAATATTATAGTATTTGACTTTTAGTGATTGTGCCTTTTGAGGACTAACGYAATATTTTGGTATTTGTGTTATACCTTTTCTGTTATTGATGCTTATTGCCAATTTCAGTTAAAGAATTTTTTTTATCTGGGAACCTGCTATTGAATAAATTGGAGTTTGGTATTGTTTTGAGTTATAACTTCATTTGTTACAAGGTGTATACTACCAGGTACTAATACTATGCATCAAGTCTGTTAAGCATTTTTTCAGTTATGTCTTTCCATCTCCTTCTTTCTTTCTCTTCCATCTACTATCACAAATGCATTTAATTTCATCTATAAAATCTCAATCTTCATCTAAAATTTCATCTTTAAAATCTCAAATTTTTCTACAGATGTGTATAATTTTTGTGAACATTTTGCAGATAGCACATTGGCAAAGTAACTACACTTGCTTGAAACTGCAACACTTGCTCTCTGACACTAAAACAAAAACCTGGGTGATCCGGTCCAAGCTTTCTGTTTAGTTAGTTGGTCTGCCTAACTTTTACAGACCTCAGGCTTTGATTTTTTTTCTTAGAAGTCTTATTCTGGGTTTCCTCATAGGTCTATCTGGCAATAATATTGTCATATTTATGTCATTAGGAAAACAGCTAGAAAAAGCACAGATATTCAAATAGTTAAGAGTATATTATGAGTGGAATCTCTCTCTCTCTCTCTCTCTCTCTCTCTGTATGTGTGTGTATTCACATACACATGCAAACCGAAAAGATCTTACATGAAAATAAATTGCTGTGACAAGAATAGAAATTCCAAATTATTTTTTCTTTAAAGACATTAAAGATATTATAAAGAATATCTATTTAAGGTAGAAAAGCACCAGGACTTGACAGTATATTAACATATACAAGCAATGATAAAACAATTTGTCATAAATGCAGTTACTGCATCTATATTTTTTAATTACAAAAAATGAGGTCAATATCATGGTGTGACAAAGTCATTTTACTGCATTCAAGGCTTCACATCCCCCTTTTTTAAATCTTGTAAGATTTCCATGATTTCTTTCTTCTATAAATCTTTTGATTATGTCTTTTACTTCATCATGTCTATCTAGCACTTAGCCATCTTCCTCCAAGCACTTGGATATCTCTCATGAAGTATCTGTTTTAGCTTTATTCTTTATACACATCCAAGCTATGTCAGCTGTATTTCTTAAAATCATCCAATATTATTTTATGTCCTGTTTAATTTAGTTCAGTTTTATTTACTAGTTGTCCCTTGAGTCATCTCAAGTGGCTTTCCACATACTCCAGCAATCTGAGTCATTCAGCAGTATCATCATGACTGTTGTCTTATCTATGTTGACTTTTATTTTTTGCAAATATCTTTTGATAGCTGATGTTTATCAAATATTCAGATACTGAACAGATGCAACAGTAGCAGTAGCAGGTCCATCTTTTTTCGTCAGCTTCACAATCTTGCTCAAACTGATTTTTATTCTAAATCTGTTGCTTTCCTGGTTTAGCTTTGCATTTACTTTTTGTGTCATCTTTGGTTAGCAATAGGAAGTCAATGTTCTTTGTGAAACCCATGGCTTTTTATTGTTTATTCACAAAGCATAGCTCATTTTCCTCTGTCATATTGTGGTGCTAAGCTATTTCTGCTCCCAATTTTGAATTAAATACATTTGATGAGAGGGTTAATCTTTCTTATCTTGCTCTCACAGTCAAACTAAATGATGCCATTAACAATTCCTCTGCTCTCCTCCCAGTCATTAAATTGCTGTAGACATTTTATATCAGCTTCATTAATTTCTCGGCAATGCCAAATGGACTTAAAACTTGTCTTATCCCATTTCACTGGACATTATCAACAGTCTGATGCCTTTGAAATTGCTGTAGCAAGTTTCTTGTTTTTTATTCTTATGCCTGTTTAACATGAATCTTATGCTAAGGGCTGATCTATTTTTCCCTATTCTAATATACATCTGGCCTGTTGCTCTGCGAGCTCCACTTTATTCTTTCTTCTTTGTGATAACCCTCATGAAGAATTTTCCTGGCATACTCAATAGACAAATTCTCCTATAGCTCTTGTGCTCATTTTTGTCTTCTTTGTTAGAGGTTAATATTACTGTCACTTTCATGCATATACTGAGTAGTTGTTCATGGTAAATACCATTCAGTAGTCTTCTCTTGGATCTGTTGTGCGTTTCTCACCTACTTGGGTATATTGCAATTTACTGGCAGTGATTCCTTTTAAAAACTGTATTCAAAACAATAATTTTCCTTTGTGTCATTTGCTTTCTTCCATTTTGCTCTGTGACACTTCCCAGGACCAGTTTCTGAATGTTGTGTAGCTTTGAGAGATGTCTCCATCATTTATTCCTTACTTGTTCTCCATTATTTGCACACAATTGTCTTTTAACTCAAACATCCCATTTGATTACTCTTATCTTGGATCGCATTTCTCTTTACATATTCTTTACTTTCCTTGTTTACAGGCTAGTCAACCTTACTTTGATCCCTGGGAAGGTGGTGGAGCAACCAGTCCTGAATACCATTTCCAGACATGTGAAGGACAGGAAGGTTACTGAGAGTAATCAGCATGGATTTATGAAGGGGAAGTCATGCTTAATCAACCAGACAGCCTTCTATGATGAAATGACTGGCTTGGTGGATTAGGGGAGAGCAATGGAGGTTGTTTGCCTTGACTTTAGTAAGACTTTTGACACTGTCTCTCCTAACATCCTCATGGAGAAGCTGATGAAGTATTAGCTAGATAAGTGGACTGTAAGGTAGACTGAAAACTGACTAAACTACTGGGCTCAGAGGATTGTGATCAGTGGCATGAAATTCAGCTGGAGACCAGTCACTAGTGTTGTCTCCCAGGGGCCGATACTGGGGCCAGTACTGTCCAGCATCTTCATTAGTGATGTGGATAATGGAACCAAGTGCACCCTCAGCAAGTTCACAGATGACAAAAAACTCAGAGGAGTGGCTGATACACCAGATGGCTGCATTGCTATTCAGAGTGATCTCGACAGGCTCAGTAAATGGGCAGACAGGGATCTCCTGAAGTTCCTCAAAGGAAAGTGCAGAGTCCTGCCCCTGAGGAGGAATAACCCCAGGTGCCAGTACAGGCTGGGGACTGACCTGCTGGAGAGCAGCTCTGCAACAAAGGACCTGGGGAGTCTTTGTGGACAACAAGTTGACCATGAGCCAGCAATGTGTCCTTGTGGCCAAAAAAGCCAATGGTATCCTGAGCTGCATTAGGAAGAGCGTTGCCAGCAGGTCGAGGGAGGTGATCCTTCCCTTCTACTCAGCCCAGATGAGGCCACACCTGGAGTGCTGGGTCCAGTTCTGGGCTCCCCAGTACAAGAAAGGCTTGGATTTACTGGAGTGAATCCAGCAAAGGGCCACCAAGATGTTTAAGGGATTAGAGCATTTGGCATATAAGGAGAGCCTGAGAAAGCTGAGACCTGGAGAAGGTTCAAGGGAATCTGATCAATGTGTATAAATATCTGAAGTGAGGGTGTCAAGGAGATGGAGCGAGACTCTTCTCAGTGGTGCCCAGTAACAGGACAAGAGGCAATGGGCACAAACTGAAACACAGGAAATTCCACTTGAACACAAGGAAACATTTCTTTACTGTGAGGATGGAACAGGTTGCCCAGAGAGGTTGTGCAGTCTCCGTGTTTGGAGACATTCAAAACCCGACTGGACATGGTCCTAAGCAATCTGCTCTAGCTGACCTTGCTTGAGAGGGGTGTTGGACCAGCTGACCTGCAGAGGTCCCTTTCAACACCAACTATTCTGTGATTCTTCTTGCTTACCAGTTGTTTTTGCCTCCCTACATCCTCTGTTTTATCTTGGGTCAACCTACTGGGTTCATCTTTTCATACTGTTACCATTCAACTGCTTGCACCCAAATCTTCCATAAAAGCAGAACTAATCTAAAACTAGAACAGGAAAACAATCAGAGATGTAATGATCTTATAAAAGTCACCGTTACACAATTTCCAAGCATCTGAAGTTTTCTATTTGTGCATATCCCAGGTCTTAATTTTCATTCCTTTTTTTTCCTCTCAGAATGTTTCTTTTGATGCTTAAATTATAAACTAATCTGCTATCAGTTGTAATTTCCTTGACAATTCACTTTAATATACGCAAAATCTGCCACACGTAAAAAATCTAAGATTCTTTTGCATATCAGACTCTATCCAGACCAATTCCTTGGTGACATTCTGTCACGCTACAAAGGTTTGATAGTAATGACTGAGACAGTAACGTAATAAAAAAACTATGTTTACTTCCTCACTCAAACTCTTAGATTAGTAACATCCATTAAAATAATGCGATTACTAATTTAGAGATGATAGCCTGGAAAAGGATAGCCCGAAATTATCGATTACTGATTCAGAAAGGATAACCCAAAATCATCGATTACTGATTCAGAAAGGATAGCCTGAAACTGTCAGTTACCGCATTATTAATTTGAAGCACTGCTTATCCCTACTTGAAAGCTAACTTGTTCACTCTCCTAGTGAGAGGACTCTCAACCTCGAGGAGTTACCTTAACCCAGCGTCCCAGGAAAAGGGGAGGGGGGGGAATACTCACGGTCCAGCCGGAGAGGATGGTCAGGTCACGTTCCCGTCCCTGCTCAAACTCTCTTAGCTGCCAAGCGTCTTTTTACACGGCTGGGGCTCTGGGCAAACACTGCTTTTGCTGACTTTTTGCAAGTTTCACAATGACGGGACTGTTTGTCTGCTTGGGAGGACCCTGCTAGCGAGGCAAGACCACAACACCTCTCTATCGCTTTTCCACTCCCTGCAGGTCCATGCAGATTCCTTGGCCTTGTCAAATGGCAGAGTTCTTTAGCCATTAGCTCTTCTAGTCTGCAGCCTTGAGCATATCAGTTGGCAGACTTTTTCACTCCTGTTAACTCTTTACTCCCCCAACACATTCTTAACTGAAATAATTTATGTGTTATTTTTTTTTCCTCATAAAATAAAATGCAGTATCCGTTCTCCCGTTTCATTTTTTTGGCAGTATCCAAACCTGTTCCATTGATCCAGGACAAGAATTACAGTTTCACTTTTTTTTCGCCATGAAGTTTTCTATTTTACATGTTGCTTTTTTGAAAACATATTTTTCACTCAATCCTACCTTCTGAGAGGTAAACATAACTTTTCTCTAATTTATTGATAACCCAGATGATGTATTTTTCATAAATCCAGAGAAATGGATTTAGGACAAATGGAATCCAAAGCCATACCACAGAGCAAAATACAGAGAACAGTTATACAAAGATACTGGAACAATTGCTAGATAAAACATATTCCATACAATCTAAAAACAAGTTAATAAAAGATAAAAAAGCCAAAATAATTCAAATAATTCAATAATCCCCCCTCTACAGATAGCTATGGATTAAATGATAATCACCACATGTATTCTCAGTATTTTTATGTGAAGTGCATCTCTAATTCCCTACGTATCCTCCAGCCCTTCTGTATGAGGCTGTCATTCAAAATTGTCTTCAAAAGTCTGATTTCTGTTTTCAAGCTGATCCTTTCTCCTGCCAAGTATTTGATAGGTTTGCTTTGGCACATTCTTCATGTTGCTTAAGTTCCTTCCTGTGCATCAGGGTCCACAGGTCATCTTCTTCTATTCTCTAAATTCTGCAATAATAAACTAGGGGTCATTCACTGGAACTAGTAGGAGACTTCTTTAGAACAGATTTTTTTTTTTTTTTAATGCAGCAGGTAGTGCTATTACCACTTATAGTCCAGTTTACCTAATTATTATTAATTCACCTTATTAATACAATTAAAATTGTTATACACCAAATTCCTAGCATCTATCCCTTTTTCTGGTGTTATGCTCACCCTACTTATGCATTGCTATGGCAAGCTGCCAGTATCCCAAGAACTTTGCTGGGACAGGTACAATGTTGATAGTGGGAGTTTCTTTATCCTCAGGATTATTTATTATTCAAGGATTTATCCTTGAATCTGCTCAGGGTTATTTTTCTATGTCTAAACCTCATACATGGTAGAGTTGTATTATCTATTTTCTGCAGATCCCTGTGGTGGTTACATGAAGATTACATAGGCTTGTTAATCCTTTTCTTTATATGTTATGATTTTCTTCACATGTTAAGATAAGCAAAACTTAAGGTAGATGTAAGCTAGGTAATAGCATAACTTTAAAAAGCTCAAAATTACTGGACAAGCAATAGACCTGGCCATTTTGCTATAACAGCTAGCACAAGCTAAACAACAGATATCAGATCATAAAACAAGTCAATACCACAGCAGAAGTTTCTTAGATAATTTTGCAAATACATATAAAATCAAACTGAAATATATTTAAGATCAGACTAGTCCAGACAAAGCCTGGCAAATCCTGAGACCTGCTCTGGCTTATTATTGTTTTAAAGCCTGAGGCTTTAAACTTACTAGCGCTTGGCAACATCAAATTATCTTTGCCACAGGGTCACACTTCACAATTTACTTGCTTCAAATTACTCATTCAGCTACTGCCTATCTTAGGGACTTCTCTAAAATCTTGCCATATTGTTTTTCCCACTATTACATTTCTGAATAGGGAAAATTACTATACTTCCCATTGTCTTTCACTTTGGTTGATTGCACACCATTCCATTATTATTTATGCTAGTTTTACAACCTTATTGCAGGAGGGCTTATTGTCATTAATTCAATCAAATACGTTGTTAGCACTGCTCAGACAAATGTGATAAGAATCTTATCTCAAGCATTACAAAGTACAACTATTCTTTAGCAAGAATAAACTGTTTCAGTGAAGCAGAAGAGATATTGCTCATATAAATTCTCACAATTTTTTGCTTGTTTTTGATAAACCTGATTTTATCACAGAGACTCTTGTACCAATTCTCTCTTGCTTGAATGAAATCTTGCCTGATCAGTTGACATTTATAGTTCTCTTTTTCTTTGGATCCTTTCCTGAGTAGCTACAACATAAGTATGTTCACATGAGGTAACAGTGTGTTGTTACTCGTAATTACTTACTTCATTTACAGGCTTTATCCTATCCATTAGTCGTACATTTAGCTGCATAAATCCCTAAGAGAGCCATAAGTTTCTTAACTGGTGTGAAAAGAATTACCATGAGATGTATACTTATTTCCCTTCCCCTTTTTTTCTCCCCTTATAAATCCACATGGAGATGGAGTAGAACTCCCCAAAATAAGCTCCCTGTTTTTCCACTTCTTACTCTCAGTGCGCTACAATGTACAATTGTGAACTCCAGTCATCTAAACTGCAAGTACAGTAGTAATGATAATAACACCTAGCTGTCCTGTAGGGTTTTGCATAAACAGATTTCAAAAGGTTTTGCAAAGGAGGTCAAAAGCATTATTATTATTAAAATAAACCATATGCAAATACCTTTTTAAATAGCAAAGTATGTTAATGTATTAAAAAGAATCCTAGACTAAGGCACTTTCAATTTAAGACAATATTCAATACAGAGAGAAGTGTTGATTTGTGTCACAGGAAATTTAGCATTTTATATATTAATTATTTACTGAAAAGAGTCACATTTCATAATTCCTTTTCCTATTGGGCTTCAGAGTAAGCAATGTCTGATCTAATAATGGTATAAATATTAGTTGTGCAGTTACTATGTGTAAGTAATAGTATTGTGTTATTATAGTTCTGATAACACAAATGGAGGTCCTTTTACAAAGAGGAATAAGCATCTGGTAAGAATTTTCACAATAGCAATCTTCTGTAACATTACCTATAAAACCCAGAAGATATAAAATGAGATTTATAAACATATGCAGGATTTTTTCTGTATATTTTTCAGAGTTTGCAATGAAACTTAAGATTTATGAGAATGTTTTTCCTTCTTCATGGAAGTCTAATATACATCCCTTGCTATTTGAAATTAAAGATGAATACACATACTTAGACTCATGCACATTTTTTCTAGGTACCGCTGAATGAAACTGTATCAGACTGTATCTCCCCACAAACAATTCCTGCCATTCCAAACAGGATAGGTTTCCTTCCTATCTTCTTTGCAGAAAGTGACATGAAGATTTTTGTTCTTTACAGGGAACTAAGAAGCTTTTTGTCAGAAAACTGTAGTCTAAATTCCAATGTTGTCTTTGCTTTTACGGCAAGCTACAGAAGGTCCTGTAGTTGTCTTCCTGCATTTCTAAAGAAGTTACTCTCCTACTGTATGTGAATTTTCCTGTGCCAGCCTTTCTTCCTTTATAAAATTGTTCAATTATTTGAAAATTGATTTCGATTTTGAAGTGCAGCAAATATCGGACAGGTCTTTTGTTCTTGTTTGTACTTTCTTATACCATGTATAAGCGTGCTATTGCAGAGTTCATAACCAGGGATGGGCTGGTTGTGAGTCTCAAGGTCAAGGCTGGAGGGAGAGTAACACGAGGGGTAGGAACTGCTACAGCCTGCCTGACTCGGAGGAGTGGATAAGGTATTCTACCAACAACCACCAAAACCTCCTGTTTGCATGTACCTTTCCTCATGAGGACTTCAACCTTTCAGACAACTGCTGGGAGGCTGAATGCACCGTTACAGAGGCAATCCAGGAGGCTACTAGACTGTCTTGGTGAGAAACTGAATGTGAATTAAGTAAGCTTTAAGATCTGATCTCTCTCTGATTTCTGCATTTTTTTTTATCAGTAGTTTGTAAGTGAATTCCAACTTTGTACATCTTGTAGATATGCTTTCTTTTCTTTCATTTTTCATTGTCTTTTTTAGGATATTAAGTCGTCAGTTTTGATATAAAGAATGGTACCAAGGTAAAACTGAAGGACTACTGGGAATTTTTTTTCTCATAGCTGTGTTACATTTAAAATCTTGCTCTAGGCAAAATGCAACACTCCATATTAAAATGAAACTAAGAACTATATTGTTAATCTATTTTTTTTAAGTGTCTAATAGTCCAGTTTTTCAAATTATTGTAGAAAAGCCTCAATAATACAGTTAAAGTGTACAGACCAAAAAGACCCCCTTACTAGTATTTATCCCCTTCCAATACTAGTATTTATCCCCTTCCAATGTTATTCTGCATCCTAAATTTGACAGCTTCTTTCTCATGAAGAATGGCTGAAGGTTATGACCAGTTGTCATCATCTGGAGGTCTTCCTTTTAGTAATATGACTTTCATGGTGGGGGTTTCTTCCTCTTCAGTCTTGGGACCACTTGTATTTATTTTTATGTTTTCTTAATAAGTTCTACCTCCTTCTCACTGATTCTCAGCTCTAGTCCAAAAGCTGCCTTAGATGTGCAGCGTCCCTCAGTCTTAGATAACAAAAGGCTCCTATGTGTTTTAAAATCAGGTTTTGTCAGACATTTACCATGGGTGGTATTCACAGAGCTTAAGCTAAAACAGGCCAGGCAATAGTCACTTGACCATTAGACAAGTAGTAAATTAAGGTAAAATCAACTCAGCCCGAGGCAAGCCCAGGAAAATCCTGAGACCCTGCAGTGTCAGATCAATACAAAGCCTGTGACCTTCTACTAGTAATGGCAAAAATAATAATTACAGACTGTGGTAAAGGTATTTATTCTTGGGGATTTAGAGAGGACAAAGGAATGAGATGGTAATCTTGAACTTCACTCTGTTATAAAAGCAACCCAAAATAATTTTATGTTTCTTTACATGTCTTCCATTTGCTAAAGTCTTTCTTAATTGTGGTGTCCTGCTGGTTTCATCAAAGCTCTCCTTGGATGGTTTAATATGAAAAGATTTGAGAAATTATTTCTTCCACTTTTACCTTATGAGACTCCATGATCTCTTTTTGATTTAAGAGTCGAAATAGTAATCATGGCTATTTTTTAAAAATCTAGTAATGGCTAAAACAGTGGATTATTGTAACTCTCACAATCTAGGCTTGGATCTGGAAGTGCCATGGGGGCCTCAGTTTGAGCAGAAATAGCAGAGCATCTTCCCACCTCCATCTCCGTTTGTCTCCATCTCCATCTCCCTCTCCCTCTCCTCTCCTCTTGTCTCTGCTCTACTCTGCTCTGCTTCACGCCTCTCCTCTCAGCAGACCACCTAAGTTTACCAAAGCTCAGATAGGCTTTGGTAAGCTTGGGGAATTTGGGAGGGGCTATGTTGGGGTAAACAGCTGACATTCTGTGATCTGTAATACACCTAAACTTAGTGTTCAGCTATGTGTCCTTTAAAGTCTATGATTCAAGTGTAAAAAAATTTAGTAAGATGAACAGATACGACATACTTTATAATCTAATGTCTCTGAGGTTTCAAATAGTATCATGGTATCTAAATGCCACACGGAGAAGAAGATCTAAAAGTTTGCCAATGTATCTGGGAGTCTGTATCAGTAAATATTAATGTTTCCTGTCAATTAAAGATGTGCTGATCTGATTGAGCAATATTTGCTCCAGAATAAGAGGCATAAAAGAGTAGATTTGCACTGTCTTTTTGTTTCTGAGCAGCTGAAGATATTAATTTGACTCCTCCCTAGGTAAAATGAAAGGGACTTTGCTTGTGGCTCACAGTCTTGACAGGCAGCTACTTTTATCGATCTCTCATTCTCCTTCCTCACGTTATTCAGTAAAGCAGGAAATAAAGTTGTTTATGTAGCTGCTACACAAGGCTTTTCTCTGTATAGTTAGATTGTAGTTCTATCAGGTTTCTGGTGTTTTTTTTCACTGACATATTTTTTCCAGCACTTTTCTTTGACTTTTAAATTTATCAGAAGAAAAATTGCTTTTCACGCTCATCTTTCATGTAGTTAAACTGCATACACATTTCAATATGGTATGTGCCCTGTAATAGTTCTACCTATCTGAGCTCCTGAGTACAAATCAAAGGTGCTAAACTTTGTTATAATATTTGAGTGCTTGCCAGGAAATGTCATTATATGGTAAATTTGTTTTAGTGCTTTGGCTATGTTATAGAGTTGGGACACAAAATGGACTCCAAACAATATAGTTCCGAGAAGACTCTGGATATTGTATCTCATGAAACTTTGAACTATTTCAATTAATATAAAGAAAGGAGTAGTGAGATTGATTGATACTTGCCTAGCTAGAAGAAATACGGAAAATGAATTCAGCAAGCCTAATTCTAGTCACATCACCTGGGCTTCCATTCCGTCTGTACAGCTGGGTGCATGGTTGAAAATGCTGCTTGATTTTGTAAGTCTGTCCATTATTTCATGTTGTCTGGAAATATTTAGAGAGGAATAGGCTATTAAACTGAAGTCATAAACTCTTACTGTACAGTGTCAATTCCCAAGATTCATGTCTTATGTATTAGCAATTCAATTTTTTCAGAGTTCAGCTTGCTGGTTACTTTATTCTACCATGAGCAAACTTAACAGCTTTATAGTTGGTCTCTCTGTCTGGGTCATTTGTGTAAATCAGCAGTAATATGTAGCCTGGTTCAACTATTGATCTCTCTAGAGCCCCATGGAACATTTCCTCTAACTGGGAGTTTTAAATCCTACTGCTACTTGTCTGCATTTTGGTTAGCCCTGAAATATAGTCTACTGGTGTCAAAACCCATTTAATGCTTTCAGCGCCTTTGTCCATTCCATATTTTTCTCACAATGAATAATGCAAATTTCCTCTTCATATAAGTGCATTTAGTGCATTTATTTTTAGCAGTTTGGCTTTTTGCTTTACTTTTTTTTTTTTTTACTATTTTTATAAGCTTTATATGTTTTAGAACAGGTGCTACTGTTCTGAATGCAAGTAATTTGCTTTGAGCTGATGAGTTTACTAAAGATATAGAGAAAGGATAATATTAAAATCATTGTAAATAACCACTAACAACTCTAAATTTCTTAACTGAAGAATAAAATTATATTAACAAGAGTTTGTTCTTTTACAATGCATGCTTAACATTTACCTTAATTTCAGGTTTATTTTGTTTATGGTGCTTACTAGGAACATAAAATGAGACAGGAGCCCTGCACATTCACCATCATTCTTGTTAGTGGCTTATGTCAGGATATCCCCATACCAAGGAAAGATGGCAGTCTGCGATGCTGGTAGTTCCCCTGACAAATAAGTGTGCTAGAATAAGACGTGTGGCTGTCTAATTCTACATTTTGGTTTTGTATGCGTGCTTAAAATGAAACACAAAAAAGCCCAACTCATTGGACTTCTTAGATGGGAAATGTCTTACAAAACCACACTTCTTTTCTGGGGAGAGGAGCAGACGAAAGAGAAGTGTACACGATCCACACTAGTCACTTCACCTAACACTCCCTGAGAAGATGGTCAAACATTACCCTTAAAATTAATCAGAGAGCCTGTATAGAGTAGAATGACACAAGAAAGCAGTTAAGGATATGTCAAAGAAAGTTGGCTATTCAGCTTTCATTGTGACTCTTTCCAGCTGTGCCCTCCAGAATATCCGTTTCGAGACTGAAGAATGAAACATCTGAGCACTGAGAAACAGCTAGCAAAATGTGTGTAGGGTGCGTGTCTGAAGAAGGGCTGCTTATTTGTCTAGGTCTTTCAATTGTAACGCCATCATCTTCAGTGAAAACTCAGTTTTAAGACTGCATTTTTCTTCATCCTCAGTGTCAAGTTTTCATGGTAGGATGTCTGTGTGAATAGATAGCAATATCACATCTTTCAGCATCTGAAACATTTATAGCTCTAATAAAGTTGATACTTTCACATCACACTTTCAGAAAATAATTGCCATTTTAAGCTAAAACCAGACCAGAATAAACCAATTGCTATAGTTACATTATTGTATGACAGTATGCTCCGCTATTTGTAGAGTGTGCATGATATTTCTCCCTTCAGGATAATTATATTTTACATTGAATACGTCAACTGAAATTGCATAAAAAGATTTCAAAAAGATGAATACTTTCTGAAGTTCAAATGAGTCTTTTGGAAGGAAGTTCAGGATAAGTGCTCTCATCCTAAAATTAATTTCCCCTTTTTTTCTAGCTTATATTTGCCTTTATTTATGAATTCTAATATAGAAAAAGTTGAAAGACAAAGTCATTTTACTTTCCTATTTTGCATGATAGAGGCAAAACAGAAATACAGAATGGAGGCAATGACTGGGATAAGTAATTCCTATTTCTCCAGTCCTTTTCAAATAAAGGAAATGTGGGCCTAAACCACACTTGCTCAGTGCTGTAAAAGAACGTAAAACTATTGATTATTCCTATAAATATGTCTTAAAAAGAAAATATCCTTCCCAAATTTCAAATATGTTATCCAATAAAACAACCCAAATATTACTAACTTTGCCTTATAGAAAGAAAGATTAATAAACCAAGATCTGCTAATATACTTTAAACAGAGTAAGACCAAAAGAACCACCTTACCACAACAATTTAAAAATACCCTAGGCCCAAAGCCTCGGTCAGTAGTCAGCAATAGTCAATAGATGTTTATGGAAGCAGCATAAATAAAATGCATTTATTACCCTTTCCCTAGTTTTTTAGTGCAATAAGGAGCTGAGGGAATTCTTGAGCTATTCAAGGATCCATTCTCCATAATCCATCTTAAGTTTTATTGATAGGCTTACGTAGTTTTGCCTTCAGTACATTCTGTGGCAGAAAATTCCACAATTCAGTCTTGTATCATGTAGATTTTTTTTATTTAATTTAAATCTGTTTTCTCATAATCCTATTAGATGACTTCCTTTTCTTACATAAATTATTACATGTTTATTCACTTGCCATATCCCAAACACAATTTTATAGATTTTACATGTCTTCAGTGTTTTTATTTCCATTATGTTTAATCATATCTATTAATACCATTAATTTTAACATTTTTGTTGGGGAGACAATTTCAAAACAATGGTAACTGATTTTACTACAAAGTCCTGAGGGTAGTTCACAATTTTGAATATCTCACCATATATTTTTTCTTCATTTGTACCTTTCTAAGATACTTCTCAGCTTAAAGGTATCCATAAGATTAAAAAAAAAAAAAAAACAGAAAAAGGGAAAATAAAAAAAGTCGCAAGTATAAGAAGCATATTCAGAAAAAAAAAGTCTAAATATAAGCAAAAATATCTTGGCAGTGCAATGTCCTGTACATCTAAAAGAAGATGAATCTTGGTGATAAAACATAAAAAACATATTCTTTGTATTTTTCATTGTTAAATTGTGCAGATCTATTTTTTTCATCATAATACCAATATCATCCTCCAAAAGCAAAATAGCCATGAGCTTCATTACTGACTGAATGTAAAAAAGCAGCAGCAAATCATCTTTTATGTCCTTTGATTTTAGAAGTGAAGATAAAAGAGGAAGAACGAAGTAGTAGTATTGCTTGTATGGCTAAAACATATTTCAATTCAATGTATTTCATAGTTGGTTCAGTGTATGTTCCTTTTGTTTTCACTTTCAGAAAATTAAAGAGCTTACATTTTCATATCTCACAGGTCACAGAAAACATGTTTTCCTTCAGTGCTGCGGTATTCTCTCAGATCTAATTTCAGAATGTAAACTAGATGCAGAATTTTCTGTGTATAAAACATTTGTTAGGTAGTTATGTAGGACAACATACATACGTATGCATGTATGTATGTATGCATTTCAAAACTCCTTCTCAATAAAGATCTCCAGTTTACTTCTCTAAAGCTTTCAACAAATATTATTTTTCAACTGAAAAGTGAATTTTCCTCTTATCTTTCAGAAATATTCACAAAAGTTCCGCAAATATTAGTGCACAACAATCCATGCTCCACACGTTAATTGTCCGCCTCCAGCTTCTCCTAATACTTGACTGAAAAAGCATATTATCCTGTTAAAATTACCTGCTAAAAAGTACAATTTTTTCTTAGCTCAAGCCAAAGAAGCTTACTTTACAGTGGAGGTCAGATTCAGGTCCTTGATGAGAATCAGGAAAACAACAATTACACTGCCTCTCCAGCTAAGGATTTTGTGCTGTTTCCTGTAACTGAAACATCTGAACCAATTCAGTATAAAATCAGTCTTAATAGTGAAGGCTGCGATTCATCCAGTCTAACCTTAGGCATCTAATCGATGTGCTAAGTTGGAAGTGCATTAGCTGTGGGCTGCATACATTGATAATGAAAAGAGACAGACACCTCCTGGTTGTGATTCAATCCACTTTGATCTGAATTGCACTCTGCAGGTGCTGATCTCATAAATACTTGACTACGTAGGGACTCCAGCGTGATTATACCCCTAACTTGAAAGTCTCAATAAGGTGTCCAGCACTAGCTTAGAGGAATTTGGGATGATGGATTTTGCTGCATAGATGAACATTCATGAGTAAAACCATGACGGAACAGTGAAGCCTAATTCAGTCTTCAGATATGGGAAAGTATCATTCATTTTGTAGGTTGATTTTCTCTGGGCATTATCTATTCTGAAGAAAAAAATAAGAGTGTATCTTTCATATTGTCCAGGTATTTAGTCCAGGCTACCCGTTCATATGAAGAAGGTTCAAACTATGACACTTAGCTGCTTTTCCAATATGTGTTAAAATGATTCTCACATGCTTATAACATCCTCCTAAAGGATTTTATAGGTCATAAACCACTTTTCAGTGAATTGTGCAAATTTAAACTTCACATTTCTGAGCAAACTAATCCTGTTTGTTATAGCTTTCATCTTTTAGCTTTGCGCACTTTTGCATTCATGCTATATTGACTTAGAAGTGATATAATTTTCTAATATTAATAGGTTTGAGAAAGTTTTATGTAGCTTCTCAGCCAGATTTCTATTTTCAGAACAAATCACATTTGCTTGATATTTCTGTGGTTCGGGATACGGGATATAATCTTTCTTTTTCTTCTCCATATATTTAGAAGGTATGTCATTGTTTTGCCTAACGATTTCATGTAACAACCTCTTATACTTTTAGTTTGACTAATACTATCCAACATATTCAATTCATTGATTTTTGCCTTCATTTTTTGCCTTACCCATGTTTCTATTTTGTAAGGATTTTTCTCTTTACTCAAGCTATAAGAGCATTCCATAGCATACTTTTAATTGCCTGATAATCTTGGGTGACCGTTTTTGTAGCTACCATCTTTCTTGAAAGCTGGGATAAATCTACACAAAGCTGGATCAACTCAGCTAAAATGATTATGCTATCAGGTCCTTACTGTTAGACAAGTTTTCTTAGTTAATCTTTTAAAAAACACATATAAAACTGAACCTTTTCCCCCTCCGCAGCAAAGCACACTTTTCAAACTTCCATATATATATATTTTTTCTAACTGCTTATGTTAAGGAGCTAAAAAATTGCATGACCATATTATACTGGTTCCAAATCATTTTCAGAAGTGAAGCTGTCTATGTTTTAATCCATTGTTGACTGGATCCACTAACATCTGTTCCTAATGCTATAAAATGTTCTGTAATCTGTCTCACTGCCAGTTTAACTATAGATCACAGGTTCTTCTGATCTGCTGAACAAGTCAGTTTGCATTTATATTTCAAATAATGCACATTACCTATGCTGCTGAAAGTGGCAAGTGTCATGACCTTCAAAATTCTAGGGAATACTTCAGATTAAAGGATAGTGCAGAGGGAATAGACCTCTCATCTCAATACTACCAATTCCATTTTGAAGATGGTGATTAGTTTTTAATATCATTAGGTTAAGCTGAACTTTCCTAAGCTTCAGAGCAAAAAGCTGTTCTTAAAATGCCATGTCTTGACCTAAAGATGACTTTTGCTAAGAATTCCAGTGGGATGCTTTTTATAGACCAAATGTAGCACTTTTGCTATGAGTTCCTCTTTTCTCCCCAAAGCAAGTAAACTCATATATATGCAGAAATAAAGGAAACTGTAAAAAGTTTTGTTTGGTGGCCTCTGGCAGACTTAATCATCCGGAAGATGAAAACCATGTTATGCATCTTCATAACTATGGTTTCTTACAGGCACAATAGCATATAACTAAATGAACACAGCATCTGTTCCTGTATGCCTAGGTTCATACGTTTTAAATGCTAAGTAATTAGTTTAAGTTTTTGGATTCTCCAGAAGAAACACCACTTAGAATTCTGCTCAGGTCTATGGCAAACATTGCAACTAATTTGGAAATTGAGGTTTGAACATTCAGAAAGAATACTGAATTGTCTGGAGTATTACAGTGATCTTCTTTACATTTCAGCCACGGTGTCTGTTCAAACTCATCTTTAATTAATCATTTCTATTTCTATGCAAAGCCATGTTTTTTGGAATCATTAGTGAAAATCTGAAGTTTGATGTAATTTTATTTAAAACCGTGGATAAGATTTTAATGAAGAAATTGGCAGACATATTCTGTTTTCCCAGTTATACTGAGGGAGAGTCTTTAATTTAAGGCAGTGTGTTATCCTAATCACAGATTTTATAGTATAGAACAAATTTACATGCATGTTCAGGGTACCAAAATAACACATCCCGGAGGAGTTCTCTTCCTAAAGAAGTTAATGCCTTCATGTTTCCCTTCCTAAGTACAATTCAAAGCATAGTGTTGACAGAAAATTTCATTACATTTATGTACATAGTGATGGCAAGTTATATGACAAAAGACCTTTTCACATGCCATTAACACGGACATTGATTCATTCTACAATTATATAAGCAATAGATTACAATTTACAATGAGAGATACATATTCTAAATCAGAGAGAGGAAAGCAACTTAAAAAGTCTTTCCAGCGTAATGTTTTTAGCATGCAAGGTGTTGAAAGCAAAATCTATCAAAAATACATACAGAAAAAATGCAGAATTCTTAACAAGTATCTTATTCTTTTTTAAGACCTAGGCCTTGGTGTCTCATAATTTACTCTATTATATTTACTTAAAATACTCTTTAAATAGTAAAGTCATAACAAAAAAAATGAAATAATATTTTGAAAAAAAATTGAAAAAATATTTTTAAAACTAAATTAAAGTTATGTAGCAATCCCAGACATAAATATTTATAAGTGCTTTTAACACTCAGAACAGAGGAAAAGACTTTCCCAGACTATGCAGTTTAAAAAAACTGTAACATTATTTTATTTTTAAATGTCAGAGAGTTCCTTTCTTTTTCTCCCATTTGTTTTTGGGGGAAGAATTCTCATTATTTGACTGATGTCTATGGCTTTTCCTTTAGTGGTTTGAGTCTGCTCTTCAGCAAGAAGATTCTCATTCATGGTGAAGTGGTTACTAAAAAGACAACAGGGGATGAAAACAATATTAGCTATTTTTTCCCCTAGAAAAACAGTTATATTCTTGTTTTTTATTTTAATTTTTATTTATTTAAAAATACTACCTGGCACAATGGCAGTCCAATTTTAAAGATAATTTGTGTTGCTGATGTTAAAGGAATTATGAATTATTAGGCAAACAAAATGATAGTGGCCAAACTACAAAGACTTACTATGTTTCAAAACTTATCTGAGTTCTAGAAAATAGTCTCCAAAGAACTTTGGACATTTATTTCTTTTCTTCAATTTCACAAAATAAGAGTAATGCCATCATGAAATTTTCATGCTAATTTACCCAGGTTTTATTTCAATAGTTTTGAAAGTGTTCAGCAGTTGAATATTTAACAAGCATTTTTGTCCAACCTTGCTGAAATTCAGTGTGAACATAAATGTATCATTCCTGATTCACTGCTGGTGTAAAATCTTTCGTATTTAATGAAAGTATGTGCAAGAAGCATTCTGTCTCAGCTAGATATAAATGAACTTCAAGACTGAAACACTCGGAAGTTTAAATACAAATATAAATATTCTAAAAACCTCTGAGTCTGTAATATTCGATCTGGAGTTCATGTGAATAGTTTCCTCAGATTTATTAAAAAGATGTTTCTATTTTTTTTTCTTAAGAGATTCATTTTTTCTCTATAAGAACAACAGGTCATCACTCCGCTGCCAAGGGTAAAAAAATCATACACAAAATACAGTAAATTAATCATAGTTAAGGCAGTGAATATTTCTGTACTTATTGGCAGAGGATCTTATACCACTTTCCTCCCACACAGAAGTATTGAAAGTCATAAGGTTTTAATATTTGTAGTTCTTTGAGACTCTTTGAAAGAGCTTATAGAATGCAAAGCTTTATTTCATACTTTTTATTATTTATTATTATATTATCTTGCCCTCCTGTTCTTCAGAGAGTCCAAATTCTTACCAATAATCCTTCAGATACAGAACTCCGCAATGGAAAAATCTTTAGTAGTTTTATGTTGAGACGATGAGACACAAGGAATACTTTTATTTCTTCTTGCATTTGCATGAGTAATGGGCAAGTACCACTGGCATGGATTTTAGTATACTGGACTTCAAAATCACCATTTTTCTCAGCTTGGAACATTTATTTGCATTTCCGTTGACATGCATCTTTTTTGTTTCTGTTAACGATTCTGTTTACTATCTGCTATTCTGTTATCTCTGTCTGCATGTGAAAAGAAGACTGAAATAGGTGGACATGAGCAATGGTTATTAATTCGGGGGGAATAAGTGATGTCTGCATAAGCTGTTGGATAACTGAGTGCTTGCCTAATTTACAAATCATTATTAAGAGCTGTATTCCTAAGAATTAGCGAGATATTTGCTAATWTTGCTAATTTTTACAGTTTCTTTAATTTAATTACTCTTTATCATTTTGATTTTGATAACAGCTGTGAGTAGCAAGTTTGGATGGGTAAGGCTGCTAGGGAAAGAGCTACAGGGAGCTGATTTGAAATGCGAAGAAGTAGTATTGCTGTAGAAAGTGCTTTACAGTAACAGTAAGATGCAGGGAAGATTGTTTTAAGTCAAAATATGCTTTGGATCTTTAAGTGTGATGTCGCCTCTGATCTTGTTTCAAATGATTATATGCTCTTCTTAACTTTAGGTCTATGAGTAGAATGTTTCCATGATGGGAACAGTTAGAATCGCAGATTCTTCTGAATTACAGACACAGTCTGATTCTGCATCAATCTGTTATGACTTCCATTAAGAGAAGAATCACCATGGTCCTACAGAATCTTGTCAGTCTGTTCTGGTGATCATAAGGATACTATCTGGAACAAATGATTTTCTTCCACTACACAGTTGGTTTTGGCAGTTCAAATGACACCAGGTACCTGTTCCCCAGAATACATGAAAAATATCATGCTGGTCCGTTTTAGCTAAGGACTGCTTTTTCCTATCAAGTAGTGATGTTTGTACACAAGCATAAGAAGTTGCAAATGACATTAACTCCCAGGAATAAGATTTTACTCATCTCCCACTAGCATGTAATACCAAGCATCATCACATCACCATTTCAACTAACTTCAAGATCATAAGCTTTAATTTGTTTAAATAGGATTCGATCATGTATCTTAATTCCTCATAACATATGAACATATGAATCCTAATGAAAAAGAGCCTAATGAGTAGCAAGATGTTTCACGGTTTATAATACTGTATCACTATTTGTAAACTACATTTGACCATAGAAATAATGGATGTGTGGCAGAATCAGCTGCTGTGCATAACCAGTCAAAATCAACCCAGTTATGCTAAGGAAAGCAGTTTTGGAGGGCTAAATTAAGGTAGAAACATCATGATTAGGTTATGTAGCACTGAAACAGTCATAGAATGATCACTAGAAAACATGATATGGACAGGCTTTGAGAGTAGCATACCTGCATTATATCAGTACTGATCATAAGATGGAGGTAAGCTATCTCCATTCTGAGATGCATTTAGACACTTTAATGAGCAGCTGGGATGTGCTAATAAGCCAGCTTCAGCTGTGGACAGACCTGACACGACTACCTGCACTTTACATGGGTAGACATACCCAAATTTGCCTTAGATGGTATCTTAGGTTCTACTCTAGTGGCTTATGGCAGTAATGGATGGAATCACAACGTAAAGCATAATAATGGTTTTGAATGGGGTCCTTTGATATCAGTATTTGCAACATTCTGAGTATTCCCTAATAAGTATAGGATAATGGAATTTTTTTGTAAGACGAGGACTGCCTGAATTTATCTGTGGGCTAGCAAATATTATTCTTTCAGAAGACTAGTTTGCGTAAAAAATCCAGACACAATAAAGCAGAAACTCAGAGAATTCAGCCTTCACTTAAAAGTGTTTGTTATTGTGATTACCTTAATTACTGTGGATTGAACTGTAGCAGCCAGCAGGGCCCCAAGCAAGACTCAGATCTTGGTGCAGCTATATGCTCAGATAATTGTTCCGCTATATGACTTGGAATGAGAGAAGCAGACAAGCCTCAGGAAGGTCTATAATGAGATGGAGTGAGTTCTCAATAAGTGTGCTAGAATGTGTGGCCTCCCTATGCTTCCTGGGGTTTCTGGAGGGACAGATGATTTGCATGAGGCATAGCATGAATATGTATTCTGCTTGCCTTCTCATTCCTTCCTTCTCCTTTTCTCTCACCTTCTATTTCACTGTTTGCCTTACAGCTCTTTCGGCATTGAGCTCCCTGAATATCAAATAATAGCTAAATCTTCAGCTACTATAAACAGGTTCCTTTGTCTCCAGTGGAACTATGCTAATTTTCACCAGCTGAAAATCTGAGTCTCCTTCTTATCACCTGATTTATTTTATAGCCCTATTTCATATTTGCATAGAACTCCTCAGCTAATAATTTTTTTATTATGAGGAAAAATGCTTCCACACTGGGAGCATCATTTACTTGTGGTTCTTTTACAGTGATAGCAAGACAATAACGAGAATCATGATTATGTCGTACTGGAACACACATGCTAGTGCGTTCCTCTGTGTCTGGGTGGCTGGAGTGGCTGGAATGTTTCTAGGGAATGGCTCTTATCTTTAGATATCTCATTAAATGTCTCCGTTGTGTTAGTTTTAGTACTAATTTCATTGTGCATAGATCTTTTAGTGTGTTTTGTGTTTTTTTCTTTCTTTCTTTTCTGGAGTTCTCTTCCTAGTTTGATAAAACAAAATGAGGAAAAGGAATATTTTTAGGGCAATCATTTTATTTTTTTTTCTTGACTGGGCTAATATAGACTTATCAAATACTGTATAATCATGACACCCATCTGAGGCTTTCTTCTCAATGCATTGTTTAATTACAAGAAAATAGCCATTTAGGCATAGAAAGAGATTTTCTGGAAGGAAGAAAGGATGACCATTTTGTCATCAATCCTGAATGTACTTCATTTATCTGACAAATTGTTTGCTACGTATGAGTTATGGGCCAGAGCATGTGTTGCCCTCTTTGTCAGAAAAGATGGCAAATAGATCAATCTCTTAATGAGATGGCTGGTGAAAAAGTAAGAAGAAAAAGAGCTTTACGTTGTTTATTAGCTTTTCCTATGCTTTTAAACATGTATAAATACACATATGATCACCCATCCAAATCACAATATTCAGGGAGTTAATGTTTTTTTCTTATTTGTCCCAAGCCTTAATGCTGTGAGTTTTTACTGAAAACTCAGATTCCTATTTTTATACAACAGCATAGTGGTTACAGAATTCACCTAGGAGGTGAATTCAGTAAACCAGGGGAGCCACCTAGGTCCCATTCACTCTTCTGTAAAAATATTCAAATCCCACATCTACTATGTTCCAAAACACTTGGAGCAGTGAGAAAGAGGAGAAAAATCTCTGTGCCTACCCTTGAATCCATGCCACCGTTAATGAAGCCAAAGAAGGAAGTCTTCCTTTGTAATGTACTTTCTCATGGAGTCCTGGCTGGCAGACACTACTACAAGGACAACTGAGGTATTTTATCTAAAGTTCACAGATGCACCACATCTTGGTGGTTAACATACTCTCTGAGAAGTTTTGAATCCCTTTGGCAGAAGAGGGAATTGGGCTTTTTTTTTTTGCTTCCTGGGAAAGTGCAGCCACTACCAGGTTATCATATAAAATATTTATATTAGAGAAGAATGTCTGAAAATAATGATTTTACATCATGAGCTAGGCACTGACTCTGAGAGAGATTGCAGAGGCATTTAGTTTTACCAGACAAACTATATAGGAGCATGGGCACATTCTGGGCACCATTCTAGGCTCTAGAGTGGGCAAGTGAGGGCCCAGTGCCTAATATTTTGGTGTCTATCTCTGTTTGCAGGTCTAGTTATAATTTATAAGACTGAATTTTATATTGTGGATGAAAGAGTGCAAGATGATCACTTGTTTTCTCCTACAAAGCAAAACTAGTTTTCTACCTTGTCTGAACTGCATTACTGAAGATATGAGGCCGTTTATAGAGGTCAGCATAATGAAAAGAAATAGATTCTTTTAAACACCTTGTTCCATTCCATGGAAGATATCCAGTGTGATCAGCAATCCCTTGCATTTGGCAGGTTAGGAAATGTTAAGGACAGACAGGAGTTATTTATTTAGTACCTGGAGCATCTATGGTAGAGGTCTGATGCTTTGTAGGCTAGGGAAATGGAAAAACTTGCTAATCAAACTCACTGAGGACAGGTAAGGGGAAAAGCACATGTCACATCAAGCTGTAATTTCCTCCATACATTCTCACTGACTGCCTGTAAATGCTAAAGAGAGTTTATTTCATATTATGCTCACATTTCTTGAGTATGTACAGACTTAGCTCTGAAATCTAATGTACTCTGAACAGAGCCAAAAAAAAAAAAAAGAAAAAAAAAAAAGCTCTTCCTGGATCCTGTGGATAATGAGCAATCATTCCTTCCTAAACTGAAGTTTTTGAAAAGTTCTTGTTATCTTGTTAGTTGATTAGCAAGCTCAGGCACAATTTAGAATTAAATGTTTAATCATTTGTGTTCTTTGCATTCAGTGTGAGTTGCCTTCTTATTTTCTAGTTCACTAAATCTAAATCAGTTTAAGGAACATAAAAGCTTCAGGTATCATAACGCTCAGTAAAGTTCATCATTTAGTTGTGTTTTCTTTTTTAAGTTTTATATTGAGACAGGGTCTTTGGCGTTTTTTGTTTATTTTTGTTTATTTTTCCCTTTTATTTAACTAGCTGCTAATATAAGGAAAAAATAACCAAAATATCTAATATCTAGCTTTTTTTTCCAGAATGGGACGGATTTTATATATTGTGCTGATCTAGGAAAGCTTATTTGATGGCCTTCTTCATAGTATATCTAATGTTATATATAAACTACTACTTCTACCTTGACTGAAGAAAGTCCATTTTGAAGACCAATGATCTCATTGTGAAAACAAGGGCTATTCCATTTCAATGCAATATAAGAACAGTATTATTATTTTTGCAATAGGGACCATTTTAAAGTGCCTTTCAAAGTAATAACTGTTTTTTATTTCTTCCTTCTGTCTGAGAATTTCTTGAACCTACTAACTTTAAGCACAGGAAATTAGATTTCCTTGAAAAGTCCTTTGCTGGTTACAACTAAGGAAGATATGTAACATATTTTTAAATTTGTTGATATGTTTGCTTGGGACTGGATTAAGGTCTAGCCTAGCAGACTCAGTCTTCCACTGTGCACTCTAGCTACTGGGAAGTAGATATTTGCTTCAGCAGTATTCAACTCCACCCAGCTGGCTATGGCTCCAAAGACCTAAGTCCCCCAGCAAATCTAGACATTATATTACATGAAGAAAATAACTAGCTTTTGTTCCAATTACTCTACGGACTCTTCATTTTGAGAAAGTACCACACAGCTTTCAAAATCAGTAATAAACCTCTATTGTGTCTATTATCATTTGTTCTCTATAGCTTTTAGTATTCCAGAAGGAAGGTATTAAACAATGAAAAACTCTTTGTTTATGCTGTCAAAGACTAAGAGTTTTGTGATGTCATAATGGGAATGCTGAGTTGCCAATGGGAAAAACTGGCCCTATGGAAAATATTCTGAGCGTGTGAAAAGTCTGTAGGATAGGGAAGGATGTGAGAGCTTCTCACAGAATGGTTTGGGGGAACTTCTGAATTGACTGTTGCATAGACCCCCTGCACTCTTCATTTCAGTGAGCGAATATCCTCTGAAGCCTTTTTGGAAAGGTCTTGATAGGTATATGAAAAATATTTATTCAAACGAAGGGCTTGCCAGAAGATTTGAACCAAGGAAAGGGAACCCTTAGGTCCCAGCATTGCTTATTGACCCCTTCCAAAGTCAGTTGTCAAAGTGACAAAAACTGCTTTATAAGATGGAAATGGAAAAAAAAAAAATCTCCCACATATAATCCATTTTGTGCCTGAAGAATGTGAGTGGCTGTCAAACAGGTGCTGACTTGTATTCTTGGGCTGAAAATCATACCTTTCCCTTCCACAGCTCCCTTAGGGCTTCTACTAGATGATGGCTAGAGGCAAGGGTGAAGAAACCTGAAGGTCCCTGACTGAGATAATCCTGTTAAGGTTGTGAACCGTGTTTCTATTCATAGCATATTGTGTGCAGGAATTTTTATTGCCTGGCAATGCATCCACTACTAGTATCTGGAGGATTTACAGCTGTATCCTTTACTTGAAACGCAATAGGATTTTTGACTCTTGAAGCTATCTGCTAATGCTGATAAAATACAATAAAATTAGGTAGCATTTATATTTGTGGCCATCACTTTTCAGAGTGCTGTAAAAATGCCAGAGAAACTTTAGATCAGCCAAATATTATTTTATTAATTAAAAAAAAGTCTACCTTAAAATCTACAAGATAAAATATCTGATAAGGATCTAGTCCTCCCTCTTTTCGCTATCACTTAGATTAATTTTCATTACTGGTTTCAAGAGCCACCAAAAATTTAAAGATACAAAATATATTTGCAGTTCATTTAGTTGTATTCTTTACAGATATAGGTTGGAAATAGTAAAACCTGCATATTGGTTGTTGTATTAATGTTAGGCATATTAATAACATATAATCAGTTATGAAACCTTACATTTTTTGTTGTTATATTGACTGTGTGCATACAAGATGCTCTGAATAAAACTTTTCCCAGAAACTACTTACAAGAATAAGTCAGCAAATTAAGGGTTAGTAGACTTCTGAAACTTTTAATACATTACTTGTTGGGTTTGCTGGGAGAGAAAGAAGCGCATTCTTGGCCAGTGAGCTATATCCCTCTAAAAAGCTCCAGTATCCTTGGATATTATTATTATTATTATTATTTTTAGGACTGAGAACAAATGGTTAACCTAAACTTCTGACCTCCCCCCATAAAAATGAAATAAAACTCTAAGTGTCTGGAATGTYGCTTTTTGTCAGTTCTAATTAGCTCTAAGATAATTAGTAGGCTTGTCTAAAATGTGGTCCATAGCTTTAAAATTTCAGCATTGGATTTACTTTTGTATTCAACACCCTCAACATTAGTAAATATATAAGGGCAAAATCTGCCAGACTAAGCTATTCTTTATCCATACATGTCATTGAATATAGAATATTCATTCAAATACAGCTTTCTAAGTCATTTCCTGCTTTCATTCAAAAGTCTCTTAGAAGTTAATTTTCACCTAAGCGCAACTTGAAAAAACTTAAATTAATATAGTTATAAGCACACATACCCGCCTCGTCAAAGTAATTATAAATTTTTGTTATTTTTACATTTAGAATTATGAAGAACAGATGTATCAGATTATACCATTGGTGTATCTGCTGTAACACAAGGAGCTATGTAGTAAAGAATTCTCAAATAACCTTTTGATGCAGAAAGTGTCTTACAAATGTGATTAGAGACTACCTGATGAGATATTCTATCTTTCTGAACTTTTTTTCTTTATTGTTTTAATTAGATATGATTTTATCGGTTTTTTTTCATTACTGAATATATATATATACATTTTTTTCTGTGTTTGATGCTAACTTTTGGTATCATGTTAAATTTGGTTGGGCTACAGATTATGTTTCTACTTTTATTTGTCAGATGCTTAATACAGTATTGTCCATTTATGTGGATAACTGTGGCCATAGCTGTTTGTATTAGAAAAAAGATTCCCTGTATTTTGTTAGTTACTGTGAAGAAAAAGCCATAATCATATAAAATAGACAAGTGGCTTAACTGCAGCTGATAAAGAGACTGAGATATTTGCTATCACTGCATTAATGATATTCAGATGTTCATGGCACATTAGCGACATTTATGTTATAGTAAACTGGTTTAACATCTAATGCATTTGTTTGTTGAAGGCTGAAGTTTGTTAATCACATAATAAAAAATATTTCCTAATACAGTTTGACAAAACTATAATATTAATGTCCTCTTGTATTAACAGCACCAAAACAATAAAAGGCAGATGCTAGTTCTCTATAAAGCACAAAAAATGTGTAGGCAGATAGCATAGCATCGATGTAATATTTCTGTTTAAGTGAAATAAGTGCTGCTTTTGTTAAAAAAAGAATTACACTTACATAATGCTTTTAAATCATTTGATCCAAAATATGTTTAGCAATTCTATTTCTGTCTCAGAGAAATTAAGAAATGTTCACTTACAAGACAACTGAGTCTCAGTGAGTTTACGAGACAGTTCTAAATTACACAGGAAGTGTGTGGCACAGATGAAACTAGAATTTAGATGTTCTGACTCCTGTTCATTTTTCTTAGGTACAAGATATTTTTTATTCAGCAATATGAATATATTTTCTTGTAACATTACCTTATATGCAATGTAAAGAGGAGCAAAGAAAGCAGCAGCTGTCAGTACAGATGTGTATCTGTGTTTAGCTTTAGGGTTTGGGTCAGTGTCACTTCATCATTGGTCATTACATCCAGCTATTAGCTTCCTCTCTAATTAATTCAGTGATGAGTCACTTCTATTTTCAAAGGCGAACTTCTAAAAGAAATGCAGCCCTGTAATAAAATGGTATAGTATGCCCTGAAAGTGAGACTGGACCAGAATTTATGGCTTAATTGAGGCTTAGTGTACCTGGATTTTATCTACAGCTCTAATGTCGACTCTGAGCATGTCACTTCAACTTTTTAGACTATATTTAACCCACATTTAAAATAATGCTAGTGATGATTGCCCACTTAACAAAGTGTTTTGAACTTTGGGTATGAAAACTGTAATACAAATGCTAAATATTATTATTAGCATGTTAATGAATTTATGGTGGGGTTACCACACACACAGCTTAATTAAAAATCTGTTTCTGCAAAGACCCCAAATTTGCCCAAAGATCCCAAGTAGAAAACATAGAAAGCATTCAAGTGCCTCACATGAAAATGAAAGTAGGATGATATCCATGAATTAGCTGAATTTGGCCAGCTCCAGCTCCCAGCTGATCATGTCTGATGTCCCAGCTGATATAGTGTTTTGATATTGTATTTTTAAGTCCTGCATCCTTACTGTCATTTCTCTTTTCACTAAAAATACAACAATAACAACAACAAAACAGTTAGTATGACTTTAAAAACAAGTAGTAGAAATGAATAATAAGTAATAAGAATTTAGTATTCCTGTATATTTAAGCAGAACAGAGAATCTGTAATAAATGTATATATTAGTAAGTGACAAGAATACCCCTTCATTGAACTTCTGTCACTGTTGTTGAACTGACCTAGTAATATTCTTTTAATTATACTGATTGTTATTATATCTTCCATTTTATACATCAGACTCTGATTTTTATATATTTCATTTTAAAATATTTTTATTTCCTATATTTTATTTGCATTAGTTAAAGGAACATTTTTATTTTAACTTTTTCTGGTCTCATCTGTTTGTACTGAGTACATTTCCTTGAGATATCAAAATCGTAATCAACATTCAGCCTCATCTGTAATGAAATCAATAAACTTGTCTTGGACTTACTCTTCCCTAACACTCATAACTGATATAGCTTTTTTTTGTTCTGCATTTCTTACCCTGAATTATGCACACATTTTTGTTATGTTGCTCTTTCTAAAGATTTGTCATTACTTCACTGCATGAACTGAACTATAGCACCTGTATCATTTAGGCTTTAAAAGGCCTCGGTTTGTTTTTTTCAATACCTTCAATGTGATTATAATTTCTTGAAATGATTTAGAGTTACTGGTCTCTGTCATTCATGTCTATCAAGCTCCACTCTGCCCTTTGCTTCTTCTTCATTCTCTTTCATGTTACAAACAAAGTGTACGCAAGCTCTTACTGCTGTCAGTCCTCTAGAATGTGCACATACCCTTGTCACCTTGCTAGTAAAATGCCTTAGTAATAAGGTGCACTACCACTAATCTGTTCATCATACAGTTCAGTTAGAGCTAACAATACATATTTTTTGTCTGTAAGATGCAATCTGATTGGTTGCTGAATTTTTATGCAATATCCAAAACACTATGTCATATTTAAAGATTTTGATTTGCCTTCAAAGTTCATGCCCACATACATATTTACAATGTGTATGAGTGTTTGTAAAAATGACACCCTATATTTTGTGTCATATGGTAATATCAGATGTTATCAATTTACAAGGAAAAGAATATTTAATTTTCTCTCTAACAGCACTGTGACTGCAGTCTGTGCACTGATAGCATAAATGGTTTTCTTTTGCCTTGTACGTTACCACTATTAATGAAAGTTCATAAATTCTGCCAATTGGATGTCACTGTTCTCCACTCCCTTCTGATTGTGACCTCCATGAAACAGTTTGGCCCACCACCAGAAAAAGTATTCATTCTTGTGTTATGGGAAATGACATGATATTCCTATTTCACTTTGCGTAAAGACAAGGGTTACCAGTTATTATGTGCTTGGGAAACACTAATATTCCCAGCCAGGTATTTGAGGACCAGACTATTTCATGTTGCTTGTACTGCACTGCCTTTGATCCAGTAAGACCTACCAAAATCAACACGGATTTTCACCTCCTCCTTCACCTTTCATTTCCTTCAGCTTGTCAGCCTCCTGCGTACCCAGAGGGCAGGTGAGACCCCTTTACAGACTGGCTGCAGCCCCCAGGGGGCCCACTGGCTGTTCCAACCTTTCTCCGTGTTTACGTGGTTGATTGGAAGCAAATTGGCGTGCCGATCTGGCGTGCCAGATGTTAAACAGAAGCTGTGTAACTAGCCTTGACTTCAGGATTGGAGCTGGTTCTTAACCAAAGCTCCAGACTGCTGGCCTAAATATAGTGATGGACATACACCATTTCTGGCTTTGTTTTGTAAAGCTCATAGGAAAGGAGCTGCTCCAGAAGGTGCACAAAACATGAGCAGGATAATTCTTGTGTAGCGCTCAGGGTTTGCCTAGGGACACAAGTACTGGATTTCAATACTTTCACTCCCACTGCTTTTGAACTTTAAATAATTAAGTTGAAATATACAATCATGAGTGCAGAGAGCAGAACACAGGGCTGTTTTTCTCCAGCTGCCCTAATTGCTCAGCTGCTAGAGTTTTTTTTTTTTTCCCTTTTCTTCCTCTCCCTAACATTTCCATCTAATATCTCTTGTTGAAAAGGAAGAGTGTACTCCAGCCCTCTGTCTGCTTATGCACTCATCTAGGATGTACAAGATATGGTTTTAGAGCGTGAGGACAGCAGAGACCTCATGACTGAGCAGTGTTGCTTTGGAGAAGGTGCCTACAGTCTTTTGGATGCCAAAGGTCAGAAGCAGAGGACTACACCTACCTGAGCATTGATGCACACACTTAACCTCAGTATAAGACAATATTTTCAATCAAATCTGTGTACTTCCTATTGGCTTAGTGCATCTCCACAGTTTTTGCAGTACTAATCTGAGATGTTTAATTCTTCTGTTGCAGTCTATAGAGAACCTGAACACCTAGTTCTATGGTTTGTATTCTACTACTGGGGCCATATAGCTGTTATTGTACTTTTTATAGATGTATAACATAGTGTTACCTTTTTTATAGGCATGTCCCTCCATTACTTGGTCTAGTCTGAGGTTCCAAATATTTATTAAAACTATGTTCTAGAAACATGACTTCTGGGAAAGACTGAAGAACTTTTTTGACTGTATCACTTATGAATGCCCAGGTTCACAACAGAACATGTATTTAGGAAGCATTAAAGGTTCCTCTTAAACCACTGAATATTTCCAGTTAATTTCCTTGCGGCATTTTAATTTTGGTAAAAAGTCCTATGCACAGTAGTATGGGAATTTTATGTGGTCTGGCTATCAGAAGTAAATGTCTAAAGCCTCTATCTGACAGCATTTTTTTTATAACATTATTTAATTTCATAGAAAATTTAATTTTGTCCAAACTTTGCTTTTTCTACTTTGCAAAGTGACATCTCCTTGATTTATTTTATTATCACATTTTCAAGAGCTATCAAGCAGTTCAATGATTACATTAATTTTTCATAACCCCACTTTCACTTTCAAATGTATTGCTTGTCAACAAATTACTTTTTATAATCAAATGAAAATATTTACATGTATTTAAGAATCACCTGTATCTTAACCTAATTTACTTTTAAAAATTTAAATCTAATCACAAATTGCATTTCAGAAATTGTAGATATCACTTTTTTATTTATTTAAGTGACAGAATTATATTTAAGGATATAAGAGAGTTAAGGATATAAGAGATTTTAAACCAATGCAAGTAATGTGCAAACTGGAAGTAAAAAGAACAAGCAGGTGTTAAGAATTTTAATTAGCCCAAAGTATCAAGGTAAATAATGCAAATTGTTAGATAGTCATTGCAAACAAGAAGATTGAATGTCTTCTAAAATACTAAGGGGTAAAGAAAGTTTTTAAAGAGAAGAAAATATAAAGTTTATTCAAAATGGTGAAAGTATCAAATTCCATTTAACTTTGCTAATTCAAATAATTTTAAAAATAAGATGTAGATGACCCAGTTCTCGACTGCCATTTAGTTGCAATTGTCCAAAACTGTACTATCAACTGTGAGTTCAATATGCCCATGAAACCCTCTGAAACAAGATAATGTATGTCATGATTTTTAATGGTCCAGGTGTTTTCCAGAACCTCTTCATTCTTGTGTGTTTTCATGATATGCCATTTTGAACCATTTATTTTCTAAATGTTAATAGTGAGTTTTCTTCTCACAGGCCAGACAATCGGAGCTTTTCAGGCAGCAGAGATTTTTCCATCTGTATGGCAGTCTGGTAGAAGCTACTCATATAATAGTAGTATATGAAGCATCAGCTTCACTTGTCAGAACTGCAGTATTGAGAGCAGGAAATGTAAATGGGCAGGCAGTAGCCATCATTTCACTGTCAAAACATGGGAAGCTAAAAACTTGCTTTTTCTTGACTGCTCACTTTACTTAAAATGGGGAACCCTTGAAGTTGTTGTGACCCCTCTAGCAGACCTCACTTTATGGAAGGAAGCTGGTAACACCAGAAACCCAGGCAAACATTTAATTTTTTTTGAGGAAAGATATTGCCCTTGCTAGAAAATAACTGTAAGTTGCATTAAGTGAGCATTAAGTGAGCAAACCCAAATACTCTGCACTTTGACTAATATTTGGGATGTAGTGCCTTCTGAAAGTGGAGACAGTCTGAATTCTCTAGCATAGTTGCAGCGATGCTAGATTGGTGAAAGCTAAGCTAGGATCGAACAGACAAGGCACTAAAAAGAGCTTGTGTTTTTTCAATAATAACAGAAGTGTGGATAGTATGGCAGCAATGTGGAGTAGGCGTTTCCAGTCAAGCATGCCAAACAAAATGAAAAAGAGTAGCTTGTCAGAGGGGGAGAAAAGAAAGGCAAAATGAGACAAATGGATGAACAGAGGCAAATATGTTTCAGTTTACATGTTTGTTTCTTTGCACACTGAGATTTGCTTTAGCATTGTCTCTGCGTGCATAATTAGCTGGATCTATAAGCATGCAGTGATTTCAAATTCATAAGCGTTTCTGGAAGAAATACTGCTGCATGAGACATATTTTTTTCTCTTTTTGATTCTGTAGCATTGGAAGGATTAATGAAAGCACAAGAAGAGTGTCCACATTAAAAGTGGCCAGGAAATAACTGACCAGATTTATAAAGGTAGTTAGGCACTGAAAGTTACAGAAAGTACCAACTGCTTTTTTTCACAGACTCATAGGTGCTGGTGATCTCTGTGAACACCCAAAATAACTTTTGAAATCCAGCTCTAACACCTCAGATATTTTGTACATGTTTTGATAACACTGGAAACACCAAACCTTTAATGAATGTAACATTTGCCATAATATATTCTTCATTTTCATTGATTGAACATTTTGATCAAAGACCTTTTGGACCTCACCTTTTGCTCTGCAACTACATATATGTGAAAAAGGAGATTTGGCTTTTTTTTGTGGAGATATAATTCTTTTTTTTTTTTTCACTAAATTTCCTCATTGAAAAGAGTGTTATTTGATGCCACAAGAAAGTGATAATCATTTTTATAAGGTACACAAAAGGAAAAAAAAAAAAGACTGATGTTGAAAATGACCTTGTTTTAGAGAGAGTGACCCGAACTTCACATTGAAATCCAGGACACTAATTAAGCTCCAGTCTTGCACTGTAATGATTGAAAGAGGCTGTAATCTGTTTGGGAACCTGTGTAAAGTTCATTTGAAGGTCTCTGTCTGGTTTCAGATTGCTAAGTAATTTATTCCTGATGCAAAAATTTAATTAAAATAATAAGGGTTTCTGACACTACATTGGCATCGCTATTGTGTTGACCAATATCTAGTGTTTTGGATTACCACTCCTTTGGGAACAAACTGGTCACCCCATTGAAATCTTTCTAATATTTGAAGCTAGAAGGAAAAAAAGTTTATTATATTAATATGCAGAACTAAGAAATAGCTTGATAAATTTAAAATAGCTTGTTAAATTTGAAGATACAGCAAATGAGTTTTCCCCCTTTGACATGCTGCTCTTTTTCATCTTGTTTGTCATGCTTGACTGGAAGTTCCTATTCCACATTGCTGCCATACTATCCACTCTACTGCTATCATTGAAAAAAAATGCTCTTTTTAGTGCCTTGTTTGTTCAGTCTTAGCTTAACTTTCACCAGTCTAGCATGACTTCAACTAAGCTAGTGAGTTAGAACGGTTTCCACCTTCAAAAGCCAGTACATCCCAAGTATTAGTCAAAGTGCATAGTTTTTGAGTTTGCTCACTTTGAAGATATAGCAAAAGGAAATTTAATTTATCCTATAGCTACATCTGACTCTGGTTTGGCATCAGGCTTTCTTCTGTGTGCTCTTCTGTTATCAGATTGCCAAATCAACCTAAAACCCAGTATCAATTCATACAGCAACCCAGAATTTAGGTCTAAGGATATTCCCCATCCTCTGGCTGCTCTGTATGAATACTACTTGGGATCAGGATTATTCTTAAATGCATTTCAGTGCAAACTGTGCATCTATTAATTGACATACCTAGGCTATTAATGGAAATATTAATTTCTGTGTGCTGTGCCACTCGATTTCTTTGTTTCTCTGCCTTTTTCAAATAAGATATCCTTGAATGGTTTTCTTGGCTGGGTGGATTAGGCCCTTCACCTGCAAGATTGCAAAGTAGAAATATATTCACAAAATGTAAAGACAGACAGAAAATGACTGGTTGCATCACTCTGAAAATCCATGAATTTGGCATCTGTAGCCTTAAAACCATTAATTATACAAATCTGTGAATCAGGTAATGAAATGTGCTTCTTCCCTCTTGCTAGAGATTAGGTCTGAGGGTCAAGGAACCACTCTGGGAAGAACGCTGAGTTTGAAGTGGGTGACCAAAAATATGTCTTGCCTAGACTGAGAATTCATGTCTTCATCCTTAAAGAGCTCCTTACAAGAAGAGGCAACTGGTGGTAAGTTTATACTGCCACTCTGTTCTGCACCAAAATACTGGCCCTTTTTCTTCAAAGAAATCACTAAGCCCAGATTTTCTAAGATATTTAATCATCCTCCACTGATTCAATGAGAATTATGAGAATTCAATGAGAATTTAGGCCTGAGTACAAAGTATAAAGATTAATAAAAGATAGCAAAAACAAACAGTTCACTGGCACTCTGGAGGTACATTATCATGCCTTCCTCATAATTAATTAATGATATTTAATTATTTGCAAGGATTCTTTTATTTTCTTTCTCTCTAGAAGAATGCTAATGGGAATATGCAGAAACTTCCAACATGAGTGACTAACTTCATACAAAATAGATTTTTTTTTTTTACTGTAGTAGTTAGTGGTATTTATAGACAAGTGTTTTTAATGACTGGAGTCATAGGTTCTCTTATTCTATGGAGGCCAAGTTATAGCTGACAGTGACTTCATGGATTATGCTGCATCTCCGTCATAAGGAAACAGTCTATAATGGGAAGGAGGCTACTATATCACAAGGGCTCATTTATTCGTGCTACAAATGCCAGTGTAATTCAGTGCTTAACTTAAACATGTTCTCTTTTGCTTTTTGCTCAATATCATTACACAATAACTGTTTTTTGCTTTTTTTTCTCATATGCATGTAGTACTAGCTGGGGCATAAGGAATTCTGAAAAATTGGCAGAATATATACCCAAATATGGATAGATAAGCATTATTTTGGTATCTTTGCTCTAGTCAATGTATTTGCTGAGCACTCTAATGAGTATTAAGACTTAACTCCCTCTAGTGATAGAGGGTAGCAATTCTAATGTAGCTCTTATGTCAGGATGATCTCTTCTGCTTTGTAAAGGCTTCCTCTTGCTAAACTTCTCCATTTATCTGTAGCCTTCCTGCACTTTCTTTCACCACTGTAGGTGGTGTTACTAACTATCTTATTTTATAATCGATCTCATCTTTGAATGTTAATGTATCTTTACTGTGAACCATTTTGTGACTAATGGTTTACGGCATTATTCCTTGTGAACTTACATTATTTGTTGTATGGTGTAGGTGGAATATTGAGATTTTATTTGCTCCTGAGGAATTCATGATTAAATATTCTTTCTAGACATATTTTTCTCATGGAGACAGTGTTTCTCTCCAGGTGCTTAAGAATTAAATTTCTCCATGTGTATCATGTTGCATCATCATACATGATGGCAAAATGACATCATGATGGCAAAATGACTGTTAGCAGAAAGGAAGGATTAAAAACTTTCTAGACTTAGAGAACTGCATTATAACAGAGCTAGATTTCATTTAATATTTCTAGATAAAATAAAGGCTATGTCTGTCTCAGTTCCTAAAAGTTTTTGAACACTTACCGTGTTTCAGAGGAATGGCTATCTGATTCTACAATTTATAGCTGAGATATTTAATAATTTTATAATTAACACTAAAAGTGTATAATACTTTCACCAGGGAATATTGGTATAGCCACATGGTGTATTATATTCTTTGCAGCATGATCTGAAGTATTTTGGCTCTATTTACATCTGGGTTTTGGTTCAGAGCAGTAGCACGGTTGTGAAGCAAATCCCCTAATCACTCTGCTAACTGTGAATTGGTTTCATGTGCAGAATGGTTTCAGAGAGCACAAACAAGGAAACTAGACCTGAATCTCTGCTCCAGATGGACAAGAAATGTGCTCCAGCCCCTTTAAGACATGATTAGTCTTTCGGACAGCTTCAAACCACATGCATGGCAAGGACAGTTGGTCCATGGGGGCAGGGTAAATCTAGTCTGAGGTAGAATACTGAAACAATATGTAGTGTAGTTACGGGGGCTTCAGCACTAACTAAATTGATCCTATTGCCCTGGATTACTTGCTAATACACTGTGCTACTATATAGCACAGCTGTTCATAGCAGGTATTACTCCCTCCTGAACACCAGCCCTTGGAGCAACTTAGGATTTGTTGCAAGCATATGTTAATAAAGGATGATAAYGACAAAATATTATTTGAATAAAGAACAGTTCTGAGATCATCCATTTTGAGCATAGCAAATTGGATGTTATTTGTACAACCTTTCAGTTGATGAGGTGAGGGACTGATTATAATGATTATACAATCAAAAATAAATGCAACCCTTTCCCATATGCTATGCAAGTGAATAAAGAAAAACAAAAATGTGAGGAACTAATGGAAGGAAGAAAACCAATGTTGTGAATATTCTGGTGATGCTAGGCAGTTGTGGAGGCATGAAAGTATGTAGATATTGATTGTCTCCCTTATGTTCATTCTTTTCTATGATAGTGGTAGAATAACATATCAAGCTTTTCCTGCTCTGCTGGTAGCAGCTATAAATGTCAAACATTCACATGTTCAAAGTAAGCACGTGCTGAAGTCCTTTCTCCTATCTACTTAGGCAAATCTCTACCATTTTGTCTACAAGTTCAGAGATCTGGTCCCAAAGATTACCTTGAATGTTCAGGTTTGACCAATGCTCTAGAGTCAACTTCCTATCTGCTTCTCACTCTAACTGTATTAAAACCCTAAACTGAGCTGGAGATCCTTGTTTGGTTCCTCAAACTCAACAGCTTCTCTACAACCAGCACAGAGAGAAAATCCTATCATAAGTTTGCTGGCAATGTAACTGCAGTGTAAATCATGGTTGGCATAGAACAGAGGAATAGAAATAATTATTCCCTTGTTTGCATTATAAAGCAAGCAGAAGGCACCAGATGAAATCATCAGGTAGCACATTCAAATGCAGCTGGACTGTGGAGATCAGTGCTGCAGACATCAAGGAGCCAGGAGCTGCTCAAAAACTCCAAAAGCTTTCCTCAAGAACTGATAAATCATTTTGAAAATATCATCAGTGGGCTTTCTGCATGACTCCTGTTTGAAGACAAATGATCAAAGCTTGTAATGCTATTTTGGGTGGAATTTACTCAGGCCAGCTGATGGCCAGAATCCATAGCTCATGTTTGGTCACAGGGCCTTTCTGTCTTCTGAAAGACAAATACTGTCACCAAGTAGACTCAGGATTAAATATTTCCTCATTTATTTACTACAAAAAGAATAAATCTTCTGTAACTTCCCAATTTTTCCAAATGAACAAAGCCACACAATTAGTACTAAGACTTGCACATAATTAATTAGTGTAGCTGAAGTGGCATCTTAGCTGCTTTTTATCTCTGGGCAGAAATCCAGCATCTCCACAGTAATTCACTCCAGGCTAATAGACAATATCTCTTTAAACATACTTAACCTTGCCCTTACTAATATAACACACAAGCCTAATGTTGGTTTGTCCTTTGAAATACAGTGCTGCGCATTTGTAACAAGAACAATTGTCTGTTTCTTTTCTACCAAACGTAGCAGAAGGAAGACTGCAATGCCAAGAAGTAGAAAAAAGAACAGAAACAAGGAAGTACAGCATTGACCTTTTTTTCCAGTAAATAAGGCAGACCTTCAGGAAATCTCCTTCTCTAGACTTTTGGCTTTCTTGTGTCCTACTTCCTGAACATTGCAAATGTATTCTGGTAACTATTTAGTACACTTTCTTCCTATTTCTTTACTCCTACCAGAAGCTTAATTTTCCTTGCTTTTATTCTCACTCCTATTTCTCCTTCTTTAGAGGCAAAAAGCTCACACACATGCATGCACATATACATTCACAGACACACACACACACAAGCTCTATAGTTGTTGCAGAGTTAGGAGGCAAAGCCATCACCAAAGTTCTAAGGACAAAGTTGGCTCTTTGAAGAACTGCACTTCCTAAAAGGAGGTACTGTGAGAAGTTTGAGAGTTGGCAAAAGAGGAGTGCATACAGTCTTAATGCAGCCGAGGGGGGGTGAGGCAGACTGCAGCAGCTGAATAGCCACAAGAACTATGATATGACATTATCTGAAAGAGGCTCCAAAGTCCCATATTCCCCTTGCTTTTATTTCTCTCTTTCATTCCACTGCTAATCTGTGCTTGGAGAGACAAGCTGGAGCAATTTAAATGTGTGTAGGGATTCTGGCAAGAGGAAATTACTGAAAGAAGCAAGAGCTTCTAGAGAAGAAAGATTGCCCAGTGGTTACTGTACTAACCTTCAATGCTGGACATTTGGATTCACTTTTGTTCTCTACCAAAGACTTTCTGGGATTTTGAACTATCAGCTTAATGTTTCTATCTTCATTCCCTTTTGCAGAGTGGAGCTATAATGCTTGTATGTCTCTAATCACTTGAGGCACACAGGTAGCAAATTAAGAAGACCCTATATGTGTCTTGAATCAGAGGTGATGATTGTCTGCTATATCTCTGTACTTATAAGAGAAATATACCTTTGGATATCTGACTCATGCCTAGAGAAGAAACAATAAACTCTAAAAATATTTATTTACTTGTCATGATAAAGGTCTTTCCTAGTTCCTAAAGTACAGAGGTTAAAGTCTGGGCTTGCAGTATATGGATTGTTATATTTTTGTTCAAAATTTTGTTTTGGTCAAAACAAGATGATATAAAAATGTATTTTTGAAACATTTAAAAAATAACATGAGTTTTGTAATAGTTCTTCTTTTTTATGAAAAATATATGAAATCATCCAACTCAAATAGAAAAACCACACCCAAACAGGTCTGCTGTTTTTCACATCCCACTGATTAAAGTTAGTTCTGCTTAACATATTTAATGTTTGCAAAACTTATAATTGGGATAGCATCAACAGCTCAAATATGTGTACACAGAAAGTTTCTCAATAGTGTGTACTCGCTAAATCACTTTAGTAGCTGCAAAACAAACTGTGGATTATCTTCCACTGTGAACTAACAAGTCAGGGCCACATACACAAGTTACTAAATGAATCTCATTGATTTCAGTAGTCCAAAGATCAATTTTTTGAAAAGTGTTATCAAAGAGCAACCCACTCTCTGATCTTACAAAGTGCAGTTTATTTGTTCATTTTTAATAGTATTTTTACTACATTTTTATTTAACAGTGTACCTACTAATGCAGGGTATAAATAGTGTGAGAGATTCTTTGGAGGTTATTCATTAAATCTTTCCTGAGAAAAAAGGAGAGAGAGCATTCAAGTATCTGTGCAGATTATAAACCTTGTATTTTATGTGGATTAGTGCTCTTCCATTACACTTTTAGCAATAAACACCAAAAATACATTCAGTACCTGAAAGGCTGTTAACGAAAGTACTTTCCTGATTGCAGTTGCAATAAAAGTCTAACCTGCAGCTTCCATAAAGCTGAACTGAGAAGACAGATATGCAGCCAACAAAATTATTAGAATTCCAATCATCTGTCTCGTCTCTTGATTTGTCTCAACCTTCCAGTTTGTATTGAGCTATTCAGACTAATGCTAAAAAGATGGAGATATGGTAAATTTTCCTTGATAGTGTCCTTTTCCATAATAAGTGTACATTATTAGGAAACTTTCTCCTCCTGGGAAGTTTTTCATTTGATTTAACACACACATATAAAACATTTTACAAATAATATATTTGGAGCTAGATCCCCAAACACAGTTAAGAAAGGAAATAATAAAGAGATAGTCTGTTTCTCAGAGTGTGCAAAACAGATCCCTAACATCATGTCCCCTCTGTTGCTATAAATATGCTCCCAGCTGGTAACTGTGTCCAAAGAATAGGTGAAATAAGGTTTCTGACACTGTTATGTAGTAGCCAACAGAGCTACTAAGTAAAAACCTTAAAGGGGCATGACAGATTGCTCTGTTCTCCATGTAGCTGTGTAGAGAATAATGTAATCTGCTGTGAAACATTTAACACAATGCATCTGCTGCTCCGTCTGGGCTGCTGAGCACTGATGATGCACTTGATTGTGTACAAATCAAATATGAAGGCAATTCCTGACAGAAAGATCTTTTTATGAAAAGATGGCCACTGAGGCCTGGTTGCAGCATTATGTTTCAGTTCCTAACTGTTCATTAAAACGTTTGGCTGTATTGCCTTTTCAAGTCATTGGGAACTTAGGAACCTAAAGGTGCTCTCTGAACTTGCAGCAAAAGCTGCAAGGGAAAATCCTGGTGGTGAGTTAGTTTAAACTAGTAAAGGATCTGACCCAGAAAACATTCAGAACCATAAATGACTTTGGGTTTGTTTTAGCACAAAGTTATTAATCATTATATAACTCTCCAATAACACAGAAATCTTAGAGTATTCCTTTTATTCTTCCTTCCTACTGGATTCTGTGCTATGCTTAAAATTAACAGAACTCATGATTGCCTTTCATTATAACTGTTGTCTTCTTCAGTTATAGACAGAGAACAGAAAGTATATTCAAAGAAAATGTATTTAAATGTGCTAATAAAAATTGCATAAGGATATATTTTTCCAATATTCGATTATTTCTCATGTTAGTACATAAAGCTTTCACTCAGTTCAGTATCACACAACTTTGATTTCCTAAGGCTTTTGACTGTGGCATCCATTAACTTTGGCAGGACACACACAAGCACTGAGGGCTCTAAACCTACATGCTGAATGGGAGCTTGATCTTCATTCTTTTCTTGGCAAACTCTCATTTATGGGAAGAAAAATTCTGTCCAGAAGAAGACTTTAGAATTCAGACCTGGTCTTTTAGACTTATGTAATGGGCAAGAGAGGTATCTGTACAAATTATAAGTTGCTGGTTAGTTCAAGTTTTCTGAACATCTGTATGCAGAAAAACATAACATGAAAAAATGCATTCTACATTCCCTCACATACCATAGGCTTTATGTTGTATACCTGTAACTTATCTTAATTACTAGTGATGGACTGATGACTGAATTGTTTAGTTTAGCAAGATTCAATGTTAAGCAATAGAGTTTGATGGGAAAGTTTCTAAAACGTGGGTTTTCTGTTACCTTATGTATTATCAAGGGGAAAGTGGGGAAAAGCTATTTTTAGTCAGGCTTTACTTTTCATTCACAAAGTATTAATTTTGACAAAATTCTGCTTAAAATAGAAGTGAATTATTACATTAAATTACATTATATTACATAAAATAGTCCCTGTGAATAACTGTAAAAATACATTAGAAAATATCACAGATTTGCAAGACAAAAAGTTTTTGACAGAAATATGCAGCCATGGTAGAAGAGGTGGTTCAGTCTGGCCTCCCTCACAACAGGAGACTTAGAGGTCCAAATGAAACAGTTCAAGGCAGAAGATCTGCATGTCCAGAACTATCCACCAGTTTCATGTCATCAGATCCACGGTGGAGAATAGCACCCAGGCCACGTCACTCTCCAGTTATGCCTGCTGTTCCAGACTCACCATGATGGTGAATTCTAATGTGAGAAAGGGTTGAGAAAGCAAATGCACATCTCGGGATATCTCAGTAAGGGTATTTATCAGAGAGGCAAGCATTAGTTTTATTACACAGACCACTTTTGACTACTAGTTAAAAGAAACTGGGAAGAAACTGAGTAACTATGGAGGAGGAAAGCTGGGCTTATTAGGGGAACAAAGAGCCTCAAAAGAGAAAGATGAAAAAGTTTAGCAAAACAAAGATTGAGAGTTGGGTTTTGCGTCTGTAGACATCATAAATGCCAGGGAAGGAAAAGAGATATTGCAGCTTAGGAATATGGTTTGCACAATAATTAATGGACGTAAACTGATTGGAAGTTACGAGAAGATTCCTAGTTGTCAAAACAACGAGATTCTCTAATTGCATTTCAAAGGAACTAACAAGGGATGTCAATACATTTAAGAATCACAGAATCACAGAATCACAGAATCGCTGAGGTTGGAAGGGACCTCTGGAGATCATCTAGTCCAACCCCCCTGCTCAAGCAGGGTCACCTAGAGCACATTGCACAGGATTGCATCCAGGCGCRTTTTGAATATCTCCAGAGAAGGAGACTCCACMACCTCTCTGGGCAACCTGTTGCAGTGCTCTGTCACCCTCACAGTGAAGAAGTTTTTCCTCATGTTCAGATGGAAGTGTCTGTGTTTCAGTTTGTGCCCATTGCCTCGCGTCCTGTCGCTTGGCACCACTGAAAAGAGTCTGGTCCCATCCTCTCGACACCCTCCCTTCAGATACTTGTACACGTTGATAAGATCTCCTCTCAGCCTTCTCTTCTCCAAGCTAAACAGGCCCAGCTCTCTCAGCCTTTCCTCATAAGAGAGATGCTCCAGTCCCCTAATCATCTTTGTGGCCCTTCGCTGGACTTGCTCCAGTAGTGCCACATCCCTCTTGTACTGGGGAGCCCAGAACTGGACGCAGTACTCCAGATGTGACCTCACCAGGGCTGAGTAGAGGGGGAGAATCACCTCCCTCGACCTGCTGGCAACACCCTTCCTGATGCACCCCAGGAGACCATTGGCCTTCTTGGCCACAAGGCCACATTGCTGCCTCATGCTTAACTTGGTGTCCACCAGCACTCCCAGGTCCTTCTCCACAGAGCTGCTTTCCAGCAGGTCAACCCCCAACCTGTACTGGTGCATGGGGTTATTCCTCCCCAGGTGCAGGACCCTGCACTTCCCTTTGTTGAACTTCATGAGGTTCCTCCCTGCCCACCTCTCCAGCTTGTCCAAGTCTCTTTGAATGGCAGCACAGCCCTCTGGGGTATCCGCCACTCCTCCCAGTTTTGTATCGTCAGCAAACTTGCTGAGGGTGCACTCTGTCCCTTCATCCAGGTCACTGATGAAGAAGCTGAACAAGACTGGACCCAGTACTGACCCCTGGGGGACACCGCTAGCTACAGGCCTCCAGCTAGACTCTGTGCCACTGATCACAACCCTCTGAGCTCTGCCATTCAGCCAGTTCTCAATCCACCTCACTGTCCACTCATCTAACCCACACTTCCTGAGCTTGTCTATGAGGATGCTATGGGAGACAGTGTCAAAAGCCTTGCTGAAGTCTAGGTAGACAACATCCACTGCTCTCCCCTCATCTACCCAGCCAGTCATTCCATCATAGAAGGCTGTCAGAAAGGACGTGACATGGTTGATACTTGTAACAGCAGATGCCTAGACTCTGTGACCCAGGAGATTCCTTCTAGGAGTATCTTCTTTTCCATTTGTACATATAGAAATCATTAGGGTCAACTATTTTCAGAAGTAAACTAAACAGTTTTTAATGTTAAGAGATGGCAAGCCATCTTAATAAAGGTATAACTATATTCTACTATCCACTTTATGACACTTTTTGAGGAAATGACAGCTCATTAGTCCTACTGAGAAAAAGGCAGATCTATCTCTGGACAGTCACTGTTTTAAGAGTCAGCAGAGTGTAAGCGTGAGTAATTGTACATATGAACTGTAGTATTTAATTTACAAAGAGATAAACAAAAGCTCACATCTAACTAGAGAGATTTACAATAGCCAACACAAGACACATTCTGTCTCTTTCCAGTTACTCTTTTCTTTTTTTAATCCAATCTTACTCTAAAAGTTACGTACTTTCATGGAATCACAGAATCATCTACATGGTCACAGATGCAGACTTTAAAAGGCCAAAGTTTCATCTTTCTGCCAGCTTTTCTGCAACGCATCTTTTTGCACTGTAGTTCTCTAGCAAGAAGACAAGTTACAGTTTTGTCATGCTGTCCAGCTGCTATTCACCTTTTATTTTCAGTTGGGTGTGCAGACTGGCAAAACATTATGAATAGGGAAGTACAGATAGTATCACTACTCATATCTTCTCATGGTGACTTGCTGTGATTTGACACTGACACTGACACTGATCTCGCCCTCACTGCATCAGGGAGACAATACTTGCAGAAATGCATGTGAACAGGAATTTCTGGTTTGTTTCTGTATTTTCAGAATGACAATTTTCCTTGCAGCTATCATTTTGGAACATCATTCTTTCCAGTAAACAAGTGTATCAGTGGTAAGGGTATCAAAATATGAGTCTCGAAAGAAGTGATGTGTTGAAAGCTACTCATAAGGTGTCTTCAGATACGTGTATACAGGACAGCAATACGCAGAGAAATGCTATTTTTCAATGCTAGTGGAAGAAAAGAAAACAGTCCAAGAAGATCTCATAAAACTTCTGCTCTAACATCCCATTACAATTTGAGTTTTCATCATAGTTCTGCCTCACTGTGCAAAGAAATGAGGTGTTTATAAGATACCCCCGAATTCTCTGAAAAAGACTTCCTTGCCAATGGCAGCTCTCTAGAAGGAGAAGAAGCACTACTGAAATGCTTTGTCTTTTCAAGAAAGAGTAAAGATAGGACCTGGGTTATTTTTTCTTGATTACCTGTCACTGGTGTGACAGAAAATGTGCAAGCTATATTTTAATGGATGTATGACTAGTGCAGTCAAATATATATTTCTAAATCCATACATATAAATATATATGGATTTCTATGTCTTTATATCCATCTCTGCATCCAAGCAGAGAAAATTCTTGCTTGGAGCAGAGAAAAGAACAGGGCACAAGTTGACTCCCTCAGCCATTTGCATTTTACACTACTTTTGATCCAATTCTATATGCTGCATGAAGCAGACCAAAAATGACAACCTAAATTGTATACATTAAAAAACTCATCATAGCCTATTCCAGTCAATACTAATCTTTTCTTTGGTTTCTGAAGTAGAGGGAAAATGATTTTTTTTTTCTACATATAACTGTTAATGCGTTGGACTATCTCATAGGAATTATACATTGTTAGCTCTCTGTTCTTCAGGTATCCCCCAACTGGGACTTTTCAGCTCTTTTCTTTTGTCCTGTCACAATCTGCATTAACCCCATACTCATCTAGTAACCATTTGATAGATACTAGTGAACTACAAATAAGAAATAACACTATGGTCTCACCTCTGGGTAAAAAGAAGCGTCATAGGAATTCATGATTGTTTTGATGCTTAATGCTTTTGATACTTTGCTAAAGAGTCAAACAGCTAGGATAGAATGTGATCTTTTAACACCAGTTTTCACTTTTAACACTTCAGTTTTGGTCATTACAAAGTCAACTATGTCTGAGAAGCAAACACCTTTTTTGAAAAAGCGTATCTATTTGAAAAACCCAGTACTGGCCAAAACTGGTACAAATGAAAAATGTTCACATAGTCTTACTCAGTAAGTTTCAGGTCTGGCTCTCAGTCAAATTTTGTAGTTTAACTCCTCTATTTATTTTTGATCACTGAAAACAAATCTTTATAACCTACTACTACACTTGTTCCTTTATCCTTTTAAAAGAAGACTGATGATTACTTTGACATCTAAGAACTGAGTGTTATTTTAAGAAGGCCATAAAAAAAGCCAACAAACACCATTTGGCATAAAATTGTATAAGCTCTGAATATGTTTTATTCAGCAAGCAAGGTATACTAATCTCTTTACAGAATATATAAAATACACAGAATCTGCCTGAAGAAAATGAAGAATCTACTGAGAGATAAACATGAAGAAATGAAGGGGTAAGTCAAAAGGAAAAGATCTATTTTAGCTTATTTAGCACAAACCATGGAGCTTCACTAAGCATAAAAAATGTGGTACAAACTGTGACGTTTATAAAACATTTAAAAAATCTTAGCATACAGTATTAGCCCTATTATGGGCAAGTTAAAAACAGCATCATTGGAAGCCTTTATGACAAATTGTGGTACATTATGTGGTACATTTATGATATAATTTGGTACATTTTGAGAACAACAAAAGTAGGAATTCAGACTTCATTCCTACAGTAAATTGTATAAGACAAACTGCTAGTCTATCACGTCCAACTTTTACTTCTCCAGGTGGCAAGGTAAAGCGATATTTTATGGGAAATGTAATGTAGCTCTTGATTTGCAGGCAGAATGATGAAAGCTCTGTCAGTCTCTAAAACATGTGAGCATTATAAAACCAACTGGGAAATAAAAGTATTTTCCTGATGTAGACTGAGCACTCAAGCACTTGGGTAGGTGCAGAAAACATTTGTAAAACTTTAAAGTTGCATAGCCCATGGGGAACTAAGAATGGCTTTCAAATGTAGTGCTTGCAGATAGATGCTTGGATTTGACCTATAATCTTGTGCTGACAGACAAAGAGGATACTTTTCTTGTGATGGTTAGCAATTGAATTACTCATTAAAGATTTTTAAATGAGTTCATTAGCCCTCAGACTCATAGTGGTGTTGAAGCAGTTGACACAAATTGACCAAAACTGGCACCATATTTTACTTTTTATCAAGCTAAAAAAACATAAAACTACATGACCTAAGACTGTGTTCCTATGACTATATATGGCTATAATTGAGAAACTTGTTAAAATGAGAAATGGTCAAAGTATACTGGATCCTTTTTGTTGAAAGGAATTGTCCATGAACTTCTCTCCATTTTTCTATCGTGATTTTACTGTATAGTATCTGACTTTTCTCAGCTTAGGATTTTCTCAGGTAGGATTTCTGTGGATCGAGACCAAATGCTTTTCTGAAAGATCTACTTTAATTAAAAATGAGTTACAAGGTTCTGCAGGCTGAAACYGTGACACTGAAGAAATTTTAAGTGACAAGTATCAGATCAACTAGAAAGGAATCCTGTTAAAATTAAATTAGTATTACATTTTATATACATATATATATTTTTTCCATGTAATCTCTTTCCAGGATTGTAATTATAAGGATGACCTTAAGCTTACTAAATAAATCTGTTCTTTGTTTTGCTATTAGAACCATCTGGTGCTGCAAGTTGGGAGTGAAAAATTAAAAGAAACCACTAAAATTAGGATGTGTTGTCCTCACAAAAATACTGAATCAATATAAGGCAGCAAGTATCTGGTTGCCTGGAGAGACTGAGTACCAGAAACCACAGATGGGTAAGTTTCAAAGGCCACGGGAAAAGCTAAATGGACAGAGTAGGTCTTGTGCCACCAGCTGCTGGTTTTAGGGAAGGATCTCACTCCACTCATCTACAAATAAACTTTAAATAGGGATGGATAAGTAGCAGCTGACTCTTCATTAGCCTAAATAGACTCCTGAGTCATATCACAATAGCTATGATAATCCCTGGTTTTCTAGAAAGTTTATATGATTTGAACACAAAATGTAGCTATTATGTGTGTGATAAAAAAAATCAGTTAAGTGGCTGATGGCAGGAACCTGAAATATTTTTAATTACAACTGCAAATGCAAAAAAACAACTGCTTGCTTGTCACTTATGCTTTTGGGACAGTTTCTGTTCAGCATTAGCAACTCCAAGTGGTAGCTGTGTCCTCAGTGAGTTTCATTTATCTTTCAAGCTAGGTATAAAAAACTGAATGGTTTAGAAGCGAGATTAGTATTTCAAATTATATTGGACTAATCATATTGCCACTAGCCATAACATAAGTCTGTGATTATTCTATTGCTTTCTTTGAAAATATAACAATAAGACAAAATTTGGTACTTTCACTTCAGTCTCCTTATGTATTTTTTATCCTCATATCATTTCATTAAATTGTTGGCCAGTGACTGTTGCAGTGCAGTTAACCAGTGCTAGCACATTACTGCTAGAGAAAGTCTCTCTTTTTAAGTGATGCACACTGAAACACGAGTGTAAAATTAGGGTTGTCAAAAGACAGGAAGTAAGTATATCCTGTATGAAGGTCAGACATATTTTAGTACACAGCCTAAAGTTCTGAAATAGCAGTGTTGTCTTATTTTAGAAATGTCAGCAGCCATTCCCTCTCCCAAGCAAAAGGCAAATAACTTCTTTTTGATAGAGAAAGAGAAAGAGAGCAAAAAAGAGGAAGAGAGGAGGAGAAAGAGAGAGAGAGAAAGAAAAATAAATAAATAAATAAAKAAAKAAAGAAAGAAAGACCGACCAACTGACTGTTTTACAGAACCCATTATCTTCATGGGATATTTTCACCTGCAGAGTTATGGCATCTTGAACTACACTAAGAAACTGCCCAACTTACCCAAGATTCCTGCTAATAGTTTCCTAACATAAATCCTGGGGAAAAGTTGTTCATGTGGACATATGAGAGCTACCCAGAGAATAAGATGTAGAAGGGTCAATGACTCGTCTAAGCCTCTTTATAACCCACAGGCTCAAGTAAGGTCTCTGCTACTTCTGCCTCTTCAAATTAAAAACACACAAAAACCAACAACAACAACAACAACAAAAAGAAGAAAACAGTCTTTCTTTGGGCAGACAGAAAATGACCTTTCTTTGAGGTTGTGAGGAAAAGTTGAGGTAGCAGAAGGACAGGGGATTGCCATTATTTTGAAAGTGGTAGCTTTTTTCTCTTAGCACTTTTTATTCTGGCTTGAATACTTTTTTTTTTTTTTTTTTAATCTCCATCTGCTTATTCATGGTGTCTCTAGCTACTTTTTCATATTTCTTATGCACATAAAAATCTCTACATTGGTCCACAGAGCCTTTGCCTGAGTATAAGAAAAGATCCAAACCCTGTGTTTTAAATTCAAATATAAAATGTGAATCTCTATTGAAAACCTGTGTCCTTTGTGATGGCAATATAAGAGAGTCAATATCCACTTTTAAAACATTAGAACAATACAATACACTAAAACATGCAACCACATTATGATATGACTATAATCCTTCTTATTATTCCCATCCTTATCGACTATTTGTCATGCTATGTCTTGGTGTAACTTAAAGCATTTAGGTAGTGAATTCTTTTAAAACTGAATCAAGCAAGGTGCTGAACACTTGGAGCTAAAGCCAGCAAAGCCACTAAAGAGACTGAAATTATGTGCCTAAGTGCATTTCTGGTTACGAGCCAGATTGTTTCATACCTTGCTGAACTGTGCTAATAGAGATCTATGCTTTATCAGTAGCTTTGTATTTTTTAAGCTCTTTATAAAATAGTAATGATGGATACTCTACAATTTAGATTTTTTTTGTTTGTTTATTTTGTATCAAAAACTAAGATTCTACAAAATCCCAACAAGAAAGATGGGTTAAAATTGTTCTAATAATTTTAATTTAAAATTTTTGAAAATAAAACTCTTAAATCTCTGAAGTGGTAGAATCTACTTTTGCTGAAGTAGTCAATTCAAGGCTTAATGTTTTGATAGCTATTTTGGCAAAAGGAAATGTTTTAAGGAGTAGCTTTTTGGAAAGCAGTTCATCTTGATTTACCTTTTTTGTTTTCTTTTAACTGTTGTGGTTATTTTCCCCATATTCTACTAATTTATCCTCTGTGTTGAATAAAATTTTTTAAAAATTCCTGCCTCTGAGACATTTTTTAAACTACATTTTTTAAAAAGAGATTACGTAATCCACAGATATTTTTTCAAGATCTAATGTTAAGGATAAAACTTCTGAAAAAAAGCTTTTTTGTATATCACAAGAAAATCCTATTCTGCTTAACATATTCCAGATGGCACCAGTCCTACCCTTCATGTATTGTGCTTCCATGGAACTGGGCAATGAAATTCAGCTTTAAGGGAAATCCAGGCAAGAGCACTTTCTCTTCGCTGCTGGGCAGCTGGCTTAGCTGCAATGTTGTGTTTGTACACGTTTCTTAGCTGAAGTGGTGTTTGGGGACTTCCTTACAGAGGTTACTCTCCAAATAATGATGTTGAGAAAACTGCTGGAAATGCTATTAACATGATCAGAGCCATGAAGAATATTTGAGGGGCAGAGGGGTCAGACTTGATTACTCGTTGAACTGTGAAAGTTTATTAACCCATACCAATGGTATCCTGTTGCACAGTGGAATTAGGTAACTTCTTTTTTTCCCTAACCAGATAGATATATTTAGACATCTTATTTGGTCAATACTAAGTAGGTGTTGCAGAATAATTTCAGGCTTTATTTCCCCGATAGAAAATAAAAGCTTGGGAACCTCAAGTTTCAGTTGGTAAATCTGGTATAAAGACTCTAATCTTTATCCAAGTTTGCAAAATTTAGCTACAAAGCCTACAGGCAACAAATTCTATTGCAAAACCAGTCATATTAAAACATTGCCAAAATTACTTTTGTTTTGTTGTTACTTCTGCTCTTGCATAAAATCCAAAGAAACGGGTGTGAATGAAAACAAAAAAAGCAATAAATAACCAAACATTTGACCATAAAAAACACTTTCTTTTTTAAAAGTAAAAATGACAGGACGCTTGTTTTCTGTAAGCCAATTCTCTGTTCTTTAGGCATTCAAATTTAGGTGTCAATAAAGGTGGATAGAAAGGAAAACATGTTCCCCTGTTTTTGATCATTTGTCCTAACTGAAATAAAGTTAAGCAAATAATATTTTTTTCTCTCTCTTTCCTTGAATTGACTAACATCTCCTTGGAAAAGACTGGACCCTTCCTGAAGAGGTTAACCACACATTTGAAGCACCTTGTCAATCAAGATAGAGACTAAATTTGTACTGTGTCCTGCCATAACCAGTTGGCTCATAGATGAGCCAACAAATTTACAACCTGTGTCATGAAACAACTGTATTTTTATGCTAATAGTTTCTAATACAATGTCACCAAGATAATCCTTCACTATACTGAATGGCATGTAAAATCTGCAGACAGTCAGGCTTCCTCAGAAAACTTGTTTTTTGTTGTGGAATATAAATGCTGGCAAGCAGACAGCTGACAAATATGTAAATGACAGAAAGCATTTTAATTACTGAGTCCTGCAGTGTACTGATTTACTGCATGCCAGAAAGGGAAGAAGAATTCAGTTTAGAGTTATGTTTAAAAATATACCCATTCTATCTGAATTTTGGGATGTTGAAATGTTATGAATAGCTGCTCATTGCTGTGAGTCATATAGATCATTTGCTTTAAAAATTTTACATAAACAAAACAAGCAAACATGCACTAACCATTTGGGGGCTCTTTCTGGTCTTTCTTTTGCCACGTGTAATGTTTCCTCCCTATACAGACTAGAAGAGAGAAACAATATGCTGTTTTCTTGATAGATCGCTCTTTGAAGATGCGCTACACAAGGTGGAAGTAATGAAATAAGGCCTTGTGTAGTTAATTGTTCCCTTAATTTAAGAAGTAATCACAGAAATACCAATAAATACTCAGAAATACCAGTAAACCTGGAGACAGGGATTGCAATATATTTCCATTATTATTACTGAAAAAAATTGTCCCTCTTAACTGATATGTCAGCAGCTTTTAAATACAGGTTTAATCTCTTCCAGGGAGGCAGGTGCTAGATTTAAGCAAAATCACCTCATCTGTAACTGTATATGCTTATGTGTGCCTGCTGTGTACACATTATAAAGTTACTCAGGAATTTTGAAATGCAGCATTACTCAGGCCTGGAGGAGCCTATAAAGTAGGAGGAGGTGTAACAGCTCAAGAGAGTCTTTGCAAGGAGATAGTGTGCTCTGTGCATACTCCAAAACCTCATATTTGAGGTCAAGGATTTGAGGAACTAATGCTGCTGACACTCATGGTGGCAGATCCCAAATTATTTTTGTTTTCCTACTTATACAGCAGTAGTAGAGTTCTGCTACATAGTAAAGGATGCAGCTTGGTGTATGTTTATCGGCTGTGAAGGTAAAAGTTTGCGCCTGCCTACTTATTAATGTGTTAATAATGTGGTTGGTAGTGTATCTTGCAGCAAAGACAGTATGATGTGAACTAAGAGCCTTCTAACTGACAAGGCTGATCTACACACTGTGACAGAAATGTTTAATAGCATCCCATATTTGGCCTCATGGACTGACATAATCAACACAGACTTGAAGGAAGCAAAATGATAATTTGCCTCGGTGGAGGAGATGGAAGAGTTTCCACCTAACACAGTATGGCTGGTCTTTTTGGCACCACACAAGACTTCGGCTCATGTTGTTCTCAGAGTTGGTGCTGCTGATGGAGCAAGATGCCAGCCATCAGAGGACTGCTGCCCTTGTTCAAACTGCCACCCCGTTCAGCCAAAATCTGCCCAGCCCCAACGTAGCTGTGAGAAAGTATACCCAGCCTGCATCTGCAGTCCAGCCAAACATTAATCCCTGAGCTCCTGAGCACAAAGCAGCTCTGTAGCTCTGCTCTCAAAGAAAGCATGAATGAAGTGGACCATTCTCTTGGTATCAATTCATGCTGTGTGCACAGCATGCAGATAGATGCGGGAAATGTACACAAAGAAATGGATTTTTACATATGCTACTTAGACTGGGTTTTCCGGAAAAGCATGGAGTAACACTTTGACAAGTAATTTTAAGATTTAACAGCTTTCACACTGCCTTTATTAGGCATCTGAGATGAATTTAGGTGGAATGGAGATGACGAGGTTTTAAAGAGCCTGTTCTTTTCTTTGCCTGACGCTGCAGGTACTTATGCTGTGGACAGCAAAGCTTTTGTGTCCTTAAGATCTATGAAAGGGAGGTGTTGAAACTCAGCCTGAATCCCAGAGAGACCCCCACTGTCAGGGCTTCTTTGAGCATGTCTAACACACACAGACAGCATTGATTTCTGTATAAAGCACAGCAGCCATGTCCACTTTCATTCAAAACCTCTTTCTGCTCCTTCAGATTATTTCTGCTTTTTGTCCAGTGACTCTGATGTAAAATGCCTAAGCAGTGTTGTGAGCAGAAGTAAGCTCTGCTTTTGCTCAATGTCAACTCCCCCAATAATATGGGGGGATGAGAAAGAATATGGAGAAGAAGTATAAACCCCAGCCTCTGCCTTCTGTGCTATGCCTGCTGTTTGAGAGAGTAATGTGCAAATGCTTGCAAGTGGGAGAAGAGGTTTGATTTTGAGGAACCAGACTCTCTTTCTTTCTGCATGTTTGTGCAGCCAACTCGGCTTTTGCACAGAAGAGTGGCACTGTCGTAAGCACTTTGTATGCTTTATTAAAATGAATTTGGTGCCTGAATTTATTCAAGGATGTAATAGAGTCTGTGAAGGCTGGCTTGTGCTTTAGGTTTAGGACTGTGCTCTGGGACTCAGTGTATCCCCCTGAACAGACAACTCCTGCTCCCAGCTCTCTGGTCAAAGAGCTCAAGCTCTATCAGCAGTCAATTGAAAGTCCTAGGCAACTCACTTAGCTGTTCTAAATTGCCTCTTAAAGGAAACTTATGCCTTGCCATTGACTAAATAGATAGGCCAGGTAATTAAGCAAGGTGGTCTGTATCACTTAGGAAGAGCTAGATGCTTGTTTTTAAGGTGTTGCAATGTCAAAGATGATTGCCTAGGGCGTATAGTTGTGTCTTTTTGTTAAGCTCTGTTGACTTTCAAAACCTAAAATGTTTATTCTGAAGCACATTTCTGCACAGTGGGTGCTGTGATCACTGACAGACATACCTACCTATCCACAGGAATCTTGGCATTCAAACTGCGAATAGAAAAGCCAGTCCTACTGTTTGCAGAGCTTTATAATTGAATTTGTGAACCTTATTTTGTATCACAGAAGTGATCCCACAGAAACATTCAAACATAAAGAGCTCGCACATAAATTATTCACCCCTACACAAAGCTACAAGGCTAAAGGTACCATTTCCAGGACATCTAAATGATGTGGGATGTGTCTACAATGTGCTGTGAAGAGTAACCCAAGCTGTTCCTAGAAAAAACTGTTTCAGCAAGTTGCATAGTCACATTATTACCCAAGCCAGTAAGACTTGCTTTTCAGCAGTTTGGCTTCTGCTTCCACACTTAAGCTAGAATTGCTGTACCTGTATCATGTGGCAATGTCAGCCTGAGTCAGTGCTAGCTCAGGGATCAGTGCATTGTATCCCAGCATGCAGTGCAGACTTGCTCATATCTGCTTAATCCTCTTCACTAGCTCAGTCCACAGGACAGGCATCTAGGGTGGTCTGACTTCACCTGTTTGCACTGGAGGCTACAAAAGCTTCTGTGGCTACTGTGCGATTTTCCCAAAGGTCTATCAGTTTGCTTTTTATAATGTCCCATATACTGCCAAAGAGGCATTCTTCATCTGTAGGGCCTAATTAAAAGATACATTCTTAAATAATGACTACAGATAAAGCCAAATATAAATTTGGCTCAGCGACCCAGTTACTGAAGTTTGCTCTGCTTATGGGTAGCCCTGTTTCTACTCCTTCTGCAAAACTTTTATAGATGCTTTAAATTTTGCCAGTGCATATGTCTAGACATATGTCTAGAAGCTTTACTCTCATGATGCTTCTTGTACCTTGGAATACAGAAAAATTATTCTGAGTATTGGGATCCTGTTGGGCTAAATTCTGTAACATATACTGAGAGTACTCAGTTAAGAACACAACATGAGTGGCCATATTTTCTCATGAAACTTTGGTGTCTAAAATATCTCTCAGGGGAGACTACATTCTAGGTCTTCATCAGCCTAAGCACTCCAGAAAGAGAACAGGCAACGTATGTCTGACTGCTAGGACTAGAGCTTTGGCTAGACTAGGAAATCGTACCTAGATAATGGTGATTCTTTTTGTTATCCAATGAGAATTTAGTTTCATATTTTTCTGTTGTCTTACTGACTGAATGATGAACACAATGTTAGTTATTTTCCTTTAACATTTAATCTACTAGTACGGTAACTATGAAGTTCTGCTTCTTCCATTAATCTCTACTGTAATAGTTATTTCATAACTTTCCAAAATTTTAGATGCTTGCATGCCACAATGAAGTTGGAGATAGCCAACACAGTCTGAATAATCTGCCTTCAGTGTGCAGATGGCATACCCTTGATCAATAGCATTGCATCTGGCCTGGCTACTCTTGCTGAAAAGCTGGTTCTACCTTTTTCCACAAAAACTTACCCTCAAATTCATGCCCAAGTGTAAACTGAGTAGTGTTTGGCTGTAATTGGTCCTGGAACTTTTCATTCAAAAGCTAAACCACTAAATTCTTGAGGGGGCGCAAGTCCTCATTACATTCTTTGGATAAAAACATCACTTCAAAAAATATGACTTTTTACCTTCCACCTTTTCAGAAATTCTCCTCTAAAAGATCCTGAAAAAAACATTGTTATGTTTGACAGCAAGRTGACTGGAGAGTGAGATATAAGAGAGGTTCCACCAAATATATTTAACTTTAAAAAACCTTTATACAGCTGGATTCTCAAAAATTTATGAAGAAAGTACCCATATATCTGAATCAAATGCACCCAAAAGCAATGTTCTACCTGTCTGTCATAAATCCTGGTGACCTTTCATTTTAAACTAAAAGTTTTCTCAGGAAGATAAAGGCAGTTTAACATGTCCCAATATGGAAGGCACTGTTACTCTAAGCATGCAGAAATGTCATGTCTTCCCTTGCTTTGTTCTGTTTTTGTCTTCTAGAACTTTCTGCAACAATGAAATTACACTGTGAAGTCTGAAATTTAGATTTTTATTCTTTTTCCCCCTCAAAATTAGAATTAAAAACTATAATTTCAAACTCATTAAATACAAATGAAATCAGAAAATAGTTTAGACCATGTCAGATCATCACATTTCAAGTCATTTTAGATGATAAAAAAGCATTGTTCCAATAACTCTGAAACATTGTAGTTTAATATAGATATCTATCTACAATATTACAGAATGTCAAATATAATATATAGGATAGGTTAAAACTAAATAGACTTGAAATAGTCTTTTCATCTCATTGGAACAAATTCATTTAACATTGAAATGAAAAACAAAAGTGACAACAATTTTTTGATGCTTCTTCCATGAAAACAAGTTAAAAAGCAAAAAAGTTATGATGCTTTTCCATTTTAATGCATTACATTTTCCAAGGAAAATGTTATCTGGAAAAAATATTTTCAGGCATCTTTATTTTCATATTTCTTTTCTCCAAGCACTGCTCCTGTCAATTGCTGTCCCCTGCCAAGTTTTTTCACAAGTTATTTGTGGTTCAAATGGCTCGACATGAGTTGGCTGGTTGTAAACCTAYGAACCTGCAGGCATAACCTGTGAAATGTATGTCTCATGACATTGGCATTCCATATTTTATGTACTGGCAAGCACTGCAGGCTGTCTTCCACTCTTCTGAGTGCAGTTGCCAAGCTTAAGACCCACAGGAAGGCCATGAAGAAGGCAGTGTTTTAACATTAGTGGGGCTTGAACTTAGAGGAACCTTGCAGCAAAACTCACAGAACAGCTGCAAATCAACACAGTTACTTCTTCTTCACCGCATGACCAGAAGTTGTCTCATCACATGATGTGCTTATCCCATATTGGGGCCTGATTTATGGGGCCAACTATAAATAAATAAGTTCCTCTATTAAATAATAACTTTTTGCAGTGTCTTGAGGTATGACACTGTGAACATCTCTAACGCTGCAAGATGGTAAAAAGGAAACCTGCCAGCATCATTGTCAAACAGTATTGCCCTCTTGTTATACTCTTGCCATGAAATGGACCGGCAGTTTTCAGACATTAAAATGCTACAGCCTGGTTCTTGTCAGGATTCTAAGCTTTTAAATCATGTCTTATTCTTTCACTCAGTATTGATGGTGATTTGTATCTATTTTTGTCCTATTTATTTCTTTCTGCCTCCAAAACTGTTAAGAGGTTTCAGAATGGTATGTCTGGTACAAATGAATGTGTTTAAGAAGACTTTTGCTGTTTGTAATCTTTCTTTTGAGAATATTGAGGGTTAGCAAATAAAATGAAACTAAAAATAACCTCACAAAATATATGGATTGCTCTATGAACTTGAATAGATACTTTTTTTGCTGTATTCAACAATTTCTCGCTTTAAGCAGACAGCTCACCCACCTATTCTACTAGATTGTTTTCCAGATTATTAGATTTAATTGTTCATTTCAGAATAATTAAGACAGGGAACAATTCTGAAAGCATGTATATTCTCCTTCAGCCTCAAATTCCRTGTATGCATTCTTATCTACAATTAGTGACTCCAACTATAATCTGGAATTGATATTAAGACAAAGGCCTCCTCCAGGTTTTTCATGGACATGTGGCAGAGAATTTTGCTTACTCAAGGGAAACCTAGACAGAGCTTGTCAAACAGTCCTAAAGTACAAAGTGTTGAAAACACTATGTTCCAGAAGATGCATTATGCAAATATTTAAACACACTTATTTGAAAAATTTTATTTATATCCAGTGATAAGTTTCAGTGATTCTAATTCAGCAACTCCTCTGTGTTTTAAACAGCTTCATTAAAAAAAAAAAAAAAAGTAGAAAATGGAACACTTCTAAATCTCTGTAGGATTATAGCAGGTTAGGATGACACTTTACACTTTTATAAATGAAGGGTGAGGAGATTGTAACTTAGAAGACATAAAAGAATTTCATTACTTACTCAAAGTTTCCACTTAAACATTCAGTAGGGGCTGCATCTTCTCCGTTGATGTCAACGTGATAAAATATTTATTTTACAAAATGTGTGTATAAAGTGCAGTCTCTAGTGAGAAGAAACAGCAGGATGATTTATTCCTTGGCATAATTTTAAATGTCATCAGTTAAGTTTAGGGGACACATTTGCCAATAGATATTAATTCCTACTTTCTTTACCAGCAATGATGTATTAAGTTACTTGGGTGACATGTAGAGGCAAAAAGCACAAACAAATTTAAATCCTTCTGGGGAATTCCAAGTTATTGAAAAGTGACGTGGAGGTCTCCTATATATTGTTATAGCCCTAACTTAAAATATAGATGATGCTGACTAGTGTACACTCTTTAAATAGGAAATGACATTAGTTCCCAAATGGCTCCTATAGAGATTTTAGATGCTTTTAACTTTTAACTTCCTATGTCAGCTTCTGTTATCATTCCTTGATTTGATTCTAAACTTAAACTTTAGTAATGATCTTAATATATATTAGAAAACCATGGCTGTGTTTCCATTTGAATCATCCTGTTCCTACAAAAACTACTCAGAATAGATCATGTATATCAGGTAATAGAAATGTTCTGTAATGATTATCAGGGCTATTGGACCCGCTTTCTACCCATTTTTTTTCATGCAGAATGCCTTATGATGTCAATACAAGACTTTTGCTGCATTTGATGCTATGACTCTAAGATGAAATTCATGTCTGATTTTCATAGAGTTTATACAGGTTCAAGCAGAAAGAAAAGCCATGTGTTTGATTTGCAGCTTGAATAGCAACATTGCTTTGTGATACTAATTACTGTGACAAACCTTTCTTTATCATACTTCTAAATGCATTTAGTTGTATTGTTCTGAATTCATGACTAGATCACTTGTCATATTCTCCAGGGAGTGTTGCAATCTTGAAGCCTTCTTATTCTGCCGTATGTGTAGCCATTTATACCTTTGGCAAGGTGAGTGTAATTACCACTAAAACTGAGCACTTTCCACTCAGTTCTACTGGAATTGTAGTGCACAATATCTCAGTCTAAACCAGGGCAATGATATCACATATTTCCTGCCTTCTTACTAATTTTTTATCCCTGAAGAACAGTCTATCTATCTGATTTAAATGATTCTATGTGCATGTGTGTGTATACATATTATAGATGCAAACTGATGATTATTATTACAGTGTCTACCCTTGTTATTGTATCCATTATTACTTTGTCAATATAAACATAATTTTTATAAATGTCACGTGTATGTACATACAATTATTTTTTCTCTTACTTCCACGATTTCACAGTATTGACGATGCTCACTTAATAAGCAGATGGTTATAATTTTCTTACTGTTCAGTAGAAGCTTTACTAACTATCTTCCACCATTTTAAACTTGGCTCCAAGGGCAAATATTTTTCTGTTGGCTCATTCATACAGTTTAAGAGTGTTCGCAAATGCACTATATCACCTATATATTAATTATCAATTAATTTTGAGTGCATAGGAAGATGCAGCATTCTCTGTGTTCACATAACTGTTCCCACTGACTGTGTAATTTAAGGAAAGTATAAAAATATGTATTAACAAGGGAACTGAACTTTGATATCTAAAAACATCTTAAAACAAGGAAATTTATGTGTTCATTAATGTAATTGGATTTTAAATTATGAACACTCTTAAGGGGAGATAAAGTAATTTAAATTTCTGTGGATAATACATCTATCAGCCTATGCAGAACACTTACAAAGTGAACCACACACCTTGAGGATTACCAGGTACCTCTCCTATGTTTTCCTAAAGCAGTAAAGTTTGAGGTCCTGGTGTCAATACCACACCTGATTCTGCTGAACACCTTCAGCTGCGTGTTTCTAAAAGAGGATCCAAAGATATTAACAAATATATTGATGAGAAATATCAGCATAGGGGCAGAAACCCATGCAGATGAAGACTAACTCTTTCTTTCTGAATTCATTGTCAGAAGGGAGAAAGGCAACTGTCAACTTTGGCCTTATCAGAATCTTACAGACTTAAATGGGGAATGATCTTCCAACAGTTTTCTTAATGTATTCTAAAGGCTAAATAGGAAGCAAAAAACATTTTAATCAATACTTTCAGATATTTTCTTGAGAAGATAATGCATAGATATTCCTCTTTTTATTATATGAGGGAATTCCGTATAACTATATTAGTTTATATACTTTTAAAATCAATAGAGAATTCCCACAACAGTAGTGTGAGTATGGAGGTTATGTGGCTGTTAAATAGATATGAAGAAAACTACTGCCTTGAAGCACTCAGTAACCTCATTACTTCAGAAGTTCACTAAATTCAAGTTTTTTCCTCTCTCTTGAAGATTTTTTATATTTCATGTAATTCTTACTTAAGTTTTACTTATGCTGACAAGATTTTTTAAGTAAGTAAGGTCTTTGTGATTTGACCTCAGATTAGTTCAGACACAACATTAACTGAGAATATAATGAATATTGTCCTGGAACTCTAACGTATTTGCTACAGCATTTATGGCTTTTGGAGCTTGTATTAGTTAGACAAAAACTTGAATTTTTCTCTGCATCTTTATTAAGCTAAATAAGTCTTTAAAAAACTATTTAATATTTAATTAAGATAGAAGCTGCCTTATTAATTCTTAATTAGATGCTTGTATGAGAGACATACCGTAAGTAAGCTTTTCTAATCTAGAGCTTGACTCCCAAAAGATGGACATTCAATTTTCTTGACAGAAAGGGAAATCATGTGTGTAGAGAAGAACAAAGATAGAGAACCAAGAGGGTAAAAGATGACAAAGAAAGGAGGATTTGAGAAATGCATGTAGTTTTATAAAATAAAAGTTGAATTTACAGACAGAATTCTTTACCAGCTTTCTCCCTCAAGACAATTGAGAATTGTCTCTCCCCTAAGACAACAGAGATAACCAGAGGTAAAAACCTAAATGTTTTCATTTAAATTGAATGATGTCAGTCACCTGTGAAAAGCACTTCATCTTTATTCATATTTCATATAGCATAGGGTTACAAGGCTGCTTCTCGTCCAGCAGCTTTACCATTTCAGCCACTGCATTGTTAATTGCTCCTCAGGGCAAGAGAAGGAAAAAATAGGTATTGTTTGCAAAATACTAAATAACACTTACAGAGCAGGTGAAATACACTTCATGTCTCACATGAACAATTTTATTTTGGTCCTACCATTCAAAATCCACCCAGTAGGCGTATATTTTACAGCAAAGACATGGCACAGTGGGGCTGGAAGCCTACATTTTTGCTGATAGATCAAGGATGCTGGTGGATTACTTCCTTTCTGAATGAAGACCAGTACCCCTTCCTAGCATAGGTCATGGTGGGAGAAATCAGAATTTATGTACTGGAATTTATTTACTACATTAAATCTTGCTTTACTTTATTCATGTAAATACCCCAGCTATTTTAACAGCCAACATGAATCCAGATGGACTTTTTCTATGCATTATATCTTCCTCACAAGTTTATGAGAAAACTTTCTGTCCAGGGCAATCTTCCCTCCAGTTGGCTGCTCTCTCTAATTCCTTTTCTTCCTTGGGACAGCAGTTAATCTAAGCTGCTGAGAATAGTGAGAAACAACCTGGCTCCTTGAACAGTGAAGATTTTTTTTTTTCCTTTCCCTGTGGGAATGGAGAGGTTAAATCTTTCTGGAGAACTCACTCGCAGGAACTGAGGCTTTTGGGAGGCTTCATCATAGCCTTTCTGGTTGCCCAGCAGTCTTTGAAAAAGAATGAGAATATTTGGAAAAAGAATGAAAAGAATGCCAATGCTTCTTTTCTTTTCTCAAATGAGGGAGGATGAAATCTCTGAAAGCTCTTTCTAAGACTGTGCCAGCTGACAATCATGAACTGTTGTGATGCCTACAGGACTCCTTTTTATAAAACCTACAGATTTGTGTGGGTATGTTTCTTTAAATCAGCCTAGATGGTATGTGGTCCTGATGGTAACCCATCTGCGTTCATCAGATTAGACAGTACTATGCTGATTTACCAGACTGAATGCACAAAACAATCAAGGCTGTAATATCTCGCTAGAATTTGAGGCTTTCCCAATTCAACTGGAAATCTGGCAACCTACTTATAGATGGTTGAAATGAATTGCTTGAAAGAAGTTACAATAGGAAATAGTTAAGCCTTGAGATATCATTTGATGCTTCTCCTTTATGTCATACTTATACAAACCCATGCAAATTAGTAAATGACTGTTTTTGCATCTATGAGGAAGCAAATAAATACATCACCTACAGTCAAATTCACTAAATGACTCTATTCCTCACCCTTCTTTATCTAGACCCACTAACTCTACTTGCTCAATAGCAGACTCCTTACTTCTGTCTGTTTTTTGCATAGTTCTGGTAGAACAGCTGAAATAACCTATGCAGATAGCACTACAATTTAGTTTTTGTCCTTATTCCTCTACTGCCTGCCCATTTTATGCTGTAGGATGAAACACTTTTTCAGACATACAGGAGAATAATGGTGCAGGTCTTGTCATTGTCATAATTTTGAGATAACAATGTGTTTGGTAACGATTATGTCTTTAAGAAGTTGCTTTCTGAATTTATCATCAGCCATAGAGTTCCTGATTTCACTGACTGTAAGGGAGCAGCAAGAGCAGGACTGCTCTGTGAGTGGGGACAAACCAAGAGCTGAGAGTGACCACAGTGCAGGCAGTGCCCTCACTGATCAGAGCACAATCCCACAGGACCTGAACATGGCAGGCAGAGCCAACTAGTGACAACAACCCATCAACAATCCTAGGCAAGGTAAGATGATGAATCCAGTCCACGGTTCATCCAGGGAGACTGGTCAGGAGCAGCAGGAGTGGGAGACAAGGCTGCAACACAGGTCCAAGGTCAATCCAGTACACAGGGCTGGAGATGCTGCAACACAGGTGAGTCTGGGCTGTGCAATTATGACCTATGAGGGCACTTAGGATCCTGACATTGATCAAGTTTCTCCAATAATTTTACTGGGATATACTGTGAAATTTATCCTCTGAACATATAACTTCTGGCCCATTAATGCTAAACACAAAATTTGACTTGTCTCAGCCAATCTACTTTTGCATTCCTTAACAACTGAAAACACCAGAAACTGGATGTCCTGTAGCTGGTAGAGTGATATGTTCCATAGTAAATGGATGAGCTCACTACTTTCTCAGTTGAGTCCCTGATGTCTTGTTTTTCCTCCCCCCGCACCATCCCCTGCCTTGATTTTAGGCTAACTACCTTAGGAGGCAATCCAGTGTCACCTGTGAAAGATGAGAAAGATGTTAGTGACTCATCTGAGCAGGAGACCATCACCCTGTCATCCAAACCGAGAGAAGCAGCTGGTGGATAGCTGTCATATTAGGCGTATCAGACCTATTCCTGCTGGCCAGCTGCCTCTGAAAAAGAGAATGTTGTGTAGAAAATGCAAGGAGACCTTTCTCTCCTTTTCTGATGATTTTTCCTCCTTCCTTTTTGTTTTTCTTCCCAACTAGGTAGCCATCTGAACCAAAGCTTTTGATGCTTACAGAAGTGAGATATGTTTTTATTGGTTCCTTGTTCTGTTTGTTAGACCTTTCTACATTTTTGATATAATATCCAAAGGAATACTGCTGGTTCTACTATGGCACTGCCACATTTTTCATAAAGATGAAATTATTGCTTGCTTCTGCTACTGTGAAACCTTGGTCTTATATAGAATGCTAGTTTTAGTCATGCACAGTCTTAAAATATATTTAAAGGGTAAAATCATGTGGAGGGGAGAAGTTCCTTCTGAATAGCAAGGACTGATGCTCAGTAATAGAAATTCTGTGGATGTCAAGCCTCTCTTTTCAGACAAGAGTCACTTGAAGAGTGAATTGTCATCTGAGGGAGTTGAGCTTAATACTGGACATAACCTCTCTGCTTGCACCCTTCTTACAAGAATATATTTTAAAATATATTCTTGTAAGTTTGAAGACTTTTGCTGCACAGCTGGAATATCACTAAAAGGCAGGGCATGTCTGCACTGTCTTCAGCTATCGTTTGCCTGAAGAAGAGGTATGTATGCATATCCTAAATGCCATCTGAATTGTTTAGTTGTCCTCATACCTGTTGCACTGAATATACATATGTGTAAGTCAGGGGTTTAAAGATTGCTGTGTTGGTTGGTTTGCTGCTTAAAAGCCTGATAATCATTCCAATTTCAAACTTCAAAATGACACTTTACTAGATTGATGATTCATTAGCAGTACATATTGCCAGTCTAGATCATTATTAGTCATTATCACTACATATTCAAATACTTAGTCCTTAACAAGCTTATCCTATGTTAGCTGTGAATACAGAATACCATAGAGCTAATGCTATTTATCTGGTATTAATGGCTATAGTTACACAGGTTTGGGGGGACTTGAGAGCTTTGACAAGGGGAGCTGGACTAAAGTGGATATTGTCTTTCTTCCTCATTTTTCCTTACTCATCCTTAGCATTTTATGCTTCTCTCTTCAATCCTCAAAAGAAAAGGTGTGATTTCATGTTCTCTTGACATAGTTCCTCCTATTTTGAGAGCCAGGCCTTGTTCTGGTTTCACCAGGGATCTTTCCTATTTATTCTGCAAGATTAGTCTTGTTTCACTGGACACCTTTCCTACCTATTCTTTATCCTTCTTGCAGATGTTAATACTCACAAACGTTTTCCTGTATTCCCTTTGTGCAACTATATCACATTTGCCCCTTTGTTGTTAGAGATTAATTAAACACTTAAGCTCGGGTGTGTTATAAAATATACATTCTTGCTGTTCATGTTGTTATAAAATGGTTATACAGTAGTAGAAAATGGTTCTACACTTGCTAATTATGTTACTTCAATGTGCTTATGTCTGTAATAAAGATAAATAAATATTAATTATATCTTGCTTAGTATGCTTCTCAGTGGGTGCTTAGCATGCTTCTCAGTGGGTGAAAAGGGCTTCTGCTTTGGCTGCATGCCATGTTTGAAAGAACCGGTCTCTCTGATTTAATCACAATTTTATGATCAAATCTGAATTATGGCAAAGCCTAGGTCCAGGAAGCATGGGGAAGACATTTAACTTATGAGCATGTATGAGTGCTTGCAGAACTTTGTAAATCAAAGTAGAGACATCACTGGGTTGTAGACATTGTCTGGGTTACCCAGAGGTAAGTAGTAGTTTGCCTGGATTATATATGTGAATTTTCCTGTTTCCGTTTATGACACAACAAGAGGTGTTTTTCTAACAGGCCTATAGGGAGAAGCAGAAAAGCATATGAGGAGAGAGGAAGGGAGGGGAAAAGGAAGGGGTTCAAGCAGACTAACAGTAGTTATTCAAACAAAATCCTTGGCGTCTTGAACAATGACTGCTCCCCTCCTCAGCTCCTTTTGACTGCAAGAATCCCGTTCAGGTGCTTTGTTACTTTGGTGGCGCTACTAGTAAGACTGGAAGGAAAGGAAGATTCAGTTACTCATATATAGGCCACCTAGTGTCATTTCAGATGCTTTCAGGTACTTTTCCTAGCCTCCAGCTGACGCACCAGACATCTGCATGTCTCCTTCCAGCTTTGGATGTGGCTGTATTAGACACTGCAGGAAATACAAAAGTTGTTACCACCTGCCTGTGTATGAGCAACTGAATCAAGCCTCAAGTTTCTCTTGGGTTGTTCAGAGTTCCTCTGCAGTCAGTGGACAGGCACTTTCTGAAAGTTACTTCTCCTGCTTATGTTAGACAGCTCTCTTGGCAAACCTCTTTCTCAAGGTGCCTTTTTCTCTTCATTGACTGTAGAGATAGCCTAAACAGTTACTGTAGCCTGGACAGATAACTTTTAGATGGCTAAAGGAGGAAGAGGTTAATCCTATCCAAATTTTTTTTACAATGTATATGGTCAAGTAACTGCAGAGCAATTTTCTTTAGAAATTTTCTTTCTTAGACAGTTAATCATAGGCCAGGACATTCAAAGATGTGCTGCTACTGTTAGGATTTTTTTATTGTGTGCATATCACATTGGTGATATGCATGTGAGTAAAGGTTAAAATATTACTGGTGTGGGTGTTATTTTTTAACAATTAGGAAAAAATAATCAGCATGTAACCATGCAATTTATTACATAAATGTAGAAAACAGAGGACACGTTATTATTTTACGTGCTTTAACCTTGCCTACTTATTATTGGCAAGAGACCCATCATTATGTCGCCTTTCATTAAAAGCAAATGTTGTTTAAATTATGTATTACTTCTTCTGTACAATCAGTTGGCAAGCATCAGGCTAACTAGGTTGTTCAATATGATGATACCAACCTTTTCCAGTTTCTGTGTTGAAGCTATTGTTTTGAAAGAGTCAAATGGTTGCAATCAGTGCTTATCAGTGCTCTATGGTTAGATTCCCTGGTATGTTCTGGTCATTTCTGACTGTTCAGGCAGTGGATGAAAACCTGAAATTTCTCATAAATCCTGTGATGAGAATCCCCCCAGAGTGAGTGAACTGTCAAGCAGCTACAAATTAATTATAATTGGCTGTTGTACCCTCAGTCTTTACAGAAACGGAGAATGACTGGAATGGGCTGTACGCTCTATACTCCTAATAGTCCCTGTGGACTTCAGCTGTCTGGCAGAAACTATAGTAGCCTCTTTGCGTCAGGCTGGGGTTGAAGTTGTAACAAAAAATACTGAAGTTCTTACTGAAAATTAGTTTTCATCTTCTTTCGGGCGGGGGTGGGAGGGAAGGAAGATTCTCTAACACGGAGATTGACAGTGATGGCTGTAATCATTGCTTAGTGTTACCAGGATGACACCGGATTTTATGATGTGATCCCAGAGCTTAACAGGTTTGTAAGCGATAAACATGCTTTCTTGCTTTCTCTTTTTGCTCTCTGAATAAGGCTGCTAGAGGGCACACTGCCAAATAGCAGTAGAAGAAAGAAGTTCATATTGCTTGTCCCAGAGCAAGACCAGCTCACAACAGAACTGTTCATAGCCCACGAGGAAGGTGATGTGAGATAACTGGAAAAGCAGGACCTCTAGTTAATATAGACTTTATGTGGAAATCAGGCTAATTTAAACAATGAAGGACAAAATCTTCAGGCAAAGGTTCAGAAAGAACATTCAATTTACATTTTTTCTAATGTAGCCTCCCATGAAGATCCAGAGTCTAGAATATTGAAATAAATATCAGAATTCTCCAAAACTTTACATAACTCAAATTTGACACTATCTATTTAATGCCCGCAATTTATATTATTTAGCTACAGAACTGAAAGAGTTCCATAAACTAAAATCCTTTCACATTAGTGAAAGATAGAGCTTTAAGATGCACTAATATAGAGATTAAACTGATATTTTATCAAGAGGTAATGTTTGAAGTATTTTGCTTGTTTTCTTCTTGCTTTAATGATTAACATTTCTTTGTTGAATATATAGAGCCTTCACCCTTGACACTCAAGCAGAATAGCACACATATCCTATCTTCTGTGTTGTGCTGTTGGGTCAGTTCCCTTACTTGTAATCTATAAATCTATGGTACAGAAAAGGTCATTTGTCTAATAACCATCTTTTTCAAAAAGTGAGCAAATTTCAGGACTGTCAGTTCTTTCATGTGTTAACACTTTATATAGGTGAGGTTTTGTATAAAACCAACATTTTACAAAATATTCATCTTTTAAAGGTGTCCTGATTCCTTAGAAAGTGTAAAAATGCTGTCTATTCAACATAAAAAGATAAAAGACTGACAGTGAAATTTTGTTGTGAAATGTCATAAACTACACGACAAAACAAATGTGCTTAAGTCCCTTGCAAAGAAAAAAACAAGCAACAAACACAACTGATCTTAAAATCCATCAGGTGAATCTGGGGAAAAAACATTACTAAAAGCAATATATTTTTAAGAGACTCTTTAAAGTCCTCATCCTGAAAATTTTAACATGAATTAGGATAATCATTTAACCACAGTTAATCCATTTGCTTTTCTAATGGAGTTAAACAGGTCCATGTTCTCTCATCCAACTTTATTTAGAGTCTTATTTTAATTTCAATTTATATATCTAGAACTTCCTTTTCCTACTTAGGTAAAGGGATGTATTTCTGTTTTTGGATGAATGGTAAATTTTAGTTTTCACCACTCACTCTAGCTTTAGACTTCTGAAAAACTGCTTCAGTATCTTTTTCATTCCTCCTTTTTTACTGGAAATCTTTGTTCCCATGGAGATGGATCTCCAAGTCTTCTTGGACATTTTTTTTCAGGGACTGGTCAAAACTTTGGTCTTAGTATTTATCTCAAGAACACAGAAATAATGTGCTAGCCAGATCTCATATTCCAGCTGACATCATCAGTAATGATTTTTTGTTGTCTTCGATGTATAAATTACCTATTTAGAAAGTGGTTTAATGTACTCTTAGTTGATAAAATGAACTTAGGTCTTCCAAAGGAAGAAGTTCTTCTGAAATACATTTAAGTGAGATTCTGGGGGTAAAAAAGGATATTAAATTGGCAAGAAGAATGAATGTCTGTAGGGTGGCAATTCAATGTCTCTAGTGTAGGTGTCTGATAACTGGACTGCACATAGTCCCCACATTAAAAAATTGAATCTCTTCTACTATATTGCTTCAAAAAGACCATGAAATTCATTGGATTGCATATATTATATACCAGATACTGATTAAGTAAAAAGAGCAAATATGCCAGGCATGAAGGAAATAGTGATAAAAATGCAATTGAGGTGTAAATGAAGTGGTCAAGTCCTTCATCTAAAAGCATTCTACAGTAAAATTCTCACTTATGAAAAAAGGCACTTCAGCAGCTAATAATAATAATAATAATAAAAGAGCAGAACGACCTACTGACAACTGGAAGCACAAAAGTTGCAGCTGACTAATGATGGCTTGAATAGATTTGAAATAAGCTGAATCTGTTTAGCTGAAGAAAAGACCCAGAGGATATGTGTAAAGGAGCAGTAGTTGCATCATTGTCTTGTATGTGGAAGTTATCTTGTATGTGGAAAAACATTCCTTTCAGCACTGAGCTACACAGTCATATGAAGATTTGCAATTAATACGAACAATGAATTTAGTTAAAAAGTTATTCACCGCTATCATTGACAGTGTGGATAACATTATATAATCTGTAGGATTTAAACAACTTCTCTGACACAGTCAGAAAGATAGACCACTGGGAAGTGACATTATCTTTTAAGGTGACTACTTAAAATCTAAGATTTTCAAATCCAAAATGTACCCCAAAATTTTAGGGCATTTGCCCTAAAACATTTGAACATTTGAAATAGAAATTGAATGCCTATCAAGTGCAATGGAAACTAACAAGACATCTCAGAAAGAAAACAGAAGAGCAAAATACTGAAAGTCTTATTTCAAAAATAGTTCTGTGAATTTCCTGTCACAAAACAAACAAACAAAAAGTCTACCAAACTAGAGGAAACACATCTATTGCTTGTATATAAATAGATTTCATATCTGTGAGCTAAGGATAATAAGCTTATTTCATAAGCTAAGGATGCCACAGAAATCTATCCTGAGAAAATGAAAAGATGACTGCAGTTGATACTGAACATAGCAAAGACCTAAAAGAAGTGTGACTCTCATTCCTGAATATTACTAGAGAATAGTATAAAATGTCACTGCATTAAGCAAGCAACTACTTTCTGATACCATCTCAGTTTCAGGAGGCAACACTTAACAGAGCATCCCATGCAGCACTTTTATTAGTCTCCTTCCTGAGTTTGTTCTATTCAGCAAGCAACCGGGCATCTAAGAAAGAATCCCTAAAATAACTTCAAATGAAGCAACCATCTGGTTCAGCCCTTTACTATCACTGTGAAATGAAATTTTCTCAAGCACCAAATAATAATGTAGAAGAAGTTTTATAATTTCTTTTTATACAATGACTTCCTGGATATTGAAATATTTTTACGATTTATTAAAAACTTTTCCTATGTATTTAGATTTTGTATTCCAGGAGAGGAGGCTTGGGTAAGCAGAGAGATATGAGAGTGAGGTTTACTTAGGAATTGAAGATTCTTAATATTAATTGCATAAGAAAGATTCTTGCATATCCATTTGAAATGTTTGAGTTAAATGCTTTCTTGGGTTTTGTAAGATATAGCAGAGTATTCATTTTGTATGTAAACTCTTCCCCTGCTTGCTAAACTCTTACAGTGTTCTCTGATAAAGTCCACAGATTTCCCTAGGTTTTGCATGATATTCTTTTCTCAAACTTTTAGGCATTAGGACACAATTGTTTACTGATTTTTGGAAAGATAAATTAAGTTTGAATTTACCTGGACAAGAAAGGCCATATCAAGGAAGTCTCACTCTTACAATGGGATGACTGTTTGAAGTCCTCCATAGAGAGTAGTACAGAAGCAATTGTAACTGAAATAAGAGATGCAAGGTATTTGGTTTATTATTGGGCCTTGTCCTTTATAGGAAAAATGATCATAATTTATTGTTACAGTTGTTTTGATGTCTGTCTTTTGGCATCTATTGTTGTCTGGAAAAGAACCTAATATGATAAAAACTCTCAGGTGAGATTTTAATCTAGATCCAGACAGTTAAATTCAGGGATCTACAGAGGAGAAATCTTTCTGCAAGCTAAGTATTTGCTGGCCCCTATAATCTCTGAGACCTCAGTTCAGTACACACAGTTTTGTGGTGGTATTTGAGATACTGTTGGTATCTGAGACATGTGCAAGAGGCTAGTAGATATGACCCTGGATATGCAGGATTCCTTCTGAAGGAGGTGGAGACCAGGTGGTATATCTGGGACATGTAACTCAAATGAAACTTGAAATCTGTCTTTGGGCAAATTAACTGAACCATGAAAATCTAGTTAAAACAAGAAATTTTGAATAGAACTACTTCGTTGACCCATTCTTAACTTTAGGAAAAGTTGAATATCTTTTTTGAACTGCTGTTAGAGGACTAGATGGTGTCTTCTTTATCTAACAGCTCAACAGTTAGATCAGATGTGCTGCCTGAGGGAGTTTGTGGCCTAAGGGGAGCTAAATGTAGCTGTTCCAGCAATTGCTGTAATTACCAGCCTATAAGTAGTTCAGAAAAGATTTCTAACTCTTTTCTGTTGAACCTATTCCACTTTGTATGAAATAAACAAAAGCTCGCTCAACCAAGAGAGAGTAAGGGGGAACAGTATTAATTCTTTTGGCTAGGAACAGCCCAGCAGTTATGGATCTCACCTAGGGAGAAACAAGACTTGCCTTGTTCCAGTCATTAGATAAACATTTCATCTCATGACTGTTAAATATAAAATATGTGGACAGAGCTGTGAACAGTTGCAATGTAAATTGGGGTGTAGGAGTGGGGAGGTGCTACTGCATCACTTGACTCAGAACTTGTATGTGATTCCAAAAAGAAAGGAAGATCACAAAACTTGATATTCCACAAAGTAAATCTGCATGTGGTAAATTTGCTGGGTAAAAGACTGGAATCCAAATTTTCCCCTCTTAGGTGAGCAACTTCATTACTAGATTAGAGAGAAAATTTTTCTCATTTTGCCTCTCTCCTTCTCCCTGCCATACTTTTCCTACTTCATGCAGATGTGTACGGAATGTTTCATTATTTAATGTAATTTAAACAATTTCAACAGGCAAAGATGAGGACATTATCTCTTTCCATGTCCTTATTCTCCTAAGCTTATAACTAAGCGGGCAGGGAACTATTCTGGATGGGAGACTTAAATATTTACATTATAGACTCAATTTATAGCTCTAATATATTCACATGATGGAATCAGGCTATTTATTTTTCACAGGTGATCAGAGGAATGTTGTGTGATCCAGAAAATAAGTTTGGATGCTTAATTCTTATTCTAATTACACCTAAGCTTAAACTTGCTGTATGCAATCAATTACAAAAATATTATCACACATTTCTCATTCTGCACACTTGTGATTTAAAAGCATTTATTGATTTGAAAAAATGCAGAAGTGGAACCTGGCAATTTTTGGGAGGAATTTATACAACACAAGTATATAAAGGAAACCAGAAATGATCTCAAAATTATTCATTCAAAGCAGTGGGTGAACAATTTTTCAGCCAAAAAAGTTGATGCTTTTATCCATGTATTCATACAATAGTTTGTCATAAACTATCCATCTAGCTCCTGAAACATAAAGCAACCTTCTCCAGCCTTCCATTTTTCAAAGTATCAAAACAAGCATCTACTGAGTTGTCCTAATACAAATAGTCTCTATTGTTATCCTTTCAAGGTACCTCGTAATTTGTATTGCTGAAGCTCTTCAAAAAACAAAGTGGGGGTGCATATAGGAATGTAAAGCAAAAAAACAGTCTGCAGAACTCAGACTCAGTTCATCACATTTGAATGACTGCTCATAAGAAACTCAGAAACATGTTCTCTGCTCAATGAGATTTTCATAATATAACCCATGCTTTTTCAAGGAAATCATTGCCAAAACCATTAGTCAATAATGATAATACTCTGAGTGTTAAGGAAACATTTGGAGTGAAAAAAAAAAAGAAAAGAATATGTGTTTTGAAGGCTCTGTAGTGGGATAATTCTGCCATACTATGGCTTTACAGAGCAAATGCACTGTTTAACTGTTTTTCATAATAAAACATATGACATAGATAATATACCATAAATACTATGATATATATAGTATATAGTACATATTACTATTGCTTCTGAAGATTTGTTTTCAGATCTATTCTAGGAATCAGCTAAGTTGTTTTGGCATCTAAAATATTGTCATGAAACATTCTCATTTATTAAATTCTTCCTGAAGTTAATAAAGCTGATAATAAGTATACTGGAGCTTAGCAATTCGCATGAATTTTTATCAAGTACAAATCACATATGAAGTTACCAAAAGGAATGTGGTGTTTTTAATGTAGAAGCTATATAATTAGCAGCTGGAATACATTAAAAAAAAAAATTAGAGGGGAAAAAAACCCTACTGAGAAGTTTCATTCCACTTCCGGTCTGGAAAAACTATGCTGAAGATGACAAGAAATTTCCCAGGGAAATGTTTCATTTTAAATTCCATCTGTAATTTGTTTGCTTTCTTTGAAATCCAAGAGGACAGTTGAAATTAGAATCCCTCAGAATCTACTTTCTATATTCTCTGGCATCTTCCTCAAAGAGATGTTTGGGAAAGTGTGGAGGAAAAAGGATGAGCAGGGAGGCACTGCGGGGCGGAACATGGGAAGGTCGTAACGGGSGGAGCACTGCTGCCRGARAAGAAGGCGGGRCTTTACAGCTTTATAATAGAGTAGGAYRCGCTTCATTAAACGCCATTTTGCCACTCCTCATATTGGTGTCTGTGTGGTGATGGTCCGGGGTCTGGGGAGAAGGCCCCGTGCCTCCTCGGTAAGAACGAGAACGGTAACA
>NW_020450891.1:304320-382899 GCF_003343035.1 Apteryx rowi | reverse complement strand
ATTTTGCCACTCCTCATATTGGTGTCTGTGTGGTGATGGTCCGGGGTCTGGGGAGAAGGCCCCGTGCCTCCTCGGTAAGAACGAGAACGGTAACAGGAAAGCTAATCCTTCTTTTTATTATTAATAGTCCTAGGGAAAGATCAGTTCCTCTAGTTCTGATCAAAGACTTCCTGATATCTTGTGTTCTATATACAGGCATAATCTTTGCTATACAATCTTGGCATACACTTAATGTTAGTTCTTAAAGTGTCGTTACCTGAAATAGTAAACTGATAAACTACTGCTATTTCATATTTTCTTACCACTAAGAATACTAAGAATCAATTATACACCATATCACTTTGTATAGCATCCAACAGAGGGTTAAAGGAAGTAATGGAAGTAAAATGGACACTTAAACACAGTTGAATCACCACACATATCAAAGAGCTACTTACCATTATCCCAATTCTAGGGGATTTTATATTAGGAAAAAGATGACCACACAATATGCTGTACATAAGATTGGACTCAGTGCATCTTTCAGGGCACTAGTACTCCAAAAAGCTGTAAAAAGAATAAGCAGTTTCAGTTTCAGAATGCTGACACAGTTTATATGCAGTCTTGTGATTTTGTGCTGCAGTGATATAATTGTATGAGGATTAACCTATTGCAGCAAACCCAGAACCAACAATTGCTAGTAAACTTCTGAGAACTTGTTAGTATAGCATGTGTTAAACTGGTGACAACTAGATGAAGAAGGGTTTGCTATAATGAGAGTTCCAAGCAGAGAAAAGTGCTAATAGAAATCCACTTTTAAGACAAATACAGAGGTCAAAAAATTCTTAGCTGTGGCATTCATTAAAATCATGAGAGAAATCAGAGCTTTCTTCAGAGACCAGAAGTGAAGAATGTTCAGTAAAATTTATTTAAGAAAATATATTAACAGGCAACTGTTTTCTGATACCATCTCAGTTTCAGGAGGCAACACTTCAAAGGGAAGTAGTCATTAAACAAGAAAAAAAAAAATATTTGGTGATTCTATTATAAAGATAAAGGAAAACTGAAGAGAGAATTCCTGAAAGGCTCCCTTACACTATTTTATCAAGTGAAACTATTTTTTATTTGTTTGGTTGTTTTTCTTAACCTGGAAAAATAGTGTTCTGGCTAGAATTTAAATATGAATTTCTGGAATGGACCGCTCCCGTGTGATACTCTATTGCAGGAATGGAGAGACTCCCTTGTGGCAGCTGGCTTCTTCATCAAGATCACTATTCAAACAAACAAAGAAAAAGGGATTTTTAAATGAAGAGGCAGGTCTCACAACAGAGATCATTTTTGAAAAGCTGAAACTCTGAGCTTGGTGCTGAAAATGATCAGAAGCACCTGGAGATTTTCATATAAGCACCAAATATCTTTATCTCACATTACTAAAGTTGCAATATTGCCACTTACCTGTGTGTTACAGGAAAGGGACAGGCAAGCATGTAGATGAGTTCTTATCCAGAACAGACTTCTAGCATCAAAACATCGTGATTGATCAAAAATGCATGATCTTCAATCTGATGGAAATATAGAAAACATAGAGACACAGAAAAAGCCTCAACCAATTCAGTTGTTTGTCATTTCAAGGCAGCACCTGGGAAGAGCCTCAAAACAAACTCTGCAAGCTAAATTTTGTAAGTGCTCATGCCCATCACTCTGACAGGAAGCCCAGACAAAGGGGAGCCTATCCATTTGAGTAGCAACAAGTCTTGAATTTTCAGATGAGGTCAGAACTCAAGACAGGATAAAAGATAAGGAAAATAACAGCAATATAATCATAACGTCAATAAAGTCAGTGAAGTTAAATAATAATGCTAAGATAACTGACAACAGTTATTATCTCAAGAATAGCTTGGAGATACTCTGGAACTGAAGCATATCTTTGAAAGCCAAGAATAAAATATTCTGGTTAAACAGAGTCTCAGATATTACAGATCTAGTGAGTATTTGTGGTCCAAAAGCACGCTGTCTTTTATTGGCTATAATTCTCTCTAAGTTTTAGCAGTGCTGGTAATATAAAGGTATAGCCACCTATATACACATCCATCTTCATTTCAAGAATTGTACTATCCTTCTTTCTCTATGAAAATTCTCCACACAAAAATTACCATATACCTGTTCCTCAATACTATTGTAGAACTGGCAATTGCTAATCCATCTTCACCATTTGACTGTCTTTTGTGGCAGTGAGTTTATGACATGAGTCAATTCCTATTTCTGGCAAGCCATGCAAATTCATAACAGGTATCTGTGGTACTCTAGGATCTATTTTTGGAATCTGTGCATCTGAGGAACCATCTTTCCTTACTTTTTTGTTTGGAACGGGACTTCTTTCACTTGATTCTTGGTTATAATTGGAATTTGCATCCAGGAAATTGGGCGGGGGGACACACCTCCACAATGAAGACTTTTTTAGAGAAGGATGTAGAAAAACATCTACAAGGAATAGTATAACCATAGCTGATCCTGCCTTGTGGCAACAGTGTACTATCTGGAGGTTTCTTCCAACCCTGTTTTTTATGAGTCTGAAAAAATCTCCAGATTAAATAGATCAAAAGACCTCAAAGAATATCTGAGGAGTAAGCATAGAGTCTGCTACAGTTTGAAGAAGGGATTACCCAGCAAGGAAAGCTGTGTTTCAGAGGTCAGAGAATGCACTTATAACATGAGGAATGGCAAAATGCAATCTGAGTTTGAGAATCTATCATAACACACACTGTATCTGTAAAAAGAGAATAATAAATGTTCAAGTGGGCTTGCTATGCAGCATGGCTGAGGTTGAAAAAATCAAAAATGAAATGACTATTTTTCTTCTGTTCTCAAAAAAGAAGGTTGAGGCAGAACATGGGGAAAAATGAAAAGCCAATGAGAAGGGAAATTAAAAAGTGGAAATGTTTTTGTCAAAAGTGGAAGAGGAAAAAAGACATGTGCCTAAATCAGACAGACCATATAATCTCTATTGTTGGTTTGTCACCAGAAATTTCCATTATACATCTTTGTCCAGTAGTTACCTCAAATGTTCATACACATCTCAGGGGCTTAGAAAGGCATTATCAGATAATTTACCCTCAGGGCTTTCTCCTTATCTTAAGAGACTGGTATGTACTTCTTCAGATTCTTGAACTTGTTGAACAGGTAACATATTATTTTATTTTATCATTTGATTCTGGAATTTTAAACTGAAATTGCCCATCTACTTGTGAAAAACAAGGTGCTGCTGGAAGAAATGTCAGTATTTGACTTTTAATACTACTAGTGTGACTTCTGTTTTCCTTCCTCACTTCTTTGCTTCCTTGCTTCCTCTCCTTCTCTTTCTCTCCTTCTCCTATTACAGTTTCACAGCTCTGCAGATAAAAAATGGGCAATTACTAAAAACATCCCAATTTGCATACTTTTTTGTTTTGTTTTGTTATGATGCTAAGACGTTCACTTTCTTTCTGTGTTTTCTTTCAACAGTACTTTTTCAAGGACCACCTTGAACAGTTTTTCTCTGGATAGCATAATCTGCTTGTGAGCATAAAGTTTTGAAGCCAAGACAGTGTAGCATTCAGGTTATTTCCTTCAAATGCAGTTTCCTCATCCACCAAATATATCCTGAAAGGAAATTTCTACTTCACAAATAATTATATTAAAATGCCCTTATTAATTATCTATTTCTGATGTCCTTAATTTTTTTGGCTACCACTTCAAATATGCAGCTGCTAAATAAGATTAAAAAAAAAAAAGAAAGAAAAAAAAAAAAGGAAAGGTTACGAAGAGAGGTGAAAATTATATTCTTTCATGATGCTTTCCTCCTTCCTCATCTGACACTAAGTTTCTTTTGGATGTGCATGTACACAGAGAGGGGGATTAGCATGCAAACACAGTTCAAAAGATTGTTTCATATCTTATCTGTCATGACTTCCATGTTGGAGTTTGCATTCAAAAGAAACAAGGCTCTGATTACTGCCAAAATGCTAAACGCTTCACTTTCTCAAGGGGAGAAGCTATTGTAGGTATCACTTATACATAGATGAAAAAAAAAAGTGAGGACAATACCTGCTTGATGATCAGGAAAAGCTTTTCTATTTGGAAATAGGTGTTTTCAGAATTGGATTGGTCCTAGCATCATCATTTTCTGCTGCTGTGATTGAGTTGCTGCCAAAGATTCAATTTTGAAAATGTCTCCATGAAGAACGAAACTACCTATTTAAAAAGAAATGATTCTACTTACAGCTGAGTTTTGATGAAACTTTTAAGCAGAATAAAACCTTTTTTTCCCTTGAGTTTCCAGTTTTTCTGTTTTGTACAACTTCAAAATGAAAAGCTGTGACCATGTCAAAGCCTTCTGTGAGCAAAATACTTGTTCGGCTTAATGCTGTGCCTGAAATTGCCAATTCCACTGGGCAATTTTCTTATTGTTTTTATCATGCTACCAATATGGATACTTTTTTTTATTTTATTAATATGAATATATATCTTTTGTGTATACATTTCTGAGAACATTAAATTTATTGCTTGATAATTCTGGATTTTTAGCTGATATGCACTTTAGACGTTAAAATAAATACAACAAAAACTAAAAGAATGTTTTAAAAATTATTTTTTTGTTTCTGTTAAAAAAATCCTCACCATTATATGAGGGGAGCGTAACTTGCAGACAGTGAAGGGGAGAGTTGATTCATGTGATCCAGAAGGCAGCCAATTTCAGTCCTATACTTCTGCAACTAGACTATATTCTCAGCTTGTAGGTATTGCAGTTAGTTTTTACACCAACTCTTTGGCGGTCCTAAAGGGCATCATGAGAACTCTACAGTTTTACTAAGCAGGTGGAATTGTGTCTCTGAAGAGCTAAACATGCTTCTAAATTTTGTGAGCGCAACACAGTGCCAAGAAATATTGGTCAGCTGACAGCTCAGAATCCCTTTCAAATACTGCCAAACACAGTACTCCATCTCTAAAGAAATGCAAATATTGGTCATTATAACTGACCTTCAGTTTTATGTATATACCAAGGTCATCAAAATGATTTTAACTCAAAGGGCAGCTCTTACTGAATTCCAGAAAGTCAGCAGTACAATTCTTAAATATAAAATACAATCTTTATTAAAATATTAATTATAGAAATTGTCAAAAAACTTCCTAAGGATCACAAAATTTTTGCAAGCCTGTAATGTTTTACCTGGTAAATATAATGTTAAATCAACAGCTGTGGTAGTCTCGCCCTTAGAGACCCACAGACACACATACATCCTCCTGTGGTCTCATCCTTAAAAACACACACACTCTCTCTCTCACACACACACACACACACACACACACCGAGCAGGTCTCCCAGTCAACCCACCGGACCCTACAGTCCCTTTGGCAGTCAGCTGGGACTCCTGGTCCCTGCAGTAGCCAACTGCCCCTGTGGTCCTGCCCTTGGAGACACACACACATATGTGGTTCCCAGGTTACCTCACCTACTGGCCAGCTAGTCCGGTTTGATGTTCACTAGCAATCGCACGCTTGCTCGCATCCTTCACTTGCTCCAGCTGCAGGCACCACAGACACATGGGCCCCTGTGACCCAAGGTCCCACTTCAGTTGCTGGCACTCAGATCTCCACGCACACACACATGCACACAGAAGAGAGAGTCCCTCACCCAGGAAAATAGTTAGAAAGGAGTTTAATAAGAGGACAGGACAGACTGGGCTGATCAGGGTGCAGGGCATGGCCAGGCAAATGTGCTGACCAGCCCCATTTAAATGCAACCTGTCCTTTTTATCCCTCTAATTTCGCATGTTTTTTCCTCCCCAAATCACCTAGTTTCCTCCCTTTCTCTGCCTTTGGTTCTTCCCCTAAATATCCCATAATCAGTCTTACTCCAAAGTAAGACTTAATACAAAAATACTCTTTCCCTGCAACCCACAACATGTCCTATGTCCCTAGGCAGCAACCTCCCTCAGCCCAAAAGTTGCTCCGGAGAGCCACTCTTGTTGACTTGTTGTGATGGCTTTCACACCTGGCCCATGGATCTGATGGTCTCCTGAGATGCCCTGGGAGGAGCCCAGACAGGGTGTCCCTTCCTCTGAGTAGGCAGTCTGGGCTCACTGCCTGCCATTGTGCTGCTCTTCTGCACTTGCAGAGATGAGCCCTTGATGGTCTGATCCCTTCCCTGTGATGCGCCTGGGAGTAGCCAGCAGGATCTTTTTCAGGTTCCACCATCCGCCATTGTCTCTCTGTGCTTTTTTTTTGTTTTGGGAGATTAACTTTTTATCAGATAACCTAACAATAACGTATTAGCAAAGTTAAAAGTAAACCAGGTCTTCTAAAATTTCCCATCAGTCCCAGGTTTTGCAGACCAGTGAGGTACCTAGCTATTGACTTTATCTCTGTAAGATAGCACAAACGATTACCTACATTGAAAATTTAGGCACATCATAAAGAAAAAGATAATTAGATTATTAGGTTAAGATTATGTTACTTTTAAGTATCTAATTTACTTCCCATAATAGGAAAAAAATAGATATATGGAGTCAACGAAGCATATACTTGTAAACCATTAGGGTCAGTTTATCTGCTAGCAATTAAACCTGGGTAATAGCTAGCTTCAATTTAAAACGCAACCAGTCTACCTACTATTTGTTCATAGAAAAAGAACAAACAAAAAAGCATTAATTTTAATGAAATTGCATGAGAGCAAAGAGGTAAAAGTGAGTGATTCAAAGGACTACCAGTCATATTGATTTACCCTCTGGTATTGCAGAAGTGAACTCTCTTCCCAGCACTTGCACATCTCTTTCTTTACATGTGATGAGGTAAAAAACCAGCAAGATAAACATTAAGTCTGTGATTCAGTCATTATACTCTATGGGAGATGCTGAAAAGGTCATGGGAACCTTGACCTTTTTGGTGACTGATTTTTTTAATTGTCTTTTCTAAGAGAAACTGAAAACATGCTTTTGTTTTACAACCGCAAGCAAATTTTACTAACTTGATTACAAAGGAGAAAATACCACTATTACTATTACCTCAGTCCTATAAATAATAGCAGTAATAATTCCCCCACTGAATTTTAGTAATACAGATCATTTTTGAGAGAGATTAAGATTAACAAATTTCTGAGAAAAAATGGTGGCTTTACAGTTAAAGAATTGCCTGAATTCATCCTCATACTCCCTAAATGAGTCCTAAGAATTCAGCATCATTCATGAAATATGTCTGGTGGCTCCAATGCTTTTTAGTTGGCAGGGATCCCCACTGCACATGTAGAGGGTTTTTCCTGGTCTGATGTCCAGCATCGTCCTAGAAAATATGCTGTCTATAGTTAGCACAGAAGGGAAAAAAGACACACAAAGATTTTAGTGAGGGTGATAAAGCTCTGGTGGGGATAGACCCCACTATCGCCAAAGTGAAACCTGCCGCTGTATATGAACAGCATTCTTTCCTCTTGCTTTTCGTGGAGCACTCAGGTAGGAAATCCTACGTAAATCAGATATAGCACAAAGAAAAGCATTTATGATTTACAGATTTAAAAAAATCCCTCTTTCTATGCTCAAAACTACTGTCCTTATTCATCTCTTTTTCATTCTTTTCTTATTCGTCTCTTTTCTCACACATTTCAACCATTCTCTTCTTCCATGAATAGAGTTACACTTCCCCATGTCATTTCAAGTCTGAATTGTCCTCCATAGTTCAGTCTCCATCTCAATGTAAAACCAAAACCCCTTTATAGTTTTTACAATGTTTATACTTCAAATAAAAATAAGACTTTTCTTAGCTATTTAAATTGAATAGCTAAACTAGAAAGTTAATAGAGAACATGACATGATGTTACAGTCCTATAGCAAAAATAAAGCAAACAAAAGCAAAAACTTAACAAGAAATCAAAAGAAAATCCATGAATGCAAAGTAGCATACATTTTTTTGGAATTAAAATGCTTTTATTTTTCATTGATGTCTAATTTGTAGAATTTTGGCATCTTTGATACTCATTTAACTTCATGGAATCCTTGTAAAACACCTGCCTACAGAGACTTGCTTGCTTAAAATACTTAAATTTCTTACAAAGCATTATGACTGCATCTGCTCCCACAGTACTCCTGTTAAAAGCTTTGACAGTTTGGAAATCACTTGTCAAATTACCCCACAGCAATTTGGGATATGGAAGAACTTAGAAAGTCTTTCTCTGAGGTGTAACTTGGGAAAAGAATGGTGCTATAGATGATAATTTTCTACTCAATAGAAGATTTTTTCTTATTTGTCTTTCTTTCAAAATAAATGCTAAAGTTTGAACCTGAACTTGTATGAAGTTTTTCTCCCAGAAACATTTGGACTCTGCCTCAATGACTGAAATAACTTGTTGTATATCTCTACTGGGAAAGAAGTATAAGGTGATTCTTTTTTTCCTTGTTACAAAAATTTGTTATGCTGCAAACAGTTAAGGTTATTAGTGGGATGTATGTCAATGGAGTTTAATATTCAACAAATACATTACAAGCACAAGAAGAAGAACTTAAGGGAAACGCACAGGACTTGAATGTCTTTGAGTGTCATGATGTGTGTCTCCAAGAAATAGTTAAACCCAAGGCTGCATTTCAGCACAAGATTAATATTCTTAGCCACAGATTAATATTCTTACACCAGGGAGATGCGTGGCAGAGATTTTCTACAACCAGGGAAACTCCAAAGAGCTATTTGAGTCGGACAGATCGAAAATTCAGGAGCCAGCTTCAGGTTACTCAATCCAAATGGATGTTTACAGGATAATTTCCTGTCTTTAACTGAGGGTCTGGAGAAAGGGACCATGAATAAATTTATCTTTCAGAAAGGAGTTAACAATTATGCAAGCCATAGATTTAATTTTAAATGTCAAACATATGCAGATGTACATTTGAGAGCTGAAGTGTTTAAGGCAAAATCTTTCCAAATAACACAGGCAAGGCTGTGTTAAAACGTTCTTGGTTTTGGAATTTATCCATTGTGTATCATTTCCAAAGTAAGGGGAAAAAAGAAGAGTTAATGGTGAAGGAACCATCTATATTATTATTATTAAAACTTCTGAACTGTGAGGTTCTGATATACATAAAAAATATCARGATAAAATGTGTATGGCTTAGATTTGTGTTTGGGTGTGGAATCAGTTTTGTAGCTCCACTAAGACTGAGATGCTTCCAATTTACATATCTTTAATCCAAACTCTATTAAAATTTTAATTAATACCTTTGACAGCATTAGTAGATCTCTTTGGTCAATTTACAAAAGAATTTACCCACTGAGCAATTTCTGTAGTGACTCCTTGATGAAAAACAGTGGAAATGACTCTGTATAAATTTTATGGTTAACTGAAAGAAAGTGTGACAAATAGCAGTGACAACTTTCTTCCAACAAGTCAACAAGTGCTATAGTCATTCATACAATAGTCATTCATGACTATTTGTACTCTACCTGGCAGAAAGCTGATGACAGCTGAGAATGCTCAGCTCATCAGAAATAAAACTCTTAACATAGACGTGGTTTAGGACCTTTGCATTGGCTGTAGTTTTTGTTTGCAGAATGTGCGATTTCATTAGGTTCATGTCCAGGGGATGAACACTGGAGGCCACATCTTCCAGCAACACAGTGGCATTCTACTTTTGCTAAACTGATGTAAATCAGAAGGAGCTCTGCTCAAGTTAGCCAGTGGTGCAATATCTATATATGTGAAGAAAGGATCGAAACCTGAATGCCAAGCATCCTGGTAAGCACAGTGGAAAAATTCCTCCTCCCGGGCTGTGGTTGTAACCATTACCAGCAAGATGCTTGGAAGAGATGATATCTTTTTACTTTTATGCATAATATTTCTGTCTATTTTRTCTTCTTCAATCACATATAAATTTCCGATATTTAATTAACTATGAAATCAAATATAGGAATGACTCTTTAAAGTTAAAATTCACATTTACAGGAAGTAAATTAATGTAATAATAGCTTCTCTACTGTCACAGATTAAACCATTATAGTTCAGCCTATACATTCAGCATTCAGCTTTGACATTCAGCATGTCAAACTGGGACCCAGGGAAACTCAACTGTATCCCAATCACTAACTCAAGCATTCAGCTGTCTTACCCCAGAAAAGAATTTCTACAGATTTGATTCTTATTCACATATAGAAATCTATATAGAAAAAGAAGAAAAAATAGAATAAAAGAAGAACCAAATAAATTGAAAAGTAGACAAAGAAATAACTGTGGAGAAATCTTATCATGAGATAAAAGTAGCAAAACTCTGACTATATTCCAGTAGCTTCAAAGACTGTTGCCTCAAGCCTGTCATCCAGGAAAAGCACATTTATGTAGCATGTTATTGTATTACCTTTCTCCTGCATACTTGTCTACTTACTTTAATTCTTTTGTTAAGGATTTATAGATTTTCCAACCTTTGCTTTTTTTCCCAAGATCCTCCTTATTTTCTGATAGCTTTTTTTGAATTATTTTTCATATACCAACAAAGCCTATAATTGGTTCAGGATATGAATTGTGCTGCTCTGTCAGATATTTTATCACAAATAAGAACTTCCCCACACTGTTGGTATACCTGTAGTGCAAATTATGAATACAGCTGTGTTACTCAATATCTGTAGCTTATCATTGAATTTATTGTTTTTCAGGGCATAGAATAGATCTGAAAATCAATGATGCTATGTCTAAATTAAGTAGTTTGCCATTTCAATAAGATTAATAATGGTTTTACAAGGAAAAAAAAATGCATCTAAAGATGTTTATCTTGGAGGAAGGGAATGTTACATCTTTTCTTCCCTGCATTTCTGGAGTAATGGAATGACTCAGCCAGAAAGATCTGGTTCTGTAATGTATACACTAAGTTATTGAAGTAGGCCCTGATTGGAGTACAGATGTCCTATCCCCTAACCCACAGTAAGTCTGCACCTCAAGTTCTTCTCTGTAGCATTTTCTTCTAATCCTATGAAGAGAAATTTGAGATACTCGCGTATGGTAACAGAGACTATATTCTAGCTACCACCATAATCTTGATGTCATTGACTGCTGCCTGTGAGTGGGCCCTAGCTGTGTGAACCGCAACAAACCTGCCTGGAATCATACAGTGCCATACGCAAATATATGTATTCTCAAACATAGACCTCTCCATTTTTAAAATTGTGCAGCCTTTAGATGGTAAATTTAGGTATATATATTAGGTAAATAGGTATATTTAACTTTATACCCAATGAAAAGAAACTATATATTGATCAAAATGCAATCGCACATTGTCATAATAGCCTAGTTTTTGAAAAGGTACATGCTAATGTTCTGCTGGTTATGCCACACTGCTAGTCTCTTTCTTTCCTCCTGCGTTAGGATCGTAGGGCCCAAAATGACAAGCTGAAGAAACTGCTACTGCATCAGCGGCTTCTGCTTCTTTGGCAAGCTTCACTGCCGGTTGCATTGGCAACTTTACAGATGCCTCTGGGTCTGTCAAAGACTAGTCTCTTGTGCTGTTGGAGAGATGTCTGGTACTTTTGGACTCTATTTCTCTTTCACAGTATTTAGACTTTTCTGCAATATATTTAGGAATATATTTAGTTCTGAGGGAAATCAAGATATATGGAAAATGCATGTTCTGCTTCTTCAGTTTCCTAGAACAATGATCAACCAATCCTGCACCTATGAATTCTCCAGCTGAATTTAGTGGACTTGTACTTCAGTGGGAGGAGCTTCCAATGTAATGCACAAATAGGAAAAGCTTATGTTTTATGTTTTAGAGACCTTACAAGACATAAGTTATAGTGTGATTTGCCATGATGTGAAAATATATTGCCTCTGGTATCACACAGCAGGAGCCCAGTCATAATACACAGAAAAAAACTGTCACTGAATATCACTTTAAGTCACTTGAGGGAAGGCTGCATTTTGGCAGACATTTAGTGATCCAGATAATCATTAAAACACTACTTACTCTTCAGTAAAGTCTGTACTCTTCAGAACTGCCATAGATTAAAATGATTATTTTGCCTTTAGCCTAAATTTTCATACCAATTTCCTGGCAAAATGGAGTGTGAAAGTCAGGAAGGAATCTAATCTGAAGTATTTTAAATGAATAACCAAAAAAAAAAATACTACTTAATAATTTTGACTGTAGATTTTAAGCAGTTATACAAAGCTTCAAATATATATCTTCATCTACCAAACTTCTGTATTTGCCATAACATCATTTTATTACTTTCAGTGTGTTAGCACAAGGGTATGGAGAGTTAGATTCTTTTTTAGTGCTAGCTAACCTTCCAAAATATAGGGCAACTTCTAATGTATGAAATGTCCTTAGAAAACAAGAAAGAAATACTAAATGTAGCCTTTCCTTTATTTTTTCTACTGAAATAAGAGAAACAATATAAAAAGTCTTCCTAAGACTACTTTATTATTACAGGTGTAATTATTTAATCTGTTAAAATTCTGATTGAAAATTTTTAATTCTAAAACTTTAGAATGTTTATTTTTGTGATAAATTTTAACTACCAGCAAATGCATCCAAATATTGTTTCATTGTAAGTTTCATTGTAAGCTACTTATTTGTAGTCATTTTGGCTCTTTATATTAACAGTACTCAGACTTCAGCTGTATCTTCAAAATTTATCTAAGAAAAGGAGACTGTCACTGAAATAAGTTTGTATATCTTTTTAATCGATAAACTGTTTTTTTCTTTATGGAGCTGTAATACAATAAAAGAATTTTATCTAATGAACATCGTTAGGGAATTGCAATAGCATCATCTGAAAATGCAAACTAATTCTGTGGTAGAATATAAATTTAAAAACAGATATGGATCAGAATAAAAATATTTGCCACCAACCAGTAATTCTATAATATTCAGAAGGACTGCTAGGGTTATTTTGCAGCATTTACAGAAAAGGCAGTGCAGAGAAGATGTACCATCTATGCCAAGAATCGCCTAAGGAGAGCAACAGCTAAATGAGAAAGGAAAGGATACCAGCCTTTAACTTGTGAAGTCTGTTGTCTTGAAAAACTGTCTCCACTTAGACTGAATTTAAAAGGCTTTCAATGAAAATGTTGATATAATCCTAATCTTTAACAAATGACATTATTGGTACCATTATTCATTGTTTTAAAGGGTTCATCTGCTGAGTTTCTATCTATCATTTAGCAGTTTTCTTGTATCAGCCAATTACATGACACACCTTGTGAGGTCTGTTCTGTGTGGGAGGCAGTATAAGGCTGCTGTTATCTGGGTCATTTTCCATTTGAAGAAGCAAGATGAACAATATCTATCTATCCTCTGGTATGAATATTCAGACTCCATACAGTATACCACAGCCTGCTGGATGGTGAAATCACCACACTTTTGCCATGAATCTTCACACCCATGGGAGCACTAGGAAAACAGGTTTCATACATGAGCCAAGCATTAGGACTGTGTGTATATCCAGCTGCTATGCAGAAATGCAAACAGAGAGTGCAGAATGCATACATAAAAAAATATAAGATTTATTTTAAGAAAACATCTATCTGCTTTTTTTACTCCAGAGTTCAGAAAAAAAAAAGAATCACAGATTCTGCTCACACTGTTTAGTATACCACTAGAAGGCATTCAGATACCATGTCAGGATAAAAATGAGAAGAGCTTGTGTGTTCTGAAAAGTGCTCATCCTTTAGAAATCATCATAACTGGCTACAATCATTCTTCTGAATCTCACCCTATGTTCTGTGCTCTGTCCCTAAAATCTCCCAGACTCAATAAGAATAGCAAAACTTTATTTGGCTCTATCTTTACTTGACCCTGTTGCTTTAAGTTGGCATAGATTATACTGATTCATCCTGAAATAACCTCTTCATGCCATGGAAATAAATCTGCATTTTTTTTGCATTTGTACAGATTTCTTGCATAAATCTGCATGGTTTCAAATAAGCCATCAGGTTTGGCCCCTGTTCCTGACAAAGAATATACACTTCTCTAAGTTGTGCTATATGCAAAATCATACCTAGCCAATACATTATGTTCATGTCTTGAGCTTTCATTCTTTAAATGCTATGGTGTGTCCATAAACATTTTTTAACATTGTGTACTTAGTTTTCTTAGAAATCATCTTGTCACACTGTAATGAAACCGTATCTTTCAAAATCCAAGATGTCACACTGTGCTTATAGTTTGCATATTCATCCTTGTTTTCTTCTATACTAAGAGACCACCAGTCTAGTTTTACATTACAGGATCCTTCCATATGTCCTTCAATTTGTTCAAAAAAGCATACTAAGTGTAGAGTACATACGTCTAATATCTTTTCATTATCTGATTCTGCAGTATGTTTGAACACATTTTTAGTGTCCACAATAAACGTACCCGGTAGACACGTGAATCACGTTTTGGAAGCAACTTTTGAGAGGTTGAGAGAAAATATCTTTGAGCAACTTACGATCCAAATGTGCTTAGACTTCAGTAATAACAGTATTTCCTAAGATGAATGCAGTGGTCAGGAGTTTCTTCATAATCTGAGGATCATATTGTTCTTTTTTTATCAGAACTCATGATATTGAAGCAGAATCATTATTTGTGTTAGCTATGTTGATAAACATCTAGAAATTCAATACATCTTGAATTGTGACTGGCTTCTTGGGATCACAGAAGCCACATGATGGAGTGTCACAGAGCACTCTGTCTGGTTTTGGGCCTCTCACATTCATATAATCTTTGTCAAGTGACACTCTCATGTAGAAATTATCACACTAGCTGATCTATCTCATATTTCATCCATGAGCCCAAAAGCCTTAAGAACTTCTGTGTGTTTTGGTGCCCATGGTATCCATTTTGTAGCTTCAACATTTCTGTCAGCTGGCTTGCTTTCTTTCATGGGGTGTATGCTTTTGTGGATGTTTTTTCTTTACCATAAACTGGATCAATTGAAATTAACTTGATACTTTCTACTTGGGCTTTTGACATAAACTTTTCTAGTATCTCATGGTATTCTGCCGAAGCTGACACTGGTATTACCACGTCATCAGCTATTATATGGACACCCACAAGATCTCCAAATGTTTCATTACTATTTTTTTGAGACACATCACTAGTTTTAAGCCTTCACTTATTTCAAAAGGCAGATGGGGAAACATGTATCTGCCCCAGGGTGTACTGAAGTATACAGTTCAGATGATTCCTCAACTACTCTGACTTGCCAAAATCTGTTTTTCACATTTAGAATAGTGAAATATGTTTTTACAAGCTACTTAGCCCTGAACATCTGGTGAGGAAGATAGAGCAATGCAGTCTCAACACACTCTTGCTAAAATCTGTGGGATCCAGTCAAATCCTAATCCCTACTGTTCTTTTCAGCTGTGGCCAGTTAACCCACAGAACGTGGCAATGAACATTTCCTTTCCTAGCTATAGAAGTTTACCCCTGAATCCATCTGCCACTACAAAAAGACACATCAGAGGTATATGGAGGACTCGCATGCATCAGAGATAGTTGATGTATCCGTGGTGATACACAGTGTTTCCTCTGAAACCCTTTTATCTTTCTAGTTATGTTTCTGTAGTATGCAATGACTTGGTGAGTCTTGATGTGCAACATATCTGTTCCATTTATTAAGTTAGGTTTAGATGCCAGGTAAATCCCCTTTACAGTAAAGAACCATCACATGTCCTTCTTTCACAAAGTAGGAATAAGATGATAAGATATTCTTTTTTCCATCTACCACTGAGTTTTTCTTGTGGATATTGAAGTGTTATTCAGATTTTGGTCTCTGACTTCTCTTTTGGTATGTTTCTAAGACAGGAGGAAGTTTTACTAGTGCTACAGCTGCTTTCTGAAAAACGATAACAGGTAGAACACCCTACAGTAGTGTTAATAGCAAACCACAGTCCCTTTCATATCTATGAGAAACCTTTCAGTAGTCTTTTAAAATGCCAACTAATAAAAAAGTCATTTTGACCCTTGGTGTACTCAGTTTCTCCAAGACTCCTCCTGCATCGTATTGTGAAACATATTAAATCCTATAAGTAGAGGGACATGGTCTATAGACTATTCAGAATTAAGCATCCATTACATGGATGCCTGCTCTTGCAAGGTACAGACTTATAAGTGAGGATGTCTCTTGCAGTCATTTGTTCCCACAATTCTAAATGCTAGATTATTTCCTTGTAGTAAAGAACTCTGCACTCTGCTTTTTCTCTTATGTTAGAATACAGTACTAGAAGACAAGATTCTCACTTATATTCATCCAGAGATCTGGGGCTTTTTTTCTGAAAAAAATTAGTCATGATATATACAAAGGAAAAGTGATTCATTGTTCTACATTCATGCTATGTTAACTCAGAAGCTGATAAACTTCAATACTTTTTTTTTTTTTTTTTTTTTTTTCTGAGATGCTTCTACAACTTGACTTTCAGGTGGCCACGTCCTATCAGAGTGATTTTGTCTAAGGGTACACACAACTTTTTTCTTGTTGCTCAAGAAGGGTCTGAAAACATTCATTATATTTTTGCAAAGTCTCAGAATTTCTCTCCATTAATTATTTCTCAGTGGCACTGAATATCATGCTACCTTTGAGCAAGTCAATTTCAGCATTTCAAAATTTCACTCAATTTTATTTTGTATCTTTTTACTGCTCTGTTATTATATACTTGTCGATCTGCTTTTTCTCCTAATGCAGAGAAGACTAAAACAGTAGTTCAAATATAAATGTCTCTTGTAGGATTATTTTGAAAGCTTGTCTAAGGAATCATTCAAAGTGGAAAACGGTCCAAGTTGGTTCCAGTAATAACGTGTTATAAACTTTCAAAGTTTCTTCTTATGTTGTTTTCAGCAGAAGAACAGTGTTTAATCTTGTCTTTCTTAATCAGATTCTGAGACCTTTTTGTAGATTCGGATGTTATTTCACTTTTCCACAGGATGAGAGCAAATTATTGTTTGACAACTCCTCTACATTTAGCTCTTGTAAAAAAAAAAAAAAAGGTTTTGGAAGACTTTTGCTTTTATGTTCATATATTTACTGTGCCTCTAATAGAACATTCACTCCCTAATAAACAGTGGTCACTTCCACCACAATCTTGTGCTTTTTCTTAACCGCACTTTGTGTATCCCTTGGTCTGAGACTGAAGTTTCAGGAAGAACTGTCTTTATTAATAGACAAAATTTATTAGACAATTTTAACTTCAGTTAGCACTAGACCTATACTGACACTGCATTTAAATCCTCCAATCAGATGTTTTTGTCTCATTATGCATACATAATTTTAAAAAGTTGATACAATAAGGAAGAACACAAAGTTAAATGCAAAGATTTTCTTGGTGTTCTTGGAGTTACTTCCTGACTACTTTTATGCACCAAGTTTCTGTCTGAATATGCAGTTTGGTCTCACAATCCATTTTGTAAACTCTAAACTCAAGGTCCAAGTGCATAACTTGAGATTTGAGAAATTTAGCTATCAATGTCCATACTAACAATTGGAAAGGATGGTGAGGAAGAAAAATGTGGACATAGCTGATTGGGGACAAAAAAAAAAAAGAAAAAAAGTGAGAAGTGTGAATCAGCTTTGAGGAAAGACCGTATATTCATATACCAGATACTTCCAGTAGAGATAGGAAAGTATCAGTACTATTATACAAGACACTGGTAAAGCCACTCTGGCTTTACAGTTCTGGTCAAATATGATTAAAAAAGAAGAATTCAAAACAAGCAAATGCAAGGACCAGCTTGTAGGATTATTAGTGAACAGAGAATTGATTCCAGCTCACCAAAAGACAATAAAAGTTCTTGACTCAATTAGCCTTGAAAAACAAAGACTGGGAAGGTTGTTTCCTTTAAATATATGAGGAGAAACAGAAGCAAAAATAGCCTTTTAACAAAAGAACTAAAGTTAGCATGTAAAGAATAAATGTAAATAAAATAGGCAGAAGTATTTTAAGCTGAAATTAAAAGAAAGCTTCTACTATTAGACCAGTGGCATCTTCTAACAGACTGTTTTCTGAACCTAGTGAGCCATGAGGTCTTTTCTTCTATTTCCCATGTGTTTTCTTTCTCTCTTATTTTCCTATGTCTTTTCCAAAGATAAAAGGGAATATAGGATTTTGTTTTTTATGAGAAAATATTTTTTATAACAAATGTTAAAATGGACTATTGCCAATTAAAGACAGATGGAAAATGGATCTAAATATACTCAGGAGGCTAGAAAACCACTATAATCCCAATATATCTCAACTAATAACACTTATAAATAGTACATTGCAAATTTCTTTACAGTGTGTTCATTAAATCTGTTGTGCATCTTTAAGAAAAACAAGAAAAAAAAATTAAATGTTCCTCTTCTTATTTACCTTATCAGTATCCTTAGTTATTTAGCTGTTAAATAAAGATACCAAAATGGCCTTCCAGTCAAAAATACATACCTGCAGTGTCCACAGAGCTCTGTATCCATGAGAGAATAAAATCATGAATATTGTTACTTTTTTTCAGCTTATGCCAATATTTCTGAAAAGAGTGTTAGTTTCTGTGAGAAGAAGAAAAAAATTTCCAGCTGGATCAGAAGTTCACTGCCAAGTGAGGAATCAATGATAGATTAGATTGAAATGTATTATTTATCCTCAGTGACAGTGAAAGGAATCCTTCACGATACATTTGGCCTAAACTTCCGTTAGAGGATCTTGCTTATTCTTTAGGCTAAGTTTTAATTTTTTGGATTAAAATTTACTATGTTTGTCTTAGATGCAACCAGTCCTAGAATGAGGTTAATGAACTATGCAACTTTATTTAGGACAAATCTGTTCTTTTAGTGGGCCTATACATTGGAGCAGGCACTTGAGATCCGGTAGGTCAGTGAAGAGAACTTTCATGCCAGAAAAGTGTCTTTTGCTTTTCCATAACAATTTCCCTATTAGAGTTAAGCCAAGACTAACAGCTAACAAAAACGAAACAAAACAAAACAAAATGAACAAGCAAACAGTAGAAACTGGTATGTAGTCTTCCCTGAGATATCTTCAGCTGAATTTAGGAAAAGTTATGATGCCAAGAGCTATAAACCAATGGCTAATGAGTTACTCCTTTGCCTGCAGAGACTATACTGTTCACCCCTGAAAAAAAAACAAAAAAAACAAACCTCTGTGTAAAATATAGCGGAAAGGAAGAGCTGGAATTCTAGAAGGGAGAAGCTAAAGAGGTTAATGAATAAGAGCGAAGGGATAAATGTATAACAAGGAGATAGAAACAGAAAGAGGTAATAGGAGCTTCTCCATCCATGAGTAGACCCAGGGGTGGGAACACTGGAGTGAATGATTTGTTACAACTCTTCAGAAACAGAAAGCTCAGATATACTATGACCATGATGACTCTAGATGATAGTCTCAAAATGTTGTAAGATGACACAGCCTGCCTTAGATTATTTCTTCTCAAGGACTTCGCTTTTCTTTGAGTGCCATTCCTGAAAGATGCTTGATAGTTGGTTGGCCTCATTTTGAATAAAAGCTGTGTTCAGGAGCTGCAACTACTACAGATAGTTGTGTTACAAGCAAAGGGGAGCTTCCCTAATGCAAATCAGCTCTACGAGGAAAAAAAATGTTTATTGCTTTTAGCCTAAACAGAGGATATAGATGCTGTAATATTTTTCTACATATTTTGCACAATGCTTTGGACATATCTAGATAACAATTGAGCTTTCTGGAAGAAGCTGTGACTTGCACTTACCTCATACAGTGGTGGGTTAAGGTCTCTGTCTCTCCTGAGTCTCATGACTACCTCATGAAACAAAAGCAAACAATTTTAAAAGCACTTGGAAGCAACCACCTCCTCCTCATTTTCAGCTGCTTAATAGAACAACAAAATGTCTCTGTGGGTGGATTCTTCTCTCAGTTTTCTCCCATTATTAATTTTCTTTTCTGCAAATTTTGTTCCATAAGATTTGTGAGCTTGGTGAATGTTTACTGTTGCATTTTTTTCTGCTGCTTTGTTGCTGTGTTTCTCTGATTCAGACCTTGAACCAGTCTTTTGTCTGTTAATGTCTAGAATGAATTTGACTCATCAGGAAAGCACAATGACAATAAGAAAGTGTAGTTTTAGGTAGAAAATGTATTCTTAAAGTGACCCTTCTTGGAGAAAACTTTAGAAACTGCTTCCAATTTGAAATTGTTAGGAGGACCTCTCATCCTGCTTCCACTTAGGAATTTCATAGTTTGGATAGGTTCCAACTTTTCTATTCAAATGTTCAACAGCATTCTAGCTCTCAACTTGCCACGGCTAAAAGGTATAACAAAAGCCTGTGACTAAGAAGAGCAAGAAAAATAGTAATTTATGACCCTAAAACAATGCAAATTGAATTTCTTTAATAGACATTTTCTCTAACCTCAGATCATGATTCAGCATGTCTGATCTCCAATCTCTCTCAGCCTTGTTTCTCTAAACAATAGCTATTCACTATTAAGTGAAATGAACTGATAGACTGAGTTGTAGCTCTGGTGGACCTAGGAATGAAACTTATTCTTAGTATCTAATACACTCCTGGATTTTTTTTTTCTTTCAAACTGAGTTGACAATGGTAATGACACATTATTAGGTACCAGTGTAAAATGTTTATGAAGCAGTAAAGAGAGATGTATGAACCAGCATTTAAACTCTGTATTAGAGAGGAACTGAATACATGTGTTTGTAAAATATAATGCTGACAAAATCTTTCCAGTTCTTCAGGAACTGAGGAGGAGGCAAGGCAACACCTACTAAAAATAAACAGCAGTAGGCCTGGGCCACTTGTACCCAACATAAAAAAAAAAAGGCTGATGAAATTTTGAGCCTAGTCATATTCATTTTTAATAAGCCTTGTAATAAATGTTTGCCAAAACACTACATATTTAAGTCTTCTAGAAGAACAAAATGACCTGAGTAATCAAGGCTGCTGAGATTCAAATCACTTTTAGACAAATTAATGGTTGATCAAATTAATTAAAAAAATTAAAGGATTGGAATCTATGCCAAAGTGATGTAAATACAACACATACTAAACGGATTAAGGACATAATATTTTGGAACTCTTAGGAAGACAGTAGTCAAAAGGAATAACTGTTGCATGAATATTTTTCTTAGTAGAATAACAGTTATACTATTCAACTTTTCCGCCAGTGAGCTGAAGTAAATAAGAAAATACAACTCATAAAATTTATGGATTGTTTCATAGTAAATACAGATGATGCCAGAGGAATCCTGATTGCTTGGTAGTCTTGATCTAGTAGGCAAAATGGTTAATATGCATATCTGTACAAAAAGAGGAAGGGCACATCTTCTGAATGGGAAGCACAAGAAAGGAGAAAGTAACTACTGTAGGTGAGACAAAGGTTTGGAGCTGCAGAGTGTTAAGGGTGAGCTCAGCAGAAGGGATCTCCGCTGAAGTTTCAGTGACTGCTCTTCTCATTCGTCCTCTGATTAAAATAGCTTCCCTTCCAGCCCTCTCTTCCACTTGGTTCCCCTCTCCCATTTCTAGGCAGGCTGTGGAAACCCATCAGATGTTTGGAACTCCTCTAAAACACTCCCTCTTCTCTTTTTATCCATCTCCTGGATTTTGCCCCAAACCGTCTCAATCATTTCCCACTCACATTCCTTTCCTCCAACACTGGTCTCCCCAATTACCTGAGTTCTCGCTGCTTCTTCTCTTCTTCTGTGCTCCACTCTTGGCTCCCAGTCTCCTTCTACACTTCCTTCTCTGTAGATTTGAATGCTGTCAACAATGACAGAGAAATCTTCTACTGACAGTAAGGATAGAGACCGTCTTATCTTTCAAATACTCATTCATTGAGGACTAAATTAGTTAAAATTACCTCACATTTGCAGTTGGCCATATCACCAAGCATTATGCCAAAATGCACAATCACTTAATACAAGTCAGCCTGTAAAAGCATCAGGATGACGTGCTCATGTGTGTGAGGACTTGCTTTGCAGAGCAGAGGCGTTCTCGGAGGATTAAGTGCCTCACTCATTGCAAGAGCATATTGACTCTAAAGGCTAATGATAGCAAACTGATCATCAACATTTGTTAATTCTGCTATGGCTTAACATTTAATCCAGAACATCGAACTAACAGGTTTTGAATTGGAGATCTTGAGGAATCCTTTTTCTGTTGATGAATGTTGCAGTGAAGAATAAGGAATTCAGATTTCCCAGTAGAAGACCTGAATAAAATTGTGTCTACTTCCAGCCAAAATGGAAAGGAATACAAGAAACCTATTCCCTCCTTAGTTCAAAATGCATCTGCATGCACTCAAGACAGAGGACTTGCATCTTCCTAATGACTGCAGGAACATAACATGTTTCAGTGAGATACCAGGTTTTTTAATATCTTAAAAGCTCAGTAAAGGAATCCTTATACTTGTAAAGAAGCATTTTGAAAAATGAAGCTATAGAGAGAAAAGCATTTAGGAAGGGAGAGAGAGTGCTACAAAGTTATTTCTGCAGCAGCAGCTGCAGCACAATGTAGTATTAAATCATTTCACAGCACATGGGCTTTCACTCTAAGTAACAGATAACTGTATTTTATGGAGATGTAATATATAGATTTTTCTAAGCTAGATATATGGAGCATCCTTTATGTTAAGCCACAGATCCAGACATTGATATCATCATACATGGAAAGATATTTCAGATAACATAACATATATTTCAATCTATTATATAAACAGATTTCAGACAGCACTAGTTGACATCATTAAACTCCACTCAAGCAATTGTCATTGCTGTTTCCATAGAAACTAGTATTGCAAAAGAAAATGGAGAAACAGGATTGAGAAACATGAACAAAACAGAAAATAAAATTAGACAAATAATTCAATAAAATCAGCAAGTTGTACTTTACCAACATTGGAGTTCCAATCCAGGGAGCAATCTGTGTATAGAAATCCTTTTAAAGTTAATAGTAATTGTGATTATAGAATACAGACACAACTGCATCAACTCTTTTATTGTGAGAGAGATTATATTATTTAGGGTACTCTAGTTAATTCAGATGTTATATTAGTACAGTGTATTAGTGTAGGTTTTTGTTTTTGTTTTACCCTTTGGGAAGGAAGTGGAGATATTACATACTAGGGCACAGATATCTTTGAATTTCACACAGCCAATATATCTCTCAAATTTCGACTTTCTTTTAGAATGAACTGATTTTACTCAAAAGTACCATTCTGATTTGCCTTCTCATTTAATCTTCTGTATGCTTTATCCCGATAATACACTTCATTTAAAATACTTCTTTGTTGCTTCACTTCATTTATTTGGCATAATAGAAATAAAAGTTCTATTTAGTACATGTTACAATGGTGAAATGTCTCCCAGCTTTGCAATAAAATCAGAGGTATTTATTATGTAGTAGTAGCTCTTTGTACCACTGGAACATGCACTAAAAATGTCATTGGCTTATATATTAGAATCCGATATTATCTGCCCTATATCACTTACAACATGAAAATACTTTCAAAGCTTATTATCAGAGCCTCAAACAGTTATTATGATCTGTAATGTATATTAGAATAATATAGAATTGTTGGGAAGGCAAACTGTATTTTCCTGGTTTCATCACACATGGTTAGATTCTGTAAATCTTACATCTACAGTATGGCAGTAAATATTCATATGTTTGTGATGTACAATAAAGTAAGTCTTAATTTTAAAACTGTGAATAGGAGCACAAAATACTTAAAAAGTCAAGAGGTACACTTGCTCTTTCTTGGTAAAATGGGATCTGATATATAACAATCTTACTGCAAATATTAATTCTTGCAGTGTTCTTGGGAACAGTAAATAACATTGTCTTTGTTTTTCAGAAAAACTGAGTTCAAGTTGCAAGCGATTTGTCCAAAGCTGTGCAGTGTCTAAACTAAAAGAAATCCTGAATGCAAGTCATGAGGGCATTAAACCATAGTGTTTTTCGTCTCATCTATAACTTGAAATTGTAAACAGACATCAGGCAATATGGACCTGACTGAATGATCTCTATAATCAATGGGATTACTTCAGGGGAAACTGATTTTGGATGGAAATTATTTAATAAATATTTTTTTCAGATCTTTTTGAAAAAGGGAGAAGGTGATATAACCAGAAAAGATAAGCTTTTTTTTTCTTTTTTTCCCAGTTAGTTTCTGCCAGTATAATATAGAATAATAAGAAAGGTTGATATTGTAGCTGTACTATGCAAGGGTCATTGCCAAACAAAGTCAATCTGCATATGGAAATTATTTCTGCAGATATCATAAAGGTATATCCAAAACAACTTTTGAGTGTTCTTTTTTAATGTTTTTAGAATAAATTGTTAGTTATTTACATGCATATTGTGTGATATTGGCCTCATTTAAGATATTGTTGCAGTCAAGAGCTTTATAATATTTTAAGATCTGATTGAGCTGACCATCACATAGAACAATAAAAAAAGTCTACTTTAAAGAGCTTCTGTGCCAATAACTTTGGTGTCAGAATTAATTACTAGAGATACTTTTTGTATTGAAGGCAATCAAGGGAAATACCTCCCTTTGTCCTTCCATCTCCATTCCTTCTTTCCTTCTTTCCTCTCTCTTACTCACTCACTTGCTCTTGCTCTCTCACTCTTGCTTTTTTCACTCTCTCTCTCTTTCTCTTTTCTTCTCTCTTTCCTTCCTTCCTTCTTTCTTCCTTCTCTTCATTTTCTTTCTGTCTATCTGTCTTTCCAGATTAGGGCTCCAATGCATTCTGAGTGTCAGTCAATCCCTCATTTCCTGCAGATTAACAAAGCTCACAGATAACACATTAGTGCAAAGCCTTTAAAATGTTTGTAATGATATTTTCCATTAGAACTGCCTCTAGAAATTACAGCCAGAAAAAAAAACTATCAATTAGGGGTAATCATTTTTTCACTTTACTACAGTAACATTTAAAATTCCTATGCCATATTTCAGACTACTAAACCTACCAAATAGTAGATACTTGCAAAAAAGTCCAACCAAACAAACAAGTATTTATCAAGAAAATCTTATTTAGATAAGTATTCTATTGTATGTAATTTTACTATCCTCTAAAGCATCTCTTAATATATTATCGTAATGGTCTGGATCATTAGGTTCTATTCCAAGTTCCAGTACACAGAAAAGATTCTATTTATGAAAATTTCTCACTTTAAGTGGGAAAGAACTGCTCTGTTGTCCCTACAGCAGTATTCTGCATAGACATAGTGCACAATGATCTATAAGTCTAAAGTTTGTATCCCACAAATAATATTGAGTGAGACATTATGCAATCACTTCAGCTCAAAACACTATATAAATTGGGTTCTGTGGATTATTTTAGCTTTTCTTTTATCTCTACCCCTTAATTATACTTAAAATACTTTGACTATTTGAAATAAGAGTGCATAGTCAGAAACTTGTATTGGAGACAGTGGGAAGCCACAGGTTTTGTGAAAATGGTCTTGTGAAAACTTTCCAGAAACGCCCAGAAACCTGGTTTGGGGAAAATCTTTTCAAAAGGTGCAGGACAAAGTACTGTTCCAAGGGTGAACTTCTCTTCAAAAAGAGTGTTGGCAGAAGAATGAAAAGATAGGCAGAGAACAGCTACTACAAGTATCTGGTTTAGCACTGCTATGACTGAGCTGATGGCTGGGTTTGATCTGACATGCCTAACCTAGACAAATACCAGATATGGATGAATTTTATGAAATGTCCTTAGTATTGCAACTCCTTAGCTCTCAAATATTTCTACTTCTTTAGTTTAAATTTTCTAGACGATACTGACAGCCACTGATTTATTGTGGAAATCTTGGGAGCACAACAGAGCTTGACACACTTTTAAACCCTGCTTCTTCAGGACAGTACAAATATAACGGTGAAATAGAATAGGATGACTTTGGTAATTATTATATTTGGAACAATATTGCTACATTTTTCCTGTGTTTCATTCATCCTGAAAGATGAACTTTGTTATGTTTTGTTGCTAGGCTACTTCAAGAAAATATGTCAAAAATAATCACTAGACCTCACGTGGTTGTTGGAAAATTGGCAATGAGTCCAGAAGAAAAAAAATACTGAAGACAGGTGAATTTAATAATTGAGAAAGAATCCGTTGTGGTCATGAAGCGGGAAAGAGTACTTGAAGTTGCGAGTAAGAGAAAACAAAAGCAAACAACACTATGTCATTATGTGCTTGCTATTTGCTTATCCCTGAGGCTGACAAGTTTTGTGAACTTTTGGTTGCTTATTTGAGACAGAGTAGTACATGTATAAAACAGAACCTCATTGAATTTTAATACTAAAATACCAACCGAGATTTCTGATAAAAATCACTTACGACAAAATGGAAGTAGCCAAAATGAAAGGTGTTCAGTATACAGTGTCTAGTGACTTCCATTTGTTTGGTTTTCTGTAAATAATGATTTATAGAACTTTTTGGAGAAAACTAATTTAGGATTATGGCAAAAAATCATTGAGGTGTTGAAAGATCTCATTCTAATGACTTTCAATATGAACAATTTCATTTTCCTGTTTGAAATTAATTTATCTTTAGACCCTCACAGGATAGGATCATAGGTTCATAAGAAAATTCAGGTTGGAAGAGACCTCAGGAGGTTTTTACTCCAAGCAACTACCCAAAGGAAGGTCAGCTCTAAGAGCAGACCAGGCTGCTCAGGGTTTTATCCAGTTGGGTCTTGAAAACTTCCAAGGGTGGAAATTGCAAAACCTCTCTGGGCAACGTTTTCCAGTGTTTCACACTGGTAGCTAATTAATATGTAAAAAGGCAAAACATTGAACCAAACCAACTAAAAAAACCTTAAAAGGTCAAAACTGAAATAGGACATGTTTCAAAATTATTGAAATAAAATTTCTGATGTCCTGACCTGACTGGAAACCCTTGGGAATAACTGACTTGCAAACATTTTTAAACTGTCTTTTAAAAATTATTATTATTATTCTAGATGGAAAAAATATGTAGTTATTGCAATATTATCATGGGATAGGAACTTTAGCTTCATACCATCAGCATGGACTGCAGTTTTCAGAGCTTGACCTTACTCCAAACAATCATCAACTCATTCAGTGGAATGGAGCACCTTAGGGACAAAGTTTGCTCAAAGTTTTGGTACTGCCAAGACCTAATTTCCTTGCTTTTCTGGTTCAATTTAAACTTGTAATGTTATCTGACTGTGTCTTTTAGTGGATGAAAATTCATAATGTTTAAAACAAAACCTAATGAAATGAAAAATGCAAGCTAAAATTGGATCTTGAACACCTTCAGTATACTTAAAGCCTCAATTAATGCAACCCAGGAGACATGACTGTCTTCTTCAAGTCACTTGAAACATGTATTCACTCTGTAATAGTTTGAAAATACTAGTAAAGGAGAGAAGTTTATATTTATAAATCATCTGCTTTGGATTCTGCTTATTTTTGCTAATTCCTCATGAAATAAATACATTCAAAAGTCTATAATCTACCCTACAGGACTACTTAGTAATATAAAAATCTAATTTTGAAAACCTCATGGTGATAGCTTGTTTCCCTCTTAAGATATGTGATATTTTTTCAAGTTTTTACTACCAATTTTAGGCGAAAACTATGGATCTTGTGTTCAGCCAACACAAACTGACACAGATCTACAGAGCTCAGTAAGTCATCAGAGGTCTAAGCCAAAGATTTAACACATTTGCGCAACACACCAACTTTTATGGACTCATTAGGGCTACATTTCAGTTGTATCTGAAGGAAGGGAGTGACCATAGCTGACTGTGAAATCACTTCATACTCTTCCCTTACAGTTACACTAGCCAGTATCACACCAGTTAGGTCCAAGCTTATTATCCCATGAAAATACTATAGTTTTTAACCTCTTTCTCAAATTTTGCATTTGAGAGAGAGTTGGACAGAGACTAGAGAATGAGTCACAGCTTATTTTCTTTTCTAAACATACTATCTTTTACATTATTCCAAGCTGAGATCCAAAGAGGGAGGTATTAAAGCTGAAAGGTAGTTAACACCTCGATTAATAAACTTGTGCACACTCATTCTCTCTGTCCCAGCAGTTAACATGGAGGTCACTGGCCACTAATGAGCTATTTTGTAGACTTCTAAAAGTCAGTATATTTGTGTAAGGTCTCAACTTCAGAACCGGAGACACATGCATTATGGATTCATGTTCTGCCTTTCATTTTCACATCAAGAGGTACTGTAATCTTGTATTTTTTATCTTCTTCAAGTTAATTAACGGATGTCATAAAATACAGTTCTGTGAGATATGTGTGGGAGGAATGTTCCAGGGGAGAGAAAAGATTAGATGCCCTGTAGAAATCTATACCTTATAATGCAGCTAATTATTTTAATATTTTCCATCATAAATAATTGTTTGAACCGACCAGGAAACGTTTTCCGTACAGCATGGTGATAGTATTGGCACGAATTACACATGTAAAAACTCTCCTAATTGTTGTAGACCAATTTATTAATCAATGTAGATTGTTACTAAGTTATCAACTAGTAATAAACAAATAACTGATACTAACAAATAAATAAATAAATAATAAGTAATTAGATTATTACTAAATTACCAAATTATCAATTAGTTTCAGGATGAACTTTTAAAAAACACTGATTCAGAATGAGATTTTAGGATGGGCTTCCTTATCAGACAATGTAAGGTTATTTTTAATTTAATATTACTAATATAGTTTCTAAGTGCAACTATGTCCCTGGCTACAGAAAGGAACATTTAGTCATGTTTAATGGAGATAACTGTATAAAGTATGGAAGAGATATGGCTTCAATGACACTTTCATTAATTGAAGGTTGCCATAACAACTGAAGGTCTGCATTGAAAACCCCTCAGTTACAAAAGAAACCAGTTGTCCTCTATCACCTTTATACTCATTTTTATCACTTGCACATCCACAGCATGCTTAAGCAGGGGCAATTTATACTGAGAATCTATGAAGGTGAAAGGGACATGACATAAATGAAAATAATCGCAAATACCAAGAAGTATCTGCATGCTTCTAAATCAACCAATGTAGTTCTAGGTATGGGAAATTACAATTTCAGTATCAAATTGACTTGCATAAAGATGCATCGAGATGTCTTTTGCTGTACATGTGCAGGCAAAAATATATATATATATATGAAGGGCAATACTGTTTTTTTGATGCTGTGACACAGATCTGCTGGTGGATAAGAATTTATCTTTTAGTTCCAGTTTTATTTGTCCTTGTTATAAATATTAGAATTAATATCATTTGTTTTGAAGCTATGAATGATATACTGTATATGTGTGGTCAAACATTAACTTCAAAAGAAAGTCCATAGAAGATTACTAGTTTTCAAGAAGGAATATATATATATATATATATATATAAAGTTTCATGGGCATAATATTTTGCTCAATATAGCATAACATAATTTAAATAGTAACTTTATTGAATAACTGAATTCAGTTAGAGTCACTTGCATATGCAGAGCAGAATTATGTTCGTGATGATCTGTAGCTGAAATATTAAGGAAGCTGTTGTGCAAGAATCAAAGATCAAAACAACAGATTGGTGGCAGTGGGTAGGCTGGGTAATGAGCTGTGGGAAGGGAACGGGAAAAATGTTTATAATTTGCAGGGCCTTATTTGGTGGTTATAATTCTTGTCCAGGATGATTTGCATTTAGAAAATAGGATATATTGTTCACAATCACTTCCAAGTTCAGCTGTTCAAGAACCTAATTACTGTGAAGAACTTAAAAGTGAATACCATAATACATATAAATAAATAAACAAATAAATGCATCTACATGTACATGTTTACACACACACACACACACACACACACACACACTCACACATATATCTTATTAGAACAGGACCTGTACAAACACACAGATACATGAACCTCTATTATTGAAAAGTTTAAATATCAGGCACTTTACAAGTGGTTTTTTTGAGTAGAAAATATCATTGAACTTTTAGTCTTTTCCCCAACACAACTACCAGAATTTTTTTCTCCATATTTGAGAAAATATGTGTATAGAAACATACAGGGAAATAAAAATAATGATTCCCAGTACTCACATATAAATGGAATGTCAAGGTTTTTAGACAAAAACTTCTAAAGCACAATTTTCTAAAACTACAAATTTATGGGTTTTGTTTGTTAGGATTCTGATGCTGAAATTGTAAGGGAAAGCTATGGATAAATGTTCCTAGGGGATGATCCAAATTCAGTGAGAAAAAAATTACTCATTTGTTCATTCATTTGTTCAAATAGATGGAAAGCCAAAAAAAGTAAAGGCCTCACCCAGGAACAGGATAAAATGGCAGTTTAATATGAATTATTTCATATTAAACTATCCTATTTTATTTGTCCAAGAATGAATCAAGAGGTCTGAATGCTACCCATCTGTTTTCTTTTTTTTCCAATTTCTGTACCCAATATTTCTATTTCCTCTTAACACCTACTGAGAGGGCTGCTTGGGACAGCAGTTATCCAGGGAGCCAGGACTATGAAAACTTTCCCACTCACAATACTTGCCATTGCTCTTTCAAAATGTAGATGCCAATCTGCCCATATCTGATACAATGTACTGTTCATTCTTGCAAAATCAAGATTTTGCTCTTCTCTTGGGTATAATCTTGGAAATCTCTGGAGTTTACAGCTGCACTTACAAAATGTCTGTGGGGCTTTATTTATTCCTTTCCCTTTTTTTGACTGCCTCCATTCTTCCATTCCTAAGCCTGTTCTTTCCACTGTTTAATCTTTTAAGAAGAAAAATATATATAACCTTTTCTTTCCATTTTTATTGCTCAGCTCTTTTATTACCTACATCTTCCTTTCATTCCATTCTCTGCTCTTCCTTCTCTGAAAGATTTTCTGACCCTTCCGGGATTATATTCTCATGCTTCCTCTGTCCCATTCAGGGTATTGTGTGACTCTCCTTAGTAATGTTACATGCATTCCAGGGCTAACATTTCGCACTTGAATTTCTGCCATTTAAATTATGCTTTATCACCTCACAGGTTCTTGGCTCTCAAGCACTTGAGAAAACCTTCAAATCTGTAGAAGCTACTTCTAATCAGAAATCTGCAAGAAAACCTGCTCCTTTGTGTTTTAAACAAAGCAGATTAAAATTTTAGAATTAACAGCTTGCTCACTGGTACAGGAAAGTCTGAAAACAAAATGGTATGTGTGAATAATTTGCAGCACTTTTCCAGTCATATTTTATAACTGACATACTTTTAATGGTTTGAGTTGTTTAACATTTATGGGAATTTCAGGCAGCTTACTTAGAGAACAATTTAGTGTCTTTAATCAAGAAAGGAGTACACACAGACATTTGCTCATTAAATTATATTTCTGTCACGCAGATAATATTGAATAAAGCACCATGAAACTTTGCTTTTCTTTTATAAAATTTAAAGCATACTTATCACTGGAGGGAGGAAAAAACAGAACAAATACCACTTTAGAACTACCTCTGCCTTCACCTCAGATTTCTTCTGAGGAATGAATAGATATTTGAAATATCATCAGCTAATTCTGACCAACAAAGAGAAGAAAATCTGCTTTGTTTTTTGCTGGCATTCTGTAGTATACTGTAGTATTCCCCAGATAAGGTGACAGACACATACAGGCATACAGGTCACAATAATGCAACTCCTGTTTCTAAATTCCAGTCTTTATACTCTGGAGACACATTCCTGGACTTTTGCATTGCTCAGATCAAAACTAGTGGCCAAAAATCTCTCCTGATGCTATTTGCTTTCCCAGGACACTTTTATAGGAGATGTCAGAAAGCAAAAATGAAGACCTGGGAGCACACTAAAGCACAAAAGACCAAGGGGCTGTACAGTATCTGTTCATCCCATTCAACACTCATTATACAGCTCTACAGCTAATGCAATGTAGAGCAGATTAAGGGCATACACATCCTCAGTACCCTGCAATACTTTCACCTGTTTCCCTGCTGAAAGTGGCTTGGATTTGTCAGTGTCAATGAATGCAAACATCTGCCAGCATTACATGTATCAGATATCCCAGGATTTGCAAATATTTCTTTGGCATTTCCTCTGTGGGTCTCCAGGTACTAAAGGAGCCATTTCCTTAAACTTCAAGTTCACAAGTGACCAGGGATGTCCATAAGATGAAACTGAGCTTGAACTTCCCTCTTAGTTTCCTTCAGTCTCCTCTCATGCTCTGATGACATGCTTTCTTATATATATATACATATATAAGGAAAGAAAGCATATATATATACATGTATGTATGCATGTATGTATGTATTTTATTATATATGTGTATATATAAAGTCATAAGAGTTAAAACTTTGTTTTATTTTGATAAATTCTAGGAATTCTTGGTCAGACTTTACACAGGCTATCCATGAGGTCAGGGTAGGAAATGAAAGAGAAATGGATAAGCAATCTGTGTTCACAGCCACACATGAAACTGTTACTAAGAGCATAGTCATAGCCATTGAGTCTTATTATGTATACAACACCAGTGACATCACAAGACAAATTCACTGAGATCATTTAAGGAGAAGCTGGAATAAGTCAGCCCTTATAAATCATGAAAAATAAGTTAACATAGCTTCTGACCATAAGACAGACAAAGACGACTGCTTATTTTATTCTTCAAGTTGGAGGCTGAAGAATAGCAATACATCAAAATGCAGCATTATACATTTCACACCTACAAGCTTAAAACTTGCAGTCTAAGAGCCATTAATAAATAAATTTTAATCTGTTTTCAATGCCTTCCAAAAACTCAACGAAATTCAGTGACAACCATTGTGAATAAACATTTTATCTTTCCATATACCTATATTTTTTAGTATAAATGCTCATATATTCACACTTGCATGTTGAACAACTAGGTGTGTGTGTAAAAACACAGAAAATCACCTTATTATTTAAAAGATAAAAAATCATACACTTTTGAGTTTGGAAATTTTATTTTTGAAATCTAAGTTATGAGTATAGTTAAAATATAGTTAGGAATGAAAAAAACCCAAGGTGCTGATGGTATTTCTGGCACTACTTTGGCCTGATGGTCTCATATTCAAGTTCAGACTGTTGAAAGGAAGAGTCTAATTACTATCGTAAAGAATTCCAAGATGGGAAGAGGCCTCACTGATGGCATTTCTTATATATGCCTCCTTCTAATAATCAACTCCTTTCACAAGAAAAGAATCTCAGGGTGTTTTAGTGGTTACGTAAGATGAACATATGGTTCATTCAGTGTAGCTGTGCAACTGTAGGAGTTCAGTGTTCTTTTGTACAAAGTAGATTTTTAATCTAGAAACGAATAACTTGGTTTTTCTTTGCCTTTCTAAAAACTCTAAAGGAGTTTTTAATGGAGAGTTTAAAATAGAGAGAATTCAGTCAATACTTATGTAGCTTCTGTGTTATAAAGAGAAGTATGTTATTTGGTTGTATTTATAGTGATAATAGAATCTATTGTCCAATTAGATATAACTAAAGTCAAATAAATTCAACTGAAAGATACCCTTAATAAATTATAAATTTATTCATGATGAATTATGTATACTGTCCTATTTTAGACACTTCACTGAGGTGCCTGCCTTGGGAAACAAATCTCCATAGATCTTCTAGAAGGATACTGAAATTCTTGTTTTCTTTATTGTAAATTTCTTCTTTCTCTTGTGTCTTCAGTTTATTACAAGCCTAACTGGAGAATTAATAGGTGAATTTCTTTTTGGTCTTCTTTAAAATTTCCCCAAAGACAGAAAAAATGATTCCATAAAACGCACCATCTTACTTTTCAGCACATCTATTCCTCCTGAGTCTTTGAGTTATATCCAAAGCACATTTTTCTACACATTGCACTTCAGCTTTTGACTTGGATCCTACAAGTACTAAAACATTGTATATCAATTTAATAAAGAAAAGACTAAACTGAATAATAACTGTTACCCCTTAAAATTAACTATTTTAAAAGTAAAATGTAAAATTAGTTTGAATATTTTTTATCCATAGAAATTTGAAGCAGAATCTATTTTCTTACCATTTTTTCCTTTATTGCTCTTCATTAAATGCTGAGATTCTTTGTACTTTTTCTTTTCCTACAACTAAAAATTAAAGAATTGCTTAAACTTAACAATAGCAGCAGATAAAGAGATGTTTAATTTTGTCTGTTGTTAACATAGACTGTTTCTGTCTCCACAGTTTTCAGAAAAACACTTTCCCCCCCCCCTTTCTAAATCCAGCTAGCCCATTGTCTTCATTATCCATTAACATTTGCAATGAAACTTCCTTGAGAACTACAGATATTACTCACTTTCCCATATAAGACACTGGTAGAGAAAATTCGGACAAAATAGATACAATAAAATTCTATCTGATATTTTATAGATAAAGTTGTCCTAATCATGCCTGGAAAAATCATTTTCTTACCACCAGCTGGGAAGAGTAAGTGTGGCAAGGAGAGATCAGAAAAGACAGAGAAGATTGTGTGATCACAGTTTCTTTTAAAGAATAATGCTACTTCCTATTTCAAGGAAGCCGCACTATTTAGAAATTTGCTGGAAGAAGGGAGGGGAACAATGTTCAGAATGTTAATGCTTGGGAAAAAAAAACCACTATATAAAACAATTTTGGTAGGATTACTTACTAACAGCCCTATGTAATAACAAAACAAAACAAAGAGAACAGATAAACAAAAAAGCACTCAAACCCAGCAACTCAAAATGTTTTGCAGACATTATTCTTTTCAAAGAATTGATACCAATGACTTCCCAGAAATGACACCTAAAGAATCTTGAAGAACTCTCAGAAAACAAAACAAAACAAAACAAAACCAACCAAACAAACAAAAAAGGATTTTCTTTAAATTAATCTATTGGAAAAAGGAGCCAATGCTGGACCATGCAACTCGTACTGTAAGTGAATAAACACAGCTCCTGAGGGAGCAACTCTTGGGCTGATTGGAGAGCTGCCTAAACTAGCTGATAAGAAATGCTGAGAGTTTCAGTGGGTATCTTCTTTGTTAAGTCTGAGCGTTTTTGTCAACTGTATTGACTAGATCTTTGCTGACTAAATAAGAGATTAAACAGTTAGCATATGTGGTGGCCTCTGACTATACACGCATAAATATAAATATTCTAACATGAATCCTACCTAGAATCCTAAAGCCCAACTTCGTCTAAAGTTTAGACGTAGTTAAATTTTTATTTCCACTTGGAGGTCACAAGCCTGGACCACATCTGTTTTAATTTCTAAAATTCTTTTTTTCAAAGGTCATGAATAGACAACTTCTTTTATTTTTAATCAAAGCACAGCTGGTAGTTGAGGTACAGCACATTTTTCAATGGTCAGTATGCTACAGCATTTACCATGACATAATGATCTCAGTCGAGTTTTGTCCTCTGTCTTATGGGATTCGAGCAGCCCTCTCTCACCCTATGTGAAGCCTTACCACATTCTTAATTATCATGCAGGGGGCATAATAAATCATAATAAGCCTGCTGAAACTCTTCTACTCTGTCTAATAGCAGTCATATTGCTTTTGGCAAACAGTGGAACTATGTAGAGCATGATGCTTGTGGTTAGGGCTTTCATCTGACAGAAGAAATCCTAAGCTTTAGTCTTTTTCTCAAGGACAATTTAGGTAAGAACCATTGGTTCTTAGGGCCAAGATAAAGGTTTACTCATTGTGACTCCTGTCCTCACCCATGGTTTTGTGGGGGGGATGGGGAGTGTTTTCTGCATTTTGTGAAAAGCTTAATCTTATAGTTTGTGGCAAATATCTGAGAGTGACTGAGGGATCTTGTACTTATGGGGAAACAGAGAGGGGAATGCCTTATTTAGGAAGCTCAGTGAAGGTTAGTGCTGAGATGCTCATGAAAGATTTGAGGTGCACATGTAAAAGAGCAGAATTTTAGGGAGTTTTTTAGACAGATGTTTAGACGTCAAGGATTTTTGAAGATTCTATCTTTGTATGTAAGCATCTAAATTTACACTATCTCTTTCATTGATCTCTTTGTTGATAGGTTCTATCCTGTGTTTGTTTTAATTCTCCATCATCAGAATAGGAATAACAGCACAGTCTTTCTTTGTGGATATGTTGCAAGAATAAATACAGGACAAAAACATCATCAACAGAACTTTTAGGAATGCAACTTTAATGAAATACTCCAAATTTTAACAACATTTGCTTGGAGACAAACTAAAAGAAATCATTCACACTTTCTCATTTAGTTCCAACAATGGTAACAATTTCATTTAAAATCTAACTTAATCATTTCCATTCCTTTTGTTATGACTCTCAAAGCATAAATGTTCACAGCAGTTCATATATTTTATCTGATCTGTGTATATGCTGTACTATGTTTAATTGTTTACTCAAAAGTTTTGACTTTATGAAATGGAACAAAATGATTCCAACAACATTTTTTTCCCAATATTTTGATCCATCAACATTTTTAGAATTACTGGCTTTTGAATCAAAAATGCTTTTAACAGGCCCTTTATTTTTTTATATTTGAAGATAAGCCATGATTTTCTAGTGAGGGAGAATTTTATCCTTCTGTGAGATGACGCAGAGTGTTTGGTTCAGCTGGGCACAAAAAAAAAGTAAACTTGAATTATATTACATTATTAAACCACAGATTCCTGAGGTTTGTGTGCTGCAAGTATTGCCAATGGTAAAACGGCACTGAAGTTCTGCCTTCACTTGAAACTTCCATAATAAACTGACCACTTTGTCCATTGCTCATAAAAGTATCTTCTCCTGAAGCTGCATCAGGATCTATAAAGCAATAAGAAGGTTTATTTTATGTGGCCACAGAGTCCTCTCGATTCTTTTGCAAACACAGTTTTGTCAACAAAAAGCAGACGTGCCATGACCAATCCTCCTGCCAACTGCTGGAAACATTCAGTATTGCTTAAAATAACTGTTTAGACCCTGAGCAATTTGGCGTGTGCATCCTGCTGCACTCTCTTGAATATTCACTTTAAATTGCCTTGTTCCTGACCATATGTAATGCACTCACTCCTTTCTGCTCAGTGTGCTGGCGTGCTGCTGTGAATCCTCACAGGAAAAGCTTCAGGAGCTGCAGGAAACATTTAAGCTCTTGAATGAATTTTTCAGTAATGACATATGGGTGTCAGCAATTTCTCCTGCCCTTTTTAATAAGTGGTCTGTTGTTTGGCTTCACTGCTGATTTTGCTTTTAGCTGCTGACCCCCTGATGAGCAGAGGGTCAACATCCTGCTTTTGGCATTGTCACTCTCCACAGACATGTATTCTATAGATTCACAGCAGTAATGATTTTGCCCTCTTCCTCATTTTTAGTCTTAAATTCAGTGTAAATGAATTATGACTTTCAAATACAAGGCTTTCTCAGGATTGACAAGGGCAATAGTAGAGCATTCATCAATTCCGGCAGAACTTTTGGACACTCACCTAGAAAAAAATGGAGCTCCTGTGCCCTTCTACCTTTTAGGTTCACAATTAAAATTTCAAGACCCTGTGGGAAGAAAGACAGCAGAAAAAAACACAGGTAACTCTTAGTGGTTGGATAAATTGAACAGAACAATTTTGTGGTTGTTTTAATATGATGACATCCATTAAATCTGAATTGAAGGGGGGACAGATCTGGAGTTTGGCTCTCCTGTTTTTCCTGCTCTTGCCAAAGAAATTCTGGCTTATGTTTGCCATGGGATACACCTCTCCATAATACTGGCACACCAGGCTATAAGCAGACACCATGGCAGCTTAGGGGAAGAAGTCCCCCCTGACTCTTGAGTACTCCTAAACCTACACAAATGGCATTTCAGTAATGTACCTTCATAAGCTCGTGGAACAAGGAGCATAAAATATCAGTTAGGTCGTGCAAACTCTTCTTAATTATTAGACTGTAAATAAATCTGTAAATAAAACGATGAGTTTGTTTCTTTAAGCCAAATGTAAAGCATGTTTAATGTAATAGAAAAAAGACCTAAAAAGCATAAGACAAAGTAGTTCAATGCTGGATTGTAAATCTTCCTTTTCTGTTTTGGTCTCTCAACTGAGTTAGAAAACTGATGAATGTTTTTTATACAGCTAAGTAAAAAAGGGACAGAAACTGTTCTCTGTCACTGAGACAAAATGGCACTGACTAGTTCACATCCATACTGCATAGGGCTAGCCTCCTTTAAAGAGATATTGTTTGAAGACAGCTAGGTGGAGAATCCAGAACAGTTAGAATAAGCTAACAAGTAAGAACTAGGCTGACTAGAAGTCCACTGCTCTTGCTGACTCTCTTTTATTTAACATTTCGGATATTTCCTTGTCTGGCAAGCGCTAGGGATTACTGAGGTCTTCATCAACATCATTTATAATAGATAAAATGATTGTCTTTTCTCCTACCCAGAGGGCTAGAAAGATCATGAAAAACAAGGTGTATCAGCTATCTCAATTTACAGTAAAATCTCCTAATTTTTGTTGAACTCTTTTCCATTAAGGTTTCCCTGTCTGCTCACAGTAACTGGGTACCAGGACATCAGATGATAAGGAAAGAATATGGTCACCTCCTCCTCCCTTCCTTAATCGAATTTCTGCTACTATATATTGCAAATTGCTTATTTTAAAGGTTAATCTTTATATAAGCATCTTCTTCAAATTACAGGATTTAGCAAGTTACAAAATTTCTTATTAAGCTCAAACATGATATACCAGATGGTGAAATAAAGACATAGAATGCCTAGAATGAGTAACAGAGCTCCTGTATGCACTGCGAGTTTTAGGAAGCTCCTTTCAGATATCTTGTTAAATGCAGTTGTCATGGTATACAAACAATATCACTCTTGAAAACAGGATGGAGCATCTAATGGCACAATTTGGCTCTTCAGCAGTGCAGTGACTTGTAATCAACAGTGCTTCCCATAGCAATACCGTATAACTCCAGATCTTAAATGCAATTACTAGTCCAAAATGCACTATTGATCTAAAATACTAAGGATAATTTGCTGATAGTCTGTGACCACAGATTTCTGCAGCTTCCTGATGTTAGTACTACCTCTCTTTTCTAATTAATCTGTGAATTCATCAGAATCATGCTAGGATTCTGAAATGTTTATAAATGGTTATGTAGGAAACGAAGTGAATAAAATAAAAACAGATATTTTCTGTTTTCTTATTCAGAATGTCACCCAAATGATTTTAATTTTGAACCATATAGGTACAAGAAGACAAGCAGAAGATAGAGGAAGGGTGAGACTGGAAATTCATATAATGATTTTGTGATTTCTTAAGAAATATTTGCATTTATTTTAATATTCTAGATTCARCATGATAAAATTACAGTAGTTTGGAGAATAATTGCACGGTAGTGGAGTTGCTGCAACAAATTATATGCACAGTTCTGGCCAACTGTGAGGTAAAATGTATTAGCTTAAATCTTTCATGGCAATTTCCCTGCAATCTGAAGATATTCTTACATAACCCTTTCAATGCCACAAGTTAAACACCTGGAGGCTGGGCATGGACCTCAGTCTAAATGAATGCCAGCAAATGGAATAGGTGTAGAAATGCAGTTGCTGTGAAATGTTATCTTTTTTTGCCTCATTTTTGATAGTCTAACCCCTACCAGAACCAGCCAATCATACAGCCAGCATTTCTTTCCTCACTTCATCTAGGCCAAGTTGTGGATATAAATTTGCAGAAGCATAAAAGACTAAAACAAGCAAAAACCGCAGAATAAAACTGTCTGAACACTTTAACTAAAGTATTTATTCAGGAGATATTCCTGCCCTTACAGAAAGGTAAAATATTTCTTTCCGCTGTCCTAACGTCTAAATTTGTGTTGTGCCTCTTGCTGTATGTTCTATTTCAACATTTGTTACATATAGTTTCTCTGCTAGTTTTGGGACCTCAGATTCAAAAATGCTGTCTTTAAGAATAAAGATAAAATCCTCCAAAACAGGAGGATGCACATGTAGAATAGGTACAAACACTGCAACTGAAGACAAGGAATACAGTCATGGAAAAGACTCAAAGAAAACTCTTAAGTACCAAATACAAAATAACACAATAACAATTCAAAATCCACTGTGCTTTCAATTTGGTCAAACTGTATTCAACACTGTAGAGGTGAGGCTGCTGCAGTTCCATGTCCCCAGGTGCAGCCAGTAATAAGGCAGAGCTTGTATTCGCGGTAGGCACACAGACGCGCACATGCAATATATGCATATATACACGGCCAGCCACACAAATTAACACAAACAGAAACACACAAACTTAGGCAACACAAGTGGCCTAATCCTGCCCCCCCCTCTCTGGCAGTTCAGGACGAAGGTCTTTTAAGTGGGAAATTTATACCTACACACAATGTGGATCCCTGCAGTAGCTGCTCCTGGATCCTGGGTGTCCCCAGCTGCTGGCACCTGGACATAGGAGCCCCCAAGGTCACAGCCCCACTCCAGTTGTGGGTACTCAGACCTACACACACGCATGCGTGCAAGCACATGCACACGCACAGGCACACACACCCTGGGTCCCTCTAGTACCTGGCCTCAGACACTGTCTGCCCAGCAGCAGGTCCAGGACCCCCCTGGCCTTCCAGCTTCCTTACATGCCCATGTGCACACCGGCACCCATGCACATGAGCTATGGGTGCCCCAATAACTGGTTTTAGGCACGCAGTAAGAGGCCTCAGACCCCTGGTCTCCCCTTGCCTCATGGGCTGTCACACACCTTTGCGAATGGGCCTCAGCCGACCCCCAGACCCCATGGTCACCCAGGAGCAGGCCTGGGCATCCTGGTCCCTCCAGTAGCAACTCTCCAAACATCTGGTCCTTCCAGTGTCCCCACCAGATGTAGGAGGCTTCGTTGCCTGGCTCCCAAGCCTCTCATCCTACTCACTGGCTAATCCAGCTTGATACTTGCTAGCAATGGCACACTGACATTCATACCCATGCGGTAAGCACACACGTCGGTCTCTCCGGTTCCTGATGCCCCAGACACACAGACCTCTGTGACCCATCATCTGACCCCAGGGGCTGGCACTAAGACCTCCATACACACACAAGGGAGAACCCTTCACCCAAGAAAATAGTTAGAAATGGAGTTTCGTAAGATGGACCAGGTGCTGGGCATGGCCAGACACACACACTGATCAGYCGCTGTTCATGGGTCCCCAGACCCTTTTATCCCCTTATCCGTCTGCTTTCCCACGCTTGTTCCTCCCCAAACCACTGTGATCCCTCCCTTTCTCTGCCTTTGGTTCCCCCCCCCAAACACCCCACAATAAGTCTTGCACAGCCCCAGGATGCTCTTCCCCCACATCCCATAACGAGCCGGCACCCTGGGCAGTGCCGCAGCCTGCAGGGTGCTCGGGGAGCCTCCCCTCRGCTCACGGTGATGGGTCTTGCCCAGCCCCTGGGGCTGGCCCCCTCCTGGAGCTCCTGGGGGTGGCCAGAACGCCCTGTCTCTGGCTGGTTATAGGAGTCTCCCTGTCAGTGCGCCCCTGCGCCCGTCGGGGTTGTGGAGGTGAGTCTGCAATCACATTACCTAAAAAACAACACATGACTGGGACATAATGAACCACCAATTTAGTCATTACTGTAAATAACAAATGCTTCTCCTATTAATGAGAGGACAAAGAGATGGACACAACCAGTTAGAGATGGACAAAATATTATATGAGCACTTTACATTATTTTGTGCAAAGGCTTGCTCAATCAGAAGACTGGAGAAATGTAGTCTGTTCACCAAACTCTTTCAGCTATTTTTGAGAAACACAGTCATGCCTGTTTCAAGAAATATTATTGTATTTTCTTATGGTAACTTGTTATTTATGTAGGCAAGCTCACACTAACCTGACATGAATCTCAAGTAACGTAAGAGGAATTTTTTTTAAAAAATAGCCAACATAATGAGAACTGCAATTTTTTGCTTGTCTTCAAATTGCTTGCAACTTTCATTTTTTTCAGTGAAGATCCATGAACAGGTTTCAGTAAAAAAAACATTGGCTGATAAGGTCACTTATCAGTGATAAGGTCACTTATCTGATAAGTGTACACTGATAAGTGTACAGATAAGGTACAATAATGAGCAGAGGAAAATTATTGTAAGGCTTCTAGACATCTGAGGGAAATTTTGTTTCAATGCAGGCCCAGTTCAGAATCTACATTGATTATTTCTACCTTTTTAACAATGCAGGTGTGTATCTGTTTGCAGAGTAGGTTGATAAGTGTTTTTTTCTTTTTTTAATTGTTATTCTAAATCAATAGAAAGAAGACAATCACTTTCTAATGCCAAGTATCATCGTACAGGGTTAGGCAGGAAAAGAAATTTGATTTGCTATACATGGTAAAACCCATGATTAAACACTCCAGGAGGGGGAGGAATATATTACTGTTTTTACTGCTGAATGAGAAAAATAATTCTTGGATGGTTGCCTAATACAAGCAGTGATGGCTTTGGAAGCACTCCCTTTCAGATGCATTAAACTATATGGCTGAAGAATGTATTTTAGGATGCTAATGCTTAACAGAACAGCATTAGCTCTGCAAGTAGGGATTATTCTGAGAAAGGAAAGATTTTATAATGTTCACTTGAATTACTTATGCCAATATTTAAATTTGTCCACTTAAATTTTGTTTCAGCATTCAGACATCCTTATATATTTTCAGCATTCTGTAGTGCCTTGTTGAAGGGAAATACTTCTGAATAATTTCACACTTACTGTAACTGTGTAACTGAAGCATTTAAGCTTATATTTTGATTTTAAAAGATCACAGTCATGTATGGTGAAATATTCTGAGTAGTAGAAGATGGAGGGATGTTTCTGTCTGGTTTTAACTGGAAGGTAAGTGAAATTCCAATTAGACATAAAAAGCACTCTGTAATAATTGGTTAGTCTGATTATTATGTCATTGAACAGGTGTTTGTAGAGCTGAGGCTTTCAAGGCAGTGTGATGAAAAAAGCCATGAATTTTCCACCAAAGAAGAAGATGCTGTGGATAGATAATTGACTCTTGTCACTCCAATTGGCTGAGTACTCCATGTCTGGTTTCAAAAAAGAGTCAATAACAAGATATAAACAATTAATTGGTTTATGTGTTTGAAGCAGGTAAGAATGGAAAGGTTTATATAGAATGTAAAATCTAGTTAAAGACATTCCTTACTGGAGTAGACCAAGCAGTCACAAAAAAGAAGAATTTTACAACTTGCTGCAGCAAAGAGTTGTTTACTAGATGGTTAAACACAGGAAATGATTCCTAACTGAACAGATACCTCCATATCTACAGAAAAAAACAAGCTTTATTCTAATTAAAATGGTGGCAAGAATATCTCATACTTAAGGAGAGAATAGGGCAAATTTCAGAGCCAAAGATTAAACTAGTCTAGACCCTCTAGATATCTTGCAAAGGGATATTTGGCCATATGCTGTCCACTGAGGAGGTCCTCAGAAAGTCTGAAATGTCTTCTGTCTTCTCAGGAAAGAAGCAGCTAGTCAGCTGGATGAGGAAGAGTCCTTTCAGATATATCCTTAATATAAGTAGGTTAGGCATAGTTTTTCTTTAATTTCTGCATATATGTTTATTTCCAGTGTCCTAAATATCATTTGCTTTTGCATTTTACTTAATTCAGTTTGTGTAAAGTATGATTTTTTTCTCCAATCAGTAGTGTAATGAACATATAAACTAGAGCCCTGAGACACTATAAAAATGCTCGAGTTTCTCAGCACATCTTCCTTTTCATCAAAACTTAGCAAACTGTTCACAGCGAAGCTCTGTGGCACAAGCATAAGCTGGCCCTTGTGGGGTCAGTGGAAGCACAAATGTTTTCYAGTGACTATTGGGGATACTGAAGATTCTATGGCATAAAATGAAATAATGAGATACCTGTTTAAACCTTGAAGGATACAGTAGAGTGTCACAGTTATTAGGTATGTAAAATTTATTCCTCAAAGATATTCATAATGTAACAATGAATGTATATGATGTATAATGTAATAATAATGTAACTGAAATTATGTGCACTCTATGTGCAGTCACTGTGTATTTCAGTTCTACTTCTCTATAAAACAGAAGGTAAAAGCATAAATATAAATGCCTTATAAAAACAAACTTAAGTAATTTCAAGATCTTTACATATATGATTCGTTTATGTAGGTTTTCACTTAAGATACAGGAATATTATTGTAGAATCCAATTAATCTAAGTTTAGTCTAATTTGCAGAAATGTGTAAGGAAGATGCTACAAATGTCAGTACAGTTTTTCGAAGCAGATGAAAAATACTTCAGGTTTAGACTGGATTGCTGTGTTCTTTTTTTTTTTTCTATTCTGAAAAAAAAGTATTTTTAGCTTTTTTTTTTTTTAACAGTACTGCCAGAATTTTGTTGCAATTAAAACCAGTGGCATGCAGTGGCAAACAGTGAGATATACTGTAAAGACAGTCTGTATTTTGCCTGAACATCATAGGGGGCACAGGTTTAGTTTAATATATCATGAATCGCAGAAAAGCATTTGCTTTGCAAAGGTGCACAGGAATTCCAGAGAATATGAGTAGCATATTCTTTTTTTTTCTTCCATAAGATGATTTCCTATTAATACCCTTTGAATATAAATAAGTATTTCCTAATATGAATAAATCAGAAAGTTATTCAAAGGCAAAATTCCTATATGAGGAATGGAAAAAGTAGGACTTAGGAAAGTTTTATGAGTGACCTGACAGACAGACCCCTATGGACAGAAGGTAGCATAGCAAACACGATGGGAGCATACTAAAAGTTACTCTTCTCTCTGACACAGATCATGAGCTGTATTTTTTAGTATTTTATTAAAAACTGTGCCATTTGCACTACTGCTTCACAACATTATAAATGGAATTGCATAATGCTGGGAGGAAAATTAAAATCTCAGTAAAAGACCTCTCTTTCTATATCAGGAAAACTTGAAAAACCTTGAAAAATCCTGTGAACTAACTATCTAAAAATATTCTAAAAAAACTTTTTTCAGGACAATGAAAATGTCTCATTAAAATTATTTCTAAACATTCTGCTTCAGTTTCGGCCCATTTTTGTTCATTTTTTATAAACATGCTTATATTTTGAAATGAAAAAGGTCTATTAGGCCAATAGGATAAAACTTTCATCAAAAATCCAGAACAATCCAAATTGTTTCAAGCAATACAATCTGATGATATTTGTCTGTTCATGTATAATCTGCAAACTGAAGAGTCCTCTCTGTTATAAATCCCATTTAGTCTTTTCTTTCTTTTCAATTCCATGTAGAATGTAAACAATCCAAATAACTTCACATCTACACAAAGTCCTGTTAATCCAGGAATGTTTTAATAAATAAATAAAACCTGTTCATCCCAATTCTGTTACTCATAACAACTCTTACTGTGTTTTAAAATCACTATGTCTCACTGTTTTCTGTTCTGTTTTCCTACTCTCAATGTCATAAGATGTCAAGACTCAGTTTCTAAATCTTTCACAGATCTTTCACAAAATAGTTGGGTTGGAAGAGACCTCTGGAGATCATCTGATCCAACTTCCTGCTCAAGCAGGGTCAACTAGAGCAGGTTGTCCAGTACAATGTCCAGTCAATTTTAAATATCCCCAAGGGTGGAGACTCCACAGCCTTTCTGAACAACCTGTTCCAGCGTTCAGTCACCCTCACAGTGAAGAAGTGTTTTCTTGTGTTCAAGTGGAATGCTATGTGTTTCAGTTTGTGCCAATGCTTCTCACCCTGTCATTGACCACCACTGAGAAGAGTCTGGCCCCATCCTCTTGACACACCCCCCCCCATCAGGTATGTATACACATTGATCAGTTTCCCCCTGAGCCTTCTCTTCTCCAGGCTGAACAGTCCCAGCTCTCTCAGCCTCTCCTTGTATGAGAGATTCTCCAGTCCCTTCAGTATCCTCAAGGTCCTTCACCGGGCTTGTTCCAGTATGTCCATCTCTTTCTTGTACTGGGGAGCCCAGCACTGGACCCAGCACTCCAGATGTGGCCTCACAAGTACTGATGAGAAGGGAAGGATCACCTCCCTCGACCTGATGGCAACACTCTTCCTAATGCAGCACAGGAAGGTGTTGGTCTTCTTTGCCAAGAGGGCACATTGCCAGCTCATGTTCAATTTGTTGTTCATGAGGACCCCCAGGTTCTTCTTTGAAAAGCTGCTCTCCAGCTGGTTGGCCCCCAGCATGTACTGGTGACTGGGATTATTCCTCCATACATGCAGGACTTGTCATTTGACAGTCCCTTTGTTGAACTTCAAGAAGTTCCTCTATGCCCATTTTTCCAGTCTGGTGAGGTCCCTCCCTTAGCCAACCACCTGGTGTTTCAGCCACTCTTCCCAGTTTTGTGCCATCCATGAACTTGCTGAGAGTGCATTTGGTCCCATCATCCAGGTCATTAATAAAGACATTGAACTGTGTTGGCCCCAGTATCAACTCCTGGGAGTCAACGTTATTGATTGTCCTCCAGCTGAATGTCGTGGTGCTGATCACAATCCTTTGAGCCCACCAGTTTAGTCAGCTTTCAATCCACCTTACTGACCACTTACCTAGCCCATAGTTCGTTGTCTATGAGGATGTTATGAGAGACAGTGTCAAAAGCCTTGCTAAAGTCAAGGTTAACAACATCCACTACTCTCCCCTCACCCACCAAGCCAGTCATCTCATCATAGAAGGTTGTCTGACTGGTTAAGCATGATCTCCTCTTCATAAATGCATGCTGACTACTCCCAATAACCTTCCTGTCCTTCACATGTCTGGAAAGGATAACCAGGATTAGTTACTCCCTCACCTTCCCAAGGCATCAAGGTGAGCCTGAGTAGCCTGTAGTTCTCTGGATCCTCCCTCTTGCTCTTCTTGAAGATAGAGGTGGCATTTGCCCTCTTCCAGTCCTCAGGAACCTCTCCCAATTGCCATGACCTTTCAAAGATAATCAAGTGTTTTTGCAGTGACATTGGCCAGCTCCCTCAGTGCTTGCAGGGACATCCTATCAAGTCCTACAGACTTGTGTGAGGTCCCATGGACTTGTGTATGTCCAGTTTGTTAAAGTGTTCTCTAACCTGATCCTCCTCCCGAAGGGTAAGTCTTCACTGCTCCAGACTTCTCCTCTAATCTCAGGGACTTGGGATTCCTGAGGGCCAGTCTTACTAGCAAAGACTGAGGCAAAGAAGGCATTGAGTACATCAGCATTATCTGTGGTACTTTGTCACTAGGGCCCTGCCTCATTTGGTGCTGGGCCCACATTTTCCCTAGCCTTTCTTTTGCTGCCTATGTACTTCTAGAAGCCCTTTTTGTTGCCTTTCACATCTCTTGCCAGTTTCAACCCTAGGTGGGTTTTAGACCCCTAGTCCCATTCCTGCATGCTCAAACAGTGTCTCTATATTCCTTCTTGAATATAATTATATTAAATATAAAATATATAATATATACATGCATGTTAAATGTAAATTTATATTAAGTACAAGTTAAATATTAAATATAAACTTAAAATATTAGGTATAAAATTTATCCTAAATGAAAGATATTTTATTACTGCTGCATGCTATATCAGGCTGCCATTATAAAAACTAGCTAATTTAGTACCAAACTGACATTTGTGGTTAATTGCAAAATGAATTTATTTGTTATCGTATAAACATAGAGTTTCAAGACCATAAAATATCCTGAAATTTTAATATCCTTATTAATCCGCAATAGTTTCACTCTGATTTTAACTTGTCCGTACACTGAAAAAGTATGTATAGAGCAGTTGTTTTGAGAATTAAAAAAAAAAAGAAAGAAGTGAGAAGAAAATACAAGGAAGAGAACAGCAGAGCAGAGAAGTGAAAAAAGAGCAAAGAAGAGAGGCGAGGCGATGAGAGGTGAGGCGACGCGAGGAGCCTCTCCTCAGATAGGGCTGGGAGATGGAGGTGTGCAGTGAGTTAACATCAGAGTTCTCGTCCTTTGAAAGGCTAAGTTCATTGATCAAGATGCAAGCAAAGTGAACTGGCGTTCAGTCTGTGCCCCAGAGCACAGTTTCTGCATACTCAAATCACAACGTGGTAGGTGACCTGAGGTCACAGAAACCGGTACATATATCTTATGCTATATCAGGTGCAATGGGAATGGATAGTTATACAGTGTATCTGAAAACCTGTATGTCTATGCAAGATTTTTAAGCAGAGTTCCTTTTTTCTTCTGTTTTTCAGTGTAAAATTAATTTTGTTTGATTCCATTCTCAGTGGGGTTTTTTTTGACAGCTAATAGATATTTTCATCTTCTCCGTGTAGTACACATTTTGAATACAACTTCTTAAACTGTGTTGTGGCATATGATATGGTTGATTTCATGCAAAAAAATTAGATTAAATAGATTTCATAGGTTTATCAGAGAGACAGAAAAATGCTGTATCTTTAAGTACTGTCAGATGCTTTCCATCTGGATGTTAAACACCTGTGCCCAATTCAGTTTTACAAGCATGGGTATGAAGGGTAATACTGATTACAGTTATGTTATTTTTTTACATTTTCCGTCACTGATTCCAACTGTATATTAACATCTCTATCATCATAAATGTGCATATACAAGGCATTAACTAAATGTCTTTGAAATATTGAGGGCAGTGAAACAGTCTCTCTTCAGGTTTATTTGTGCTCTTCACTCTTTATCCACTGCAAAGTCAGGCATCTGTAACTTTTTGTGGGAAGATGCATTTCACAGATTGTTAATTATTCAATGCAGTTTGGAGAACTGATGCAGTGAGAATGAGTGAAACTTCTTTTCTGTTAAAGTCTAAACACCCTCGGGTTGTTCCATGGAATTAATTTAAGATTGAATCTTGTAAGTAAATGAGATAAGTTCCCTACTTCTCTAGGTTATCAGAAAACTATTAACAGGCTATTCAAACTTTAGACTTATTAAAAAAAAAAAAAAGAAAAGAGCTGTATTTGCACAACATTAACTTTTCAAGACTGATGTTAAAGGTTATATAACCAAATTATAAGAGCAAGTAGACTGTTGTCTCTTATCCCCATTGCAGAACTCCTCCCCTTGTTATACTTTTTTAGAAGATATATTTGGGAACGAGCTTTCAGGCAGCTGTGATTGGATGGGGAATTAGCAATCCATTTCCCACGCTTCATTTTTAAATTCAGAGAAGTTGATCTGTAGCAAATAAATCCTGGCTTAGTTCCGCTGAATCTTGGGGAGGCATGCTGCAACAATAGGTCCAATTCTGCAGAGAGGAAAAAAAATACAGTGACCAGAAGACAGCCTGGGAAACACAGGCAACTTGCTTTGTCAACGGCCTGTTTACTGGCATAGGCAGATTCTGTTTTCCCAACCTGTCTTCTTCAACATCTTATTTCGTTTCCTTATCAATTCGTATAATTTCAAAATGAGTCTGTAGATAAATTCCCTCCATCTCTATGCCATAGAATAGGATTATCGCTACAATTCTGTGAAGTGACCTGAGCCGCATTGACACAGAACTAAGTATAGCTATTATCAGTAATTTTCTTGAGAACAGCTATCCTGCTACCCACACTTTTTTGATTTGCATATTTGTCTAGATCTTGAAAGATTTTCTAATTTTGTATGACATTATGAGCTCTTCTCAGTAGCAGCTTTTATCAGGAGGAAGAAAGAGGAGTAGCAGAAAAGAGCAGAGAGCAGACACTGAGAGCAGGCATCCAGCTATGCCTGCTGAAAACTTGTATGCGCTTCACAGTGATCCATGGTTGAACAGCTTTGGTCAAGAGCAACTATAAGATCTGAGAGGAAGGAAAGTCTTTATATCCAGGCAATCTTACCGAAGTAAGCTTTTCATTTTTTAATTTTTTTTTCCAGTCCTCTGTTCAGATCTTGATCATGAAGAATAATGCTAAAATGGGTGTGACTTGTCTGAAGAAATTCCAGTTTTGATTCAACGATCTAGTTGAACAATCACACAATAAAGGGTACACTGAATGCCTTTAAGTTAATGGAGTTAGATCTGGTATGTTATACATTGTAAATAATTTAGGCCAAAAATCCTTTTTCTTTTTTTGGTGAGTGAATTGTATGCTAATGTTTTACCATTCTCTGACCAGCTCTATACTTAATCATATCCAAAGAATAATTAGTTTACCCATCTTTTTACAAATTCTTTTATCACCAATATAAATTATATGCAAATCATTTTGTCTCCATCTGACAATTGATACTGTAGAGATAGATGTATAAAATCTTTCTATTATTTTTCAAATATCGCAAACAAAATGGGAAATACATAAATTACAATGGTTAGAGCTGACGGCTGCAAAAGTGATGACGGCACATTTTTCTGTTTTTCAAGTAGTGGAGTGAGAACAAACTTGCAACTTTCTTATTCAAGACCTAGCAAAAGGGACCCTTGGATTATAAGTTCCATAAGATTGCAGATATTAACATAAAAATAACAACCTGACTATATCTAAGATACTTAGAGGCCTGTCTTTTCTCAGCAGCTCTCAGTCTTTTGCATATACACATATTTACTAACTTCAGGGGGTAGAAGAAACTATTAATCAAGTTTTAAATGCATCTGCTTTGTGTCTGTGTTCTTTAAATGGCTTTCCTAAGCTCGTATAAAAACACTGAGGTGATCAGGCAGCAGAAGCAAGTCTTTTTAATTAGAAGTTACTGGATCATTAGTCTACTCCTCAGAGTACTAAAATTCTGCATGGCAGTATCAGACAGCCTATGGCAGTTTTTGGATGAGGCTGATTACTGTAATATAGATTTGACTTAGGCTGGGTTTGATTCCTGTAGGTTTAAGTACATATTTCAGAGAATTTTAAATTTTCATTTTTAAAATTAAACAGTCAAAGTTTTTAGGCATCTAAGATATCTAAGTTGTGAAATGAAAGATCTGATTATCCAAAGTGCTGAGTTCACGACTTCATTTGCTGCCTTTGGTACATGTAAGCAAGTCTTCCACTAAAATGATCCCTGCCTACACAGCAGGATGATATAATTCCCACAAGGAGAAAAGAACATCCAAGAAGGTGTTCATGTCTGTGACTTCTATTAATTTTTTATGTAATATTTTCATTTAAATATTAAACAAGATAGACTCTGGCATTCTTCCCCTGTGAAATTTTGTATATGGTCTTTGCCTTAGAATAGCTCATCTTTCTCTCCAACATTTTAATATGATGCAATATCAGCAATAGTAATCCAAGCTGCATATCATTTGCAGCTCCAACAAAAATCAACTAGATTTATATTATATGTTATATAAATATGGATTATATAGGTAAATTAAACTAAAAATTCATAGCATACTGAAGTGGTAGGAAATTTTTCTGAGACAATTTTGCCTTTAAAAATGAGGAATAAACATCTAAAGCATGTTTTGAGGATTTTTTTCCTCGTACCAATACATCATGTGTTTATTCTGGCAAATTTAATTGCTGGTAAACTTAGTAGAACAGCAACATTTGAAAGAAACATGTCAGAGAAAATATGCATTGGCCTTGGAAATGAAAGCATTATTCCCTAAAATCTATGGTTCGACAAATCCTGCAGCTTTTCAAAGATGTTTTTCATATTTAAATATTAATTTATTGCAGTGTTTGTTCTTTAAAAAAAATTAAAAGACCTTAGAGACTATGAACTTTTTTTTTTAATCTCCTGAAATATTGGAGCAAGAAAATCAGAAATGAGAGAGAGAGAATGGGTGTCAGTTATTTAATTCTTGAAGTATTCCAAGAAAATTAGAATTCAGAAAGATAGACCTATTGCTTCTTCTGTAAAATCTGAACTATCAAAGAAAAAAGTRTTGGAAATATGAGAATTTTACATATCTTTCTTTAAAATAATAGCAAGAATTAGTATCATGTCACTGTTGTATAACAATAAGATTCATGCTTGACAATTTGGGATTACATTTAAGAAAATATTTAATTTTTTACATAATAACTTTCACTGCAGAGGATGGGACCTACCATGTGATCATGTTAAAGGTGCTTTTCTGAATAGGAGCCTTAAATAGTGACTGTCAAGTAGATCAGTAGGAAACAACCTAATAAGCACTAACAGAATAAAAAGATGCACATTTTATGCAAACTAAAGCTCTGGACTGGCAACACAACACAATCCCTCAAGTGAGAAGGGAGGAATGGTACAGCATTGGTGTGAAATGTGTTAGCCTGGTGTTCAATTCCCTGTTGGACTGAACATCTTACTTGATTCTGAGCAAGCCTCAGAAATCCAAGTCCATATAATTAACTGAAAATGAGGTACTTTAGGATCTCCCAAGTACAATTTAGGCATCTATACCCAAGAGAGCAATAATAATTAAGAAAACCGAGTTCTGCCTACATCTTAGATGCCTGAAACAGAACAGGTGCCTATATTTCCCCCCAACAACTTCCTTAGGAAGCAAAGCTTTTTCCTTCTCTGTTGGAAAACTGTCCTGTGTTTATTTCAAACTTTTAAAATTCTTGTCAGGAAAAAAAAAATTGAAGGCCTTTAATGGAGGTCGTATTCTCATATTGTACTTTAATAGCCTTAGATATTTGGAGGCACTAAAGTTTACTCAGGTCCCTTTGTCCAGTTCAGCCACTACTGCATCACTACCAAGCGCAGTAGATAGCCCATAGAACTTTTTACTTCCAACGCTTATCCCAGTTTTAACTGAATTAGTCTTGCACTCTATTTTTCTCAGCAAAACTGTTGATTTTCAGACATTTCCCACAGGAGAGTGGAGCAGGCTTGCATGAATCAAGTTGTTGGAATATCTGGATGTTGACTTGTCTCATTAATATCCTCTCTCTTCAAGCCCTCCCTCTCAATGTCTGCATAAAACAATATCCATTCAACAGTTGTGACTGATACAGACTTCTTTAGACCTAGAAATTATTGCTATTATGTTATCTAGTGGCACATTGACATTTTACATTAATATACTAATATTCTGGTTTTTTTTTCATGGTACACACTAGTAAGAAGCTACATATTTTGAGAATTCTTAAGAAAATTAGTTTGTTTTCTTAACAATAATTGCAAATATTTCTGTTGCTGTTATAAATATTTGTGCTGTTGAAGAAGCTAAAGGAGTTAGATACCAAGGCATTCTTGGTATCTATACACTACACTGGTTACCAAGTATTCCATAACATAAATACAGATACCCTTTCCCAACTTTTCACCTAATTTCTTTCATAGTCCTAGTGAAATTATTTTGAATGTAAATTGAATGTAATTTGGAATGTTGAGATATTTATTTTTTAATTTTAAGTTAATTATTTATTTCTAGTAAAATTAAAATATATGGTTGCAAATGTAGCTAGACAGTCTTTTGTCTGATCTTCTGTGAGAAATGAAAGCTAAGATCTGGCAAAATTTAAGATGGGTTTAAATTGACTTTCAACAAGCTGATAGGTAACACACTGTAAACCAAACATTTGTGTGATCAAATCATTTACAGATAGTGCAATATTAAGAAATCAGTGCTTGCTAAATTACAGTATTGAACATAGATTATGGTAATCTGTATTTTATTGCTTCCTTGTCAAATTTATAGATTATCTTGTAGTGTCATGTGATTCTGTGGCATGTGGCATTAATTATTCATTCTTGAAAAGGTTATTTGCTTTCTTTTAAGAGAGTTGAATATGCTTGTCTCTTCCATTCTAGTTGTACATATGTGGAGCCACTTCATGCCTTTTGAAACTAGTCGTAAGTGTATGTACAACACAATTTGTAAATATGAACAGATCTTTAGCAACTATGCCAGAAGAGTGAATTTCAACAGGACCTCAACTAAAGAACAAAGTGTGTTTACCCAGTTGTCATTTCACTGCACTAGTGAAAGCTGAATTCTTCGGATATTTTAAAGTTAACTATGAGTTGCTTGCCTTCCCTAGCCTAGGTATCTACAAGGACTGTAGCGGCATCAAAAGCATAGATTTTGCAGGCTAAGAAAGAATTGCAGCAGAACCATAATGAGAAATGGTTGAAATACAAAGTTTCCGATTCATGAGAGATACTTAAAAAATATATATAAAGTTTTCTTTAGATCCTAAGAAGAGTAAAACAATATTAACAATATTCATGAACTGAAATTTTGAAGGAAAACAATAGTCTAAGAAACAATGGAACATGATGAAAGATTGGACTTCTGTGGTGTAAAATTTGTCTCTACTTCAGCGACAAATAGCTCTAAATTTACCTGCAGTGTAGCTCTGTACCTGGAATATAGAAATCAGTGCAGACGTTCAACCTACCTGTCCATGAGAGCACTGGGCTCTTTAGCTACTGGCCTGGTGGCGCTTGCACCACCACTACCAATACCAACAAAGAAGTTACAAAATCATCATTCTCCTTTGCAGCATTTGTATTCTTTTGTTTTATGACAATAAAATAAAGCCAGAAAGAAACTGATAAATATGATAAATATATTTCTGTGACTCTTTTGAATTTCAAGGCAAGTATTTTTCTGAAGGAATGGGTTATATTGATGAGGTATTAGTCTCTATCACACTGCCTTTAAAAAAAAATCAACATATATTATGCTTTGCTCAAGTTTGGCAAAATAACTGTAAGTTTCTACTAGCCTGTGCAGGATTAAGGAGAGCTAAGTCTGGCAGGCAACAGTGAAGCCTTTCAGCTTCAAGTGCTGCTTCCCAGCAATATTCAGACATTCTCTCATCAAACTGCTACAAGCTGCTTATACAAATGTGAGGCACCATTTTTGTTGTACCTGTTCCATTCTCTTAAAAAACATTTAAATCCTTTAAAGGGACTAGGTTGCCATCTTCACAGTGGAGGGACACCATTCCTTCAGCTTACTAGAAGTGATTTGTTCTTATGTTTTTATTTACCTTTCAACAGTCCCATCATCCTCAATTTTACTTTTATTTTTCAAAATCCCCTTGTATTAGTTCATTCRCTTGCTATTCATCACATTTCCTATGCTGAGGCAGGGAATAGGTGGAACTTACCAAGTTTCTCTCAGAAGAGACCTCTTCAAATTTAAAAGCATCTCTGGGTCTATCTGCATGATTTCTTGATGTGGAATCTTAAACATATGATTACCTCTAAGCGTTAGAGTCATTTCAGTTACTTTAAATACAATGGAGCATTCTACATTCTTAAGGTTAAGCAAATACTTCATGCTTTGCTATGATGAAATAAAAGTGCTCAGTAGAGTTCAGAATTCAAGTCTGGTTTTTGAGCTGGAATCTATTCCCTTCTCAAGAGGTGCTGAGCTACTCATCTTCCACTTGATTCAATGGGTGCTAAAAATGCTCTGCATCTTCCTGATGACATTCAAGACAGTATTCAGATAAGCTAACTTTAGATCTCTACAGTGCAGACATCTACATCTGAGCTTGTCACCATAGGCTCCTTCTAAACTTTCGATGAGAAAAACAGACACTTTTAAAGAACAATTAATCTGATTTATTATGAATCCTCACTTTAGGGTGAAATGAATTATGCCCCAAGGTGCTTCTTTCTCTCTGGTGACTACAAAAGGAGTGTAGAATGACTAGCTCAGAAAATTTTCATCAGAGAAATTCCATATCTAGTATCTAAATAAAGAATAGAAAAGTAATAAAAACACAAAAGAGCAAGGGCAATTACAGAAAAATTCTGGCACTTAAAAAAAACCTGGATGTTTGACTCTTTAGTCTCAATAATGTCCTTTGAATAGACTCTGCATGTTTTGAAATACTGGTGTGTTATATGCATATCTATCCACATTTATGATGCTACGCATATCCAAATAAATAAAGACGTTTGTGACATATAATTATACACAGCTTGAATAATCTACTAGATTATTCAGTAGAGCATAACGTAAAATTGGTGGAGTACTGTTCTGTGTAATATACTTATGGCTGACACGGGTCTGTCCCTAATGGTTGGACTTTGGTCAGTTCAGCAGTAGGAAGAACTTGAGACATTCAGCCTGAGCAGAATTTGCTTGTCAGTTACATTTGTTCAACCAAAGCATGACTCGGATTTCTATTACAGCACACTGGGGAGATGGGAAATAAACAAGCTTCATGGACAAGTACCATTTCAAAGTATTGATGATTTCCATGTAAATTAAAATTATATAGCTGAAAGGGAAATAACTACTCTGGAGAAATATTTGGCAGCCTGCCTGCTTATTTCAGCTATTCAGACACCAAACAAGGGTGTCAAGGCTATTTAGAATTACATCTGTAACTTTTCTTTGATGCTGAATGTTTGGGAATTAGTAAATACTGCTTAAGGGTTGGTCTAGGGACTCTGGGATGGCACTGAAAGGGATGAAGCTTGGGAGCACTGCAGCTAGGAAGGTGGAAAAGCTTGAACTTTCCAATTTAATTCTATGAAGAATTTGATAGCATTTATTTCACAGCAGTTCTTTTAGCTGATTCACTGCACATTTGCATGGCCCTCAGGAACAGTTCTCTTGCATATTCCACTAGTCAGAGTAAGAACAACATAACCTTAAGTACTTTGATGATGGTAGAAGCAAGGGACTGAAATGGAAAATTTCAATTATGGTGACTTCTAAAATCAGCAAACAAAAAGTAACTCTTTGTGACTAGGAAGTGTACAAGGAGAATAGTTCAGATAAATAAACAATTTGATTTTAAAAGTAAAAATACATGAAGGAAAGTCATTAAGAATTCTCAAACTTTAGTGTTCTATTTACCTTACTCCTTTTTTTTTTTTTTTTTTTTTTTAGGACTGTCATAGAAAGTGAATGAGACTCAAACCTATGACAGCAAAGAAGAACATGTAGAAGTAAAGATGTGATGGGACCCCAAAACAGTCAGAGGTCGAATTTGATCTGTCTGTAACTTTTAAAAGTGAGCAGGCAAGACAGAACAAAAGTAAAACTGGTCTCTTCCTTCAGGACTGATCGATCCAGCAACTTTCAGTGACTTGCTGGGCTGCAAGCTCTTGTTCCATCCTTTCTGGGTTTCTATAAAAGTCTGTTTCCATAATTTCTGAGACTATACCTTTCTCACAAATCTTTCAGACTTTTCTGTACTTCAGGCTTCTTAGGATACAGTACATTTGCACTTTCCTTGTCTCACTAATATTCGCTAGAAAATTTTTCTCCAGATGAACATACCCAGTTGTCTTTAGGTAGGGAGCACTTCAGCCCTCTCTCTGCTAGATGAAGAGTGTGGGGACCACGACAGGGCAAACAACATGCCTTCGGTCCCAATGCTTGGCTTTCAGCAACTGCTCTTTTGACATAACAGGATATACACTTCATGAAAAACTGCAGATTTACAAATAGATACACTTAATAGTAATTTCCAAAACTAGATGAAAGCTGGGTGTCTCTAGGCTGGTGACTGACAAAGCTGGAACCAGATTTTCAGGTCAAGGTGAAAAATAGGCACTAGGTAGATAGGCAATAATCAGCATGAAGACACCTCTTGAACCTTATATTTAGAGATTAGTTTAAGCCTGAAAGAATGAAGTCTAAACTGTTTTTCAGAAATTGATTTTGGCATTAACTGTTGTCATTCTATTTACCAAAGCAATCTCTTTTTCCAACTTACTGAATTTGTGGCATCAGAAGTATCCTGTAGGAAATCAATTCTGAAATACAATTATGCTTCATATGGAAAAAGTAGTTCCTTGTATGTGTTTGGAACTCATCATCTTTTAATTTCATACAAATTTCATCTGTTCCTTTATTTATGCAGTATGAGATAGGGAGACTAGGATCCCCTGCTACATTTTCTACAGCATTCATTATTTTATATAAATGTATCATACACTTTTCTTGTATTTTCTTGCTAAGAAAAACACCAGTCTTTTCCATATTCCTGTATGTGAGAATATTCTTATGCCTTGATCTTTTTGTTTTCCTTCTCTGATTCTGCAATATTTAGTTCCCCATTATTTTGCAATTTTTTAAATTGCATTTTACAAGTGACTTGTACTGCATAAAGGGAGGGAAGAGAAAATAGGAAAGGTTTTCTGGCACAAAAAATGTATCTATTAGTCATAGAATATCATTAGACTGAGATGTATAAGTATATAATTTTGCTTTTTTAAAATATTTTTGCTTTTTAAAATTTTTGTTAACTCATCCTCTGATAAATGCTTAGTTAACTATTTCTGGAAGCAGAAAGCTAAAGCTACTGAACGATAGCAAGCATTTCATGAAACATTGTTGAAGCTATAAGAAATGAGCTGCTGACTACTTAAAATATCTTTACAAGTGTTCTATCAAGAAGCAAACTTAGCTGTATTAGCTAGTGCTAAAAAACTATAGTATATATGATGGGAATGATAGTAACATTCTCATTGGAATGTTTTTAATATGTGCTGTTTCATACAGCAACCTTTATTTTAGCAAATCACATGCCATTGACCAAGCTGTGAAAAGGTCTAGTCAAAAAGCATAATAGCAGAAAAACTGCAGTTTGAGTAATAATGGTTAGATGCGTTTTGTCAGAATGTTGCACAGTAAATATCTCTCTATCAGAAAAAAGCTAATAATATTGCAAAAGTGCAAAAGTATGCAAAAAGTATGAATATTTTTGGTTAATGTAGAACAATATTTGTTTACAGATGCTTCAAGAATAGCAGTTACCATAAGTATGACCCATGAGTTTCTTCCCAGCAAAGTGAAAGGAAAAACTTCTATTGACTTCAAAGAATTCCAGGGATCCCGGAATTCCAAGTATTTGTCTTTGCATTGGACGACTTCAGTGACAAAACATGTCAAATAATAGTTGAGAGAGAAAACTAATACAAATATTTTGGACAGGAAAATGGAATTCAAGGATACAAAATCCACAGCATTTTGACATGTCCTTTATCCACTCTCACCCACAGTCCAGGTTTATTTTCTTTTCCAGCTGTTGCAGTTTCTGGTTTAATTTTGATCTTCACTTTTTTTTTTCTTTCTTTTTTCTTTTTTTTTTTTTATTTTTTTTTTTTAAAAAAAAAAAAAATTTTTTATTTTTTTTTTTTTTTTTTTTTTTATTTTTTTTTTTTTTTTTTTTTTTTTAACCTCTTCCTTAAAAAAAAAAAAAAAAAAGTGAAACATGGTTAGGAGCAAAATATCCAGTTTCCTTGTTATTGCCATCTGGAATCTCTTTCCATGTAATGTTTGATAAGATTGTTCTTTATATATTTAAATCTTTTTGGTACAGTACCTTTTGGCCACAAAGTTTTCATTGAAACTGAAGTATGTTTATTCTTGCATACACAACCTCATTTTCTAGAGTGCTACTGATCATTCAAGGGTAGTTATTGTTGTTCTCAACCTACTTGTTCTTGCAGTTTTATGAAAAACAAAAAAAAAACTTTTTTTTTTTTTTAGTTTTGAATGTAAATGACAATAGGACAGCAATCAGCAACCACACCTTCACAGATTTTTACCCGGCATCTGAAGAAGTCTCATTCTCAGGATTAACAAAAGATTCTGTTGTTATTGTTTTCATTGTTACTGTTGCAATAATTTGTTTGTCCAGTTCCAGGACACTGCTCTTATGAGCCCTGCTGAATCAGCTAGATGAGAAAGAGTCAGAAGAGAAACATAAATATTTAATATGCCATAAAATTAATTCTTTATTTCTTTGTCATTTTGCTCATCTCCAGGAAAAAAAAAACTTAATTGCGAATCCCAATTGAAGGCAAGCACAAGGTGCAGAAACAAGTGTTAACTATGAGCTAAGGAAGATACTTCTCTAGATCCTGTTCTAAGGGACTTAATTCTACTTATGCATTGCATACKTATTCACTGTATTACAAAAGTATAGCAAAAGGCTGGGTTTCTACCAGGAAATTTATGGTGATTATTGTGATGCTTAAGTCCTTTAGGGGTCTAACACACTTTATCCACTTTTAGTGTGGGATGTTTGAAGGAAGAATAAATGCAGTCTACTCTTCCCTACCATAATACCTCCCACTTTGTTATCACAAGACATTCATTTCTTCTCTTTTTAATTCTCTGACCCCAAATTTGGTCCCTAACATACTGAAGAAAAAAAATATGGAAAATGCGTGTGAGGAATTAATAGTTAAAAGAACAAAAGAGACAAGAAAAGCAAAGTGTAATTTATTCAAATAACATCACAGAATACATTTCTGAGAGAAGTAATTCTTCTGGTAGGTTGAAATATTTATTAAATATATGGTAAACTGACTTAAGTACACAACATTTTTGTATATTCAATAAGTCTGTCCATTATCTCAGTTCATTATATTGTACCATCTCTCCTGTAGTTATGTTATCTATATCCATCTATACAGAGTGTGCCTTTTCCTTATTTTTTATGCCATGCTATAAACGTGATATCCCTTCTCCCAACAAAAAGATCAAAAAAATTATATTGGTCTTACCTGATCTGCATCTTGAAGTTCTGCTGACTGGAAACTGTGTTCATGGAGAGATGAAAGAACTGCATTTTCATTTTTAGAAGGGTCTAAAGCTATGTATCAGCATGAGCATATTACAAAGTCTAACATGAAATAGAATTAAAGTCTCAAAGACCAATTTAAGGTTCTGTCTGTTTCTTTTTCATATGTGATGCTGTCATTGAGGCAGTATCTGACATAATTTACTTTTCTGAACATTGACATGACTACAAAACCAAGACAGATCAGATGCATTCAAACTTCAGCATAAGTTCTGTTCTGCACAGTACTTCAAGTGGATGTAAATTGTTTTTAACATTGTACATCATTTGCACATTGTTACAAACACTGGTTTTAACAGTGATAATCCTTCTTATGCTACTGTCTACTGGGTTGGGTTTTAGCACTGTCTCAAGCATGAAATTGGAATTAGAAAGTTTTTGAGAAAAAAGCTTGACCAGCAGTTTGCTTCAGTCTCATACACCGATCTGCAGGATAAACAAAAGCCAACAGGCTTAGTGGAGTCACGGCTTCACTGGTTATGCCTCTAATAGTAAATTAAATGGGCCAGGGACCAGCCCTGAGGCCAGCTCATAGCTCATGTCTGTACAGCTAAAATCGCTTCCTCCCCAGAACAGGGCAGCTGCAGCCAAACTGCCTGCTGGAAATGGTCCTTGACACTGCCAGCAACCTGACTGTGCTATGGCTATTTTTAGGGAGACCTCTAGCCTTTCTTGCCTAAACCTGTGTCTGGACCAAGCTAATAATTTAACAATATTGATGACTGTGGGCCGGTGTCAAGGTCCATGCCTGCCAATGAACAGCAAACATTCAGTTGACATCAGTGAGGACAACGTTAAAGCCCATATGAATACAAATAGTCTGGAAATATAGTAACTTTACAATAATTGGTCTCATATAAAGAAGAGGTATATGTAAAGGTAGTGTGAATGAGAGGGAATGCGTGCAATAGAGAAGTTAAAGATTTTCTAAGTGTCTGATTCGCTCTAATTCATGTCCTTTTCATCTTTCCCATGTTAGTAAGATATAGATGTAAATAAATAAGGGCAAGGACTTTCTAGATTATAAAAAGAGGATGACCTTATTAAAGGATCAATAAGGGCCATCCTTTATTAATAAGGGTCATCCGATAAAAATAAAACCAAACATGTAGCAGGTGTGTCAGATAGCTACATGTGAGCTATTGCAATTCTTCCTGTAAGATATTTCACAATGTACCAGAAAAAGTATATTAGCAAGAGGCATATCTGGGGGCTCAGGTCTGCATCCATTAAAGTAAATGAAGTGGGTACTTACTGAGACTTAGGTAATTCAGAAGAATATGTAGCATTAACGTTTGTGGGTTTTTTTTTCTCTCTCTCCCTTTTTTTGGAAAGCAAAAAAAAMCCCTCTTTTTTTCCTTTCACTCTTTTCCCTTTGAATTTGCTATATATATTTTCTGTAAGAAAAAAAACACCCAACAAGATACGTGAATAGAATAAAAATATAAATGAAAGACATATGAAAAGGATTTGAAAAAAGAAAATATGTTATCCTATGTATTTTAAATATTATATCAGATACTCCAGGGGAGAACCACTTAAAAAAGTCATCATGCTGGAGATATTTTGATGTAAAGAAAAAAAATCTTAATTTCAGTGTACCCATTCTCTGATATTGGAACAATAAAAAGGTGGAAGTTGCAAACCAGCAATATTTTTTAATAAAATTCAGTATTATTGCTATGTATAAACTGTGAAATCTGGAATTGCTTCCCAGCTCCAGAGTCCAGAACTTATTTTTGGCTCTTTCTCATCTCTGTACTAATGTACCACAGACAGTACCAATCCTTATGCTGCTATCTCCTGTATTCACTGAGAAAGAAAACTGATTAGTTGACCAGGAAGTAGTGCTCAAATCATGTCCCCATTCTATATGACAGAGTACTGGGACCCTAGAAAATGCCAGGGAGATTTTTTTTCCTTTTCTTTTTTTCTGGTTTAGGTAACACCACAAGGTACCTGACTAAGTGCCTGAAATATGCTTAACAGTGATAGGTTGTTAGGGACTGCAAAAGAAGACTAAGAAATAAAAATTAGTCAGTAAAAATGTGGAGAAATGTATCTTGAAATGTGATCATAATCCAGGCAGTGATCTCTTCATGTTAGCATAATATACATATGAAATAATAATAATACATATGAAATAATAATAATAAAATATTTTAAATTTCTTTTATATTTCTTTAGATAGAGAGAAAGAAACTTTTTTTTTGGTTAAAATAAATACCTCTAAGAATACATCAGACTTAAAAAAAAAAAAATTATATTCTCCTGTGGGCAGCATTGTTCAATAATCATCTGCTAAGATGGTCTGATCCATTATGGCAATTCCTATGTTCCTATGGCTTTTTATTTCCTCAGTAACAATTACTTTGAACTGGATAATGCAATTTAATGCATACTTCCCTTGTTATTTGGAGTGAATAATACTCAGTATAATAGGCAAGTGTTACAAAGAACTTCTACTTCTGAGTAGTGAAATGATGCACTGACATTTTCAGTAGTGAATAGATTTCACAACTGACACATTAATAGTCTTTAAATGGAGAAAGGTCTGGTTGTACTTCTTCAAAAAGCTTCTGTACATGAGATAACTCTTCCCAGAACAAAGACTTATTCTTTTTAGGATTATATATTGTTAACTTTGATGAATTGGGTCCAGATTTTTTTTTTTCAAAATTCTATGTCTAAGGTAGTATTTATGCATACAAAAAGGTTGATACTTAAAAGTACTGGCCCCCTGAAGATACAGTTAAAAGCTCAAATCTTAGTTGTCTTACAAGGCATAACTATTCGTGGGTTTTGTAAGCACATTAATGCATATTAAGTCAGACCTTATATATCATGTTTTCTTCATGGTCCTTCTTATCTCCAGAAGGTACTTATTAGTGCTACTTCAGTAAATGGCAGCATCACAGTATTTCTGAATAGTGGAACACAATATACTACATTGCTAGGATATTAATCCCAGAAATTAAAAAGCCCTCATTTAAATCCTTTTTCTCCCACAGACTTCCTGTGGGACCTTGGACAAATTATTTAGGGCACTCAGCATAGACAATAGAGATGACAAAAGAGATTGTTTTCTCCCCAATTTGTCCTTGTAGCAGCAATGGACAGAATGGATAATGTTGCTCTAAATACAGCCCTTCAACCTCATCTATGTCAGATGAGGTTGATAGAGTTGATATGATAGAGTTTCCATGGAGTCAGAAGAGAAAGGTAGACAACACCACAGAAAGACCCAGAACAGAAAGATGAGATTCTGTAAAGGACTTTTTCTGAAGTGTCTTGCTGTTAAGAGTATAAACAAATTTCTCTCTTAATCTCTGCATCTAGGTTTCATGCCTAGGTATCAAAAATCGATAGAAATCAAATATCCCTTTTAAATATTTTATGCCTCAATTCTCCCTCAGTAATGGATATAACAGTTCTTCAGTCTTAGGTAATGCGTGTTGTAAGAATAAATTAATTAAAAATTCTGAAGCATCTAATTACTACAGGGAGCTGTATCAATATCTTTACTAGAGATTACAGTTTGTATTTTAGATAGGTCACCAAATCAAATTCAGCCATTAACTTTCATCTTTTTATGATATGGGACACATTTGAATTCAGGAACTTGGAAGGTATGGCTAATGCTAATCCCCACAACTATTCGGGATGACTAAATTAAATTAAGTCTTTTCAGGAGCAAAGTAATTAAATCAAAAACCTTATGTTATGCAGCTAAGCCTAACTTACTTCACAACAGAATATCTTTGATGAGACAATAGAGAATTGGATATTATTATCCTGCATATAACAGTATCACTGGTTACCTTTATAAAAGCAAGTGGAGTAGAGTCCAACTGTAATATAATCAATATTTCATGACAAAATCAGGAAGAGTATGTAGGGTTACACATATCATGAAATGCACTGAGTGAAACTCAGCAAACAGGAATGTGCCTTTAATTATTAAACTTTACTTACATCTTCCTTTATAAAGGGAACAAAAATGAATGCACTTCCAAATGTATGACAATTAACCAGTAAAAATAGATACATTAAACATGCTTGCACTGTTTTCACTTTAATCAAGGCAGTAATTTTGTAAGAAATAAAACAAAGCTTGGGGTTGTCACCCCAAGTATTCATCCACTTATTATTCAAATGAGACACCTTTTAGCTCAAGGCATGTGGGACACTTTGATGCTAGACGGGTCTGGCTGAAATGTTAACATGATTTGGGTCATTATTTCAGTCAGAAAGGACTATGATTTGAGGTATGGTAGATCAAAACAAAATTATTTTTGCTTTATATTGTTTCAAAGAAGAAGTAGGTTTTATTCATTTTAAAAATATTTAAATACATGAAACTGAAAAGATTGTAACATGAAATGACACTACTAGAGAGACCTTTAATAATATTGTCAGTGTCAAAAGCAATTTGGTTTATAGCATCCCTTGGTTTCCAAACTGGCCTTTCACACATGAGCAGTTCTGCTCAATAGAGTTACTATTTTGGTTTTAATAATAAAGAGGACATTGGACCCATAGGCCTTTCTATTACTTTTGATCTAAAAAAGGAAATATATTCTTTATACTGCTATTAGAGCAGAAACTAAGATTCAATTAAAGTTTTCTCTATGATGGTAAACAGAAAAAGAAAAGAAAAAATCAATTTAAATCCCTTAAAGCCACCATCTGAATTATTCTTCCTGCTTACTTCTTTTTCCTTCCCATCCAAAGAACAGAAACTGGAAGAATCCACTGAAAACAATACATATGTTGCTCAGACACCTTCTTATTAATACGACAACCAAATGGCAGCTCTGATGGATGCCATTTCCCATGAGAAACTTTCTTTCCCCTTTTGGGGAACTGAATAAAGGGATAAGACTGTGTAGAAAAATATTTTGACTAGCTCGAATTTTCCTATAGAAACATGTTACATTCAGTAATGTTCAGCTAATTATACACAAGATGTGCTTGTTCTTATGCTTGTACTGAATCACCACAACCTGTCTGTCCCTTTACTGTGTCTTTGACCTGTGTTGTATAAACATAACATAATGTGGTGATATTCTAAAGACAGGAAGAATTTACTCAACAGATTCTTAGAACAGTAGATATGGCAAGAGAATGCACTTCCTATAAAAATCATTGCCTCTTGTAGAAAAGAAAAAATATTTCCTGGACAAGGTAATCAGGACGTGAGACAGGAGTGATTTCTTCCAGTGTTGTTTTATAGGAAACAAAAAGGTCAAAGAAAATGTCCAGCAGTGCAATGATAAAATAGTTTTGTATATGCTATGCAGATTTTTGCTTTCTGTTCTGTCAAATCAAAGAGTGTAGCACTCAAGGGCTAGCAAATAAACATTTCACACCCCTGATATTTTGCCTTATTTGCCACTGAGGGAAAAACATGGAGATAAAAGACAGTATATGTGTTTAGTTGCCTCCCAGACATCCCAGGATAGGTGATCCAGCTCACACCTGTCTGACATTTGGCTGGGGCGAAACTCTGAGTCTCTGCAGAGGCACTAGAAGATGTTTTCCCTGCTGACAGCTGTGGACAAAACAGCTCTGAAGATGCTCACCCCAGGGCAGTGGTGGGAGACTTGGAGGAACCATAAGGAGGTAGTTTCAGCTCTGCGACATGTTGTTTCTCAGCCAGAAGCAAGGATGCCTTTCTGCATTGACATTCAGACAGGGGCTTGCTGAAAGCATTGAGGACCCCAGCTGGATGGTAACCTTTGAGATGATCCTGATTAGGAATCTCCTTGAACATCTTGAAAATGCAAAGAAATACCAAAATGGGATTTAGATCAATGTTTTCATTTGGCTTTTCTTCATAAAAAATATTGTTTGGGCATCTTTAAAAGATAACTCATGTATGTGTAGAGGATACTTGTATAACATTTTTGGATTACTTTGAATCTAACTAATTTTCTTGTCTTCTTTAAATGAATGCACTTCTTGTCATTCCTGCAATATTTTGTAGCTAGATACTTTTTAGAAGCTATTTACTGTTTTTGATAATGAATGTGTAGAAATACATAAAGCAGGTGAATCCTAGGAAATTTGGAAACCATATTTAAAAAAGGGGTGGGGGAGGTAAACTTGTAAAGATGTTTCTCTAGTTTACCAGAGAGCAGGCCAAAAGTCTGTAATAGCAGACATTTGGTTCATTATTTGATTCTCTATGTCTACCACTCCCACATGATTATTGTAAGTAACATCCACTTCTTCATAAGTGCTCCAAGCATCTGGAATCATTCTCACAGGTGATAGATTCCTAGATCCCTGAAAAATTTTGAATGAATTTTCAACTATTTTTAAAGTTCAGCTTTACTTTAACTAAACTTTAAATGTACTTAACTTTAATTACCAAACATTGATTTAGATTCTGTCTTAGTCACAGTCTTGACCAATGGGAATACTCAAAAATCAGCAAGTGAAGAGTGGTCTTTTGGTGGTATTGTAACTCTGAAACATAACCCTAAGTAAAAATTCCTACCTGCCTTTTCATTTCTTTAGTGAGGTTTGTGAAAAGCTGGCACACCTAAATTGCTGCTGGCCAATGTCTTTACCACTTGTCAACAAGTGGAAAGACTGAAGAAGAGACTGAAATCATTCCCTATCAGCTCAAGGAAATGGGATAGGATTAATACCTATAGTCTCTCCTTACTTATACCTGATGTAGTGCTCACTGAAGTTTGTAGCACTTTCCAATGTCTATATGGTGTTGCATTAAGTATTCCCTAAAGTGAGCTTTAATTACAACAGCTCAAAAAGATAATACGGATCAAATGTCTTCACGTGTAGTCCAAGTCATAATTTAGTCTGCAGTGTTTATAAAGCTGATAAAATGATAACTTTATATTCTGATCTATATTTATACACAGAATAGGTGAAATAAATAGAATAGATTAGGCACAGCTAGAGATTCCTTCTGCATCTCATGTCTCTGCAAATACTGTGAAGCAGTGGTAACTTACGGCTGAAGAAGGATTAGGTGTTAAGATCTATTCTTGGTCTCTCCCAAAAGTCCTTCAGTAAAACTGTATTCACTTCTTATTACTAGTATAGATGGCTGCTGGTCATTATCCGTGTTTGAGAAGAAACTGCCATATTTTATGATGAGAATGATAAACCTGTGGTAAAAGAGTATTTTTAGAGATGGATGACATTCTTGACAGTGGAGATAGAAAAAAATCTTTTTTAAGGGTGGAGCTGAATATACAGAAAATTCAGATTCCCCAGTGGGATGAATTATTTCCACCAGCAAATATTTACATATATTTCTAATATAATAGTATACTGATATCCTTAAGGGTTACGTTGAGAATTGTAAGGTGGGTAGGCTCAGGCACAGAGCTTAGTGTATCATATACCTTGCTTATCTTTCTTTTAATACACCAATAAAAATGGATTTGTCCCCAGAGCTAAATATAATTTTCTTTCTGAATAGAAGGAATAGCACCAATAAAGTATTCTTTCCTGGAGCTTGAGATACATTTTTCTAGCAGTATTGAAGTATGTCAGAAGCAAAAGAACAAAACAATTGTTCTCTAAATATTAAGCAATATATCTGTGACATATTTTTGAAATAAAATGCATGTGTTTTTGACCTTTTCTAGCTGATATTCCTTGAATCAAGTTTCAAGAAGCATTTTTTAATATATACTTCACCAACAAATAAATAAATAAATAAAGAGAGTGAGAGCAGCAGCTAAAGAAGTGGTAGAGACAAAAAATATGATCCTGATGAAATTAAGGGACGGATAAGGCAAATTACTGAGTGCAACTTCATCTGGAGTTGATGTGACTTACAACGTGGCCCTCATTAGTGTTAAAATAACAAATAGTTTATTAACCTTTCCTTAGTCCCGGAGCAACACCATTGAACAGCTGGTAGTTTTCTAGTCCTAGTGCACGGCACACGCTAATAAAAAAAAAGTGGATTTTATTTGTGGTGATATTCTGAAAGGCATTCCTACCTGTTGTTCTACAATTGTTATGAATTCCATGTGCCTTGTTACTTTCAGGCACCATGAAATTATCAGCAGATTAAAAGAAAGGCAAGAAAATTCCTAGCTGTTAGCACCTTATGCCAGAGGTTGTCTTTTTGTCATTTTTTTCTATTGATCCTAGAGTTATGGGCCATAATAATAACATTTAATAAACATAATGATAATGATAACCATAATGACAATAATAACAATACTAAAATCCTAAAAATCTTATTATTAACAGTAAAGATCTTGTGTTATTAACAGTAGCAATATTTTTGACAAGTTTTTTTTTATCTTCTAAGACAAAAAAGAATATTATGATGGTCTGTATAACACAGATCATTCAATTTCTCAATCAATAACTTCTACACCAAGACCAATGATTTGAAATGCCAAGGCCTGTTGTATAGGGAAGGTCAGAAGAGATGATGGAAGAATTCCCTCTAGCTTAAGATCTGTCAGTTTGAACCTTTGAACCCATGCACATCTTGGAGATAGGGAAAGCAAAGCTACAGAAAAAAACAAARCAGGAGGTAATGGTGAGAAAGTTTACCATTAGCTTCTCCATAAAGAGTGTGATTTGGGGGATGAGACCTGAAATTTATTCATCAGACAACCAGCCCACATTGCATTATCTATCCCCAAATTAACACTAAATTACTATATTACTATTAACTTCAGAAAAAGAAACATTTGGGAAGTATGGCATGGAGGGAAGGATTATAATTCTACTTCTTTAACTAGCAACAAGGAATTGTTACAAGTTATTCTGTGTACACACCAGGAAATCATACATTTAAATGTTAGCTGAAAATCAGTAACTCCATGGTTGAGCAGTATAGTTTTAATGCTTTCTGTTGATGTCATCTCATCACAGAAAACCTTAGGTGTCTAAAAATAAATCCAGTGACTAGATAGAGAGAATAAAATTCTGTTAAGAAGGCCTGGATTCTTCCCATAAATAAATTCCATAAAACAAATAATTTTCAGTTTTTCATTCCAAGACTTTCTGTGAATGTGAGTCTGAGAGAGTTTTCTATAAGAAAAGAACACAGGATTTCTCTACTTTTATAAACAGTATTTAAGTTCCTATGATCTAAATTCTGGTCCTGAATAAATAGACATTTTTTTCTGTCATTTCCTGTATCTAGTCTACCTATTAGATAAAGAAATAGCAAAAATCCCTGAACTAACAAGTTGTGCAGAGACCTCCTCATACTCTACCACCAGTTCAGTAGGTGAGGTTAGGTATACAAGAGATTATGCTTTCTCGTGTGGTCCTCATAGCAGATCCTTTTTTGATCTTATGTACTTAAATTTTACCTTCTTTTTCCTTCCGTGATGCATATATATTTGTCCCTAAACCCATATATTGACTGTATCTGAGTCAATCACACAGTGCTTGTAATAATAGGGATAGAGGCACATAATGCAGGCTGAAAAATTAAAATTAAAATGAGATAAAATCACGGCTCTTCATTCTAAATCAAATGATGTAAGTTTCTGTCATGCCTAAACAAATCTAGAGGCCCAGCACTAGGCTGACTTTGGGTTAATCTGTAAAGTCACCTATTTTCAAATGTGGTTATAGCTAAAGACTTTTAATGTTTGTTTTTATCATACCTCCAACTCAGTGAGGTCTTTGGTTTGTATCAGTGAGGGTCTACATGGAGCTTGGGGACAGAGCCATATATTAGGATCAATCCTTCATCAGTTGCTAACAGTAAGCTGTTGAACCTTCAGTAAAGAAATCTTAAGATCGTGAGATATTCTTAGCTTTCTAAAACAATATCAGCATGAACAAATTAACAAGCACACTCAACATTACCTAAAAAATAAGGCCATGTCAAATAGTGGGGTATGTTTACATAAGCTCCAAAAATATATATTTGAAAAGTGTGTGTTTAAACATATTTTTATTTTCTTTGGGATCTGTAACTATGCTCTCTGTAATCAATTAAGGCATTGATGTTTTTTTCCCAAGATTTTAAGAATGCAATATCGTTGATTAAATTTGTGAAAATAAACACAGCAGTGATGTTCTCTGTCCTTTTCATGCACTTAATTGTCACTTTTAGTAAGCATGTTTGATCCTTTATTTACTGCAGTCTTCTAATCAAGAGTTTTACAAATGCCTATCCCTCTTCTTTGGTTTAACAAAGCAATTTTGTGAGAATGATGATCTTAAGCAATGATTAAAATGCTGTGACAAAAGAAAAAATGTTAAGAGGGTGTACATTCAAAAATGAACTCCCATTATAGGGGCAAAACATAATCTACCTGAAAATTCTCTATTTATAAAGAATAGTTAAGATCTTTTCCTGTGATCCAAATCCATCCCTTTTGAGGTAGGTGTGTACCCTGTAAAAGATATTGAGACTGTTCAGAATCTAATTTTTAAGATAGCATTTATTACTTATTGCAATAAAGACGTCCATATTCTGTCAACCTTGTATAATCTGATTAATGTTGCCTGCATGAGGTTACAGGCAGTCTGAAGTGAAGTCACAAACTGTTTTTAACCTCTAACTTCCCCCAATCAATAGGCCACAGTGAAGTGAACAATGAAAAGGAGGAGAAGCAAAGGACAAAAGTATTCCTTGAGTATTTTTTTTAATGTTTAGAATTATGTCCCCCAAAATATAAAACATTAATGCTACACTTTTAAAAATATACTGGCCCCATCTCATACAGGCAACATTAATCATGTCCTTGAACTTTGCCTGTATGGCAACTCTAAGATAATTCTATACTCAAGCAATGTCACTGCCTGTGTGTCTTTGAAAGTCAAATGGTTTAATAAGACAAAGTTATTCTTGTAAGAAAGTAGACTGTTTATTTTAAAAGGATTTACAATTGCCCTTACAGATACAGAGAACTGCTTTGACTTCTGTAAAGACTGAAAATAGAGTTGTTTGTATCTTTTTCTCAGTCAGGAAAACTAACCAAAGAATATAGGATTTCATATTGAAAAAGTAAAACAAAAAGAATAAGATAGTGCAAATTTTAGCATTAGATTTGGAAGAGCTCAAGGGCTGAAATAGAAACTCAGAAAGATTAAATATCTGGAACCTAAGTAGTAAGGATCCCTGGTGTAATTCAGGGACACATATTTACAAAACCACAGGCACCAGAGTTCCTCAGTGACACAAGCAAATAAGATGGGCTTAGGGGATTTACAGCTTTCTAATATCCTTATCAAAACTCCTTAATCAAAAGCCCTTAAGTAATTTATCTCCATCTTCTATGCTGGGCACACTAGACACACACTTGAAAAGTGGATTAATGAAAAAACACTGATTGGTTTTGATTTCTTAYATGCATTTCTTTAAAGTGCTTTTCTAAGAAAATACTTTTCAGTGTCTACTAGTAGTTACTTATCACCTACTGTGTGCTCTATGTTAGGAAATAAAACAAACAAACAATAAAAGAATCCTTATTCTAAGATGCTTCAAGCCCAAAACCTCAGTGCTATAAACAAATGCTTTTACCATAGATTCATAAACTGTATAAGCACAAGCTTAAGCTAAGTAAGCAAAAGAATTCCTTATACCTCCCGAATCTACTGAGCCAATCTGCATGAGAAATTTTAGGGAAAGATAACTAAAAGACATCTTTTTTTTTTAAATTTTAATAATTATAAAAAGCCTCCTTTTATTATGATATTTAAAGGAGAGTGATCAGCTGCAACTTAAATGGGCTTATCAAGGGTTTAGTTATGGGTTTTCCTGTCTTGATTATCTTAAAAATAGTTCTCAACTTGAGAATTTTATATAGGATTTTTCCCAGAATCTATTTTAACTGCTGTTTTGCAACACTTGATGGCTACATTTTTGAAATGTTTCCTTACATCTGTGTGCTTTGTCTTTAGCCTAATGCACAGCAACAAGAAGCCTCTGATTGACTTCAGTCATTGAGAAAGCGTTTTGTAGTTTGCTTTTACGCAAACTGACTGATGAGATAAAGATTTTGATATAGAAATGCAACTGAGTGTATTGAACCTAATAATGGTGATGTCACTCATTTTACTTATAGTGTGAGTAAGCATATTATACTTAGTGTGAATTTAGCTAGTAGATCATAAGATCAAAAAATTATTAATTTTATTCTGGTTCAGATGAAGAGCTAGTGTAAGTCAGCAAAATATCTTAAAATCTTTGGTGCTGAGGCCATAAGATTTCTTCTTCTTTTTATTTATTTTATTTTTTTTCTTTTTACCCAGACACATCAAAATTCTCAATGCAGAGTGAGTGCTTACGTTTGCTATGTATGGAACAAATACTTGTCAGCAGTTGGACTCCTGAACCAGTTAGCAACAGATATCAAAGAGTAGTGCTTGCCTGAATTTCAGTTTCTCTTCTACCTCTTCAAAGTCAAAGGAGATATGACAGAGTTCACCAGTTATTGAAATGTTTTGAAATTTACACCTGAATATTTTTCAGATTAAATTTTAATCTGATAGGGAACCACTTTCTGACAGAATCTGAATGTATGAGAAATGGGAAGGTAGAACTTTAGTGTTTTTGTTTCTTTATTTTTAAGGAAATTCTGAGGTAAGCACACTATTGGATTTAATAAAATAGAGATGTACGTTTCCAGAGATGAAGGTTATAGTGGATTTACCAGAAGTTCACTATCATAGTCCAACACAGCCGAACAGACCATGAATTCAAATGATCAGCACTACCGTTTTAGAGAACGGTAGCTCTGAATCTGCCTGAGTTTGCAAAGTTGCAAAGGTGACTTCTGAAGAAGCAACAGACCATAGCTACTTGAAGATTCTGAGGTCCGCTCCCAGAACCTCATGGTAATGTTAAATGACAGAACCCTATGACAGATTTTGCTTACCTGGAAGAAAAGAAATGAAGAATGGACATGAAAGGGTGTCTGAAAGGAAAGAAAGTGGGGGTCCTTTGAACAGAAAGTTATACATAGCGCATTCTAACAAGATAAAATCATAACAGAAGCATCTCTGATGTAGGTACATAGGAACTGACCAGGTAACCTCTTACAGAAAGATTTTCTCTGGTCACTGTCCAGATGAGCCTGGAGGGACTAAAAAGTTTTTATTTTACCTAACATAATGACACTTCAATGGGTGACACATAATGTTTCTTAAAGTTTGCCTTGAACTTTGTTCCTTGAACTTTGCGTTGGCAGCTGATCAAAGAGTATGGAACATAATAGTATCCAGATTGTCCTGCTATTAGAGACTTTGAATGGTACAAAGACCTTTGTAAGGCTGAATCAAAGCCTTATTACTAGAAGTTTTAATCCACTTTGAAGCCTCAAAGATAACAAAATCTACCATTTTAGAAGAAGAAGGTGAAACATGTTAATATATTCTGATTGTAGAAAGGAAAAACAGCATTAAAACTATTAAATGCACAGATAGTCTATATTTAAATCTTCCCCCCCCCCCCCAAAAAAAAAAAGCCTCAGGATCTAGACTCTAGACTTTCAAAAGATGGCAGATAAAAGCAAAGATACAGCAGCTGGGGTTGTTTCTTTTATTTCCACACTTTTCTGTCCCTTTTGGCACTTCAGTATAAATCATGATTTTAGCACACCTCTTGTGTTATAGCTGTATTTCTTTCTAAGCCATTTTACAATATATACTGTTAATGACAGATGTCTAAATGATTTAATGTATATTACATAGTTAAATATAGTATAAATTAATGATCTCTTTTGACATATCCTGATTCACTAGTTTTAGCAAATGAAATAAATTTTGGCAAGTAAGATAAACAAAAGTAAATTAAATGAAATTTTGGTATTTATGTTGGGGTGAATATGTCAGTATCACATGCAACAGTTTTTTTAAAAAATTGCATATTTTGTTTAATATATTGCTTGTTTTTTTCCCCCCAAAATGCTGAAATTAAATATATATACATATATTTTGTTGTATATGATACTGTTTGCAAGAACTTGCTGCTATTTTGGTATTAAAACACAAACTCAAGAAACAAAATATTTTCAGATTTTCCATAAAAGGTCAAAGTTATCTGTGAGGAATTTGGTCTGCAAGCAAATGATAAAATAGCAGAGAACATTGATTCTTCCAAGATCTTACACTTAGCTGAATAAATATAAGTGATCTAAATGGCACTTTCAGATTCATAGTTTCTTTATGTTTCTGATAAAACTTTGGATGTCATCTTATACAAGGCTGTTGGCTGGTTATTCTGGTGACTGCTGAAAGGATTGACTCCCATAATATGATTTTATTTAGCCATCCAAGCTTCTCTTATTTCCTTTATCTCTATTTACCTTCTTGTTCCAGTCTTGTATCTTCCCGTCATCCCTACTTCTTTGCTTCAGACATGTTAGTAGAGTGTTCAGATTACTTCTATTTTCTATTGATCTTATGTGTATGCTGTTAAAAATGTGAAGAATGACTATTAGACGAGCAAATTTATTCACCATAAATACTCCGTGTTCTAACTTGTGCATGAGTCCTATGCCAACACCACATCTTTGTTAAACATAGTGACATTTGAATAATACATTTTTCTTGTGACAAAGCACACAGAACGCTGAAAGCCTTAAAGTGATATTTCTTTGTAAAAATTCCAATCATGCACAAGTAATGATTTTAATTGTAATTGAATCATGACTTGGAATGAGCAGCAGAAATGGGGGAAATAGGTGAAAGATGTTGATAATTTTTGTGACTTTCAGCTGATTGCAGCTGCTCTGAAATTACAGGACACATCCAAAACTTTTAGTGAATTTCAGTGTTAAGGTTAACACTTTGACTTAATGTTGGAATGATACAGCAAATGAGTGCAAGTAATGGTGAATGTGTCATCTGTCGTTGCCCTCCTTGACAAGCAAGCAACCATATTCTCACCTGATGAATTTTCAAGTGATTTTCAGATGCAGTGTGCATCACAGTAGTACAGAGATATGGATAGTATCCAAGACAAGAACTCCATCTATAACTAGTTATTTCAGCAGGAACTAACATGAATCAATACATTTATATATGTCTTTCAAACAAAGTTAGTGGACATAACATTACATTCTTAATTCAAGATAGCACTTCTCTCATCTGAAGTGAAATACATGTATTTTCCCTGAAAAACTGCAATTTAGACATAATGTAAAAATATGTTGAGATAGGAGTATATTCATATAATATAGACAGAATGTATCCACAGATCTATTTCCAAGAATTATTGATCCCAGCTGAAATTGGTTCTGTATGTACATACTGAGAGATATAAGCACATGTGTGGTTCCTGACTCATCAGAAGAGTTTAGATGGATGGATAAGAAACAGCATATTTAAGTCACTGTGGGATAGCACAGGCAGGATTGGTTTGTCTCAGTTATTGCTGTATGACTGACATCTGTTCATATAAGAATGAAAGCACATGAGTCATATTCAGTAGAAGTTAATCCTACGGGTTGGTTTAGGGTCACTTGCTGTGATTGACACGCCTGTAATAAACATGTTTTCACATTCAGAAGGCATTAGAATCCTGCTTAAGAAATTCATTGAAGAAGTTAAACATAACTCAGGTCTTCAGTGAAGTTAAGTGCTTAGCATAAAACAAAATAAAGCTGAATAGTTGGAAACATATTGATCATGAAATTAAGGCAGAAACAATGCACAGTTCTGGAATCAGATGTAAGATGTTGTAGACACTAATCAATCTTAAATTGCAACTGAACTCTAAGAAAGGCCTAAAGGAAATAGTGTGTAGTCACTCTAATACCAATTCAATAATAGTTACTATTCATAATTACTATAATAAAATTTCTGCTGGAATGGAAATGCTATTCTTTTTCATTTCTTCTTTTTTTATAATGGATGCTGAATCTTCACATTAGAATAAAAACAGTGATGAATTTTAAAATAATGATTGTTCCAAAATGCAGAAGGACCATCCTCCCCATACTTATTTCTGGAAACCACTCTCAGTATCTTATTCTTGGGTCCTCCAGATTCTTCAAAACATTCTGATAACTATATTTAAAAAAGGATACAATTTTTTTTCTTCTGGGAAATGCATAGATGTGGTCCACAAAATTTATAAAATTTACCAAATCCTTTCAAAAATATCAGAATACTGTGCAATGGGTATTATGTGCTTTTGTTTAATACTAGACTTGAAACATTTGATAGGCTTACGTCTGAACCTACCTGATGATAAGCACTATATTACAACATCTGAAGATTAAATATAAGGAAATAAAAAGGAACAACCTTTGGCTTTCCTGAGCAAGCTAACAGTGTTAAAACAGTTGAATTTCAAACAAAAGAAAATGCTGAGTGTGGAATATCTTCTTAAAGTCTAAGCTCTGAAACATTCAAAATACTTTGAATGTAGCAAGCCACCTGAATTATGATACAGTACATATCTATAGATTTAGAATTCAAGGAAATAAAAACAAAAATTTCAGTCAGGAACTGTTTTAACTGTTTTGAAAATGAAATAATCTCAGATGAAGTGGTGTGTAATATTATATTAGCAAAAACAAGCTTGTGGCAAAACCCTACTTAAACTTGAACTTCCAAATAAAAGCAGATATACCATGACAGCATTTGATAACTAATAGCATCAATTGAGAATAAGCATAGTATTATTAAAATACATTTCTGTAAGAATTTAATTTGGCTTCCCAATTTCCTTTATGTTTCTATTTCTTTGTATTCTGGAGAATCCCAGCTTTCTATTGAAAATACATTTGTCTTGCATATAGGTCTTACTTATTTAGAATCACGCTATACTTTATATTTTAAAATATTCATAGACACTTAGCTAGAAAAGTCACCTTCACAAATGTATATCTAGAACCTCAACTGAAGTCAGCATAGCTACCTTGATTTACACTAGCTGAGGGTCTGCTTCTGAAAATGCTTTAGAAAGTTACAGTTTAAACAAATGAATTTTCTATCAGGGGATTTTAAGAAGAATCGATGGATGCAGCAACAAAAGCTTAGCGAGTAGCAGCATGTATACTTCATTACATCATATTTCATTTCTATGATCCTATATTGTTCATATTATGTTAGTTTTACTAAAACTTCTATGAAATTTTTCATCTTCAAAAAAAAAAAAAAAAACCCTATACACACAGATTAAATTGTTGAATGACTGAGAACCAGTGGATAAACAAATATGAGTTTGGGGTATTTTGCTGTTTCTCTGCTGTTTCTCAGGTACAGCATTTTTTGTCAGAATCAGAATGTGCCAGTGTTAACCCTGAATTGTTTGCAAATGGGTATGTGTGCAATGAATACAAAATGTGGCCTCAGAACCCGAAGGAAAGGTGGAAAAATGCAAGTATGTATCCAGTGTACCACATAAAGGTATTTCACTTAACATCAGTGAGATCTTCAGTTCAGGACAATATTCTTACATTGGGAACTAAGCAGAAAGAAGGGAGCAAGAAAGTCAGGTAGGTTCTCACTTGTCCTGTTAGGACAAGGCAACTGCTGCTGTGGAAGTCAGGGGTAAGATTGCTAATAAGATGGGCTGACATCTGTCCTCAGAAAACTGGGGCCTGATTTGAGAAATATTAAAGGGGTAGTGGGAAACCAGAAACACTTCTTCCATTTCAGTGCTGTTTGGGTTGCTGTTGTTCAGGTCTTCTTTGTTTGTTTGGTACGTAGAGGACAAAGAATAAAACTTGCATTCCTGTCCTTAAACTCAGATTCATAGATATCATGTTTGATATGGTTTACCAACAAGCAGCAGTTGCAGCCCATTGCCACAGTTTAGACTTTTCTATTTTTAGAATAATTCTGTAACTTGGAGTTTGTAATAACCATATGGCAGATTGTTGACCCTGTCACTCTGTACTATTGATTTGTCCTTTTTAGTTTCTTGATACGCTGCTAAATATCAAAAATAAACCATCTCAAGAATTACTGTCAAGTTCATATTCAGCTTATTATAAAATACTCCAAGCTGCTAAATAATGATAACATGTAGTGAATTAGCCAGAAGGTCTGATGTTTCTGACCAGTGCCTTCAGGAATGAAAGCAAACTCATGCTGCCATGCATATCAATCAAGTGGCACAAATCACAGAATCACAGAATCGCTGAGGTTGGAAGAGACCTCTGGAGATCATCTAGTCCAATCCCCCTGCTCAAGCAGGGTCACCTAGAGTACGTTGCACAGGATTGCGTCCAGGCAGGTTTTGAATATCTCCAGAGAAGGAGACTCCACAACCTCCCTGGGCAACCTGTTCCAGTGCTCTGTCACCCTCACAGTGAAAAAGTATTTCCTCA